>NW_006287917.1:102299-107210 GCF_000327345.1 Myotis davidii | reverse complement strand
ATATATTTTTATATAAGAAATATTGCTAGCCCTAACCAGTTTGGCTCAGTGGATAGAGCATCAGCCAGCAGACTGAAAGGTCCCGGGTTTGATTCCAGTCAAGGGCATGTACCTTGGTTGTGGGCACATCCCCAGCAGGAGGTGTGCAGGAGGCAGCTGATTGATGTCATGTGGTATGCCTATAGCTGGAAGTTGGGGGGTAATTAATTAACAGCTAAACAGAGAAGAATTTACTTTCCAAAGAAATAAATACTGAGCACACAAATAATGTATGTCCAATATAATCTCCAATGTACAAATGTGAAAATGTAGGCCAAGGGAAATTAAGAAAACTAGAGACAAACAACTAGATAGAATAAAATGTAATCTCTTTTAGTTGAATCATAAGGTTCTTCATAGTCTAACTCCAGGTGATCTCTCCAAGTTAACCTTCTCTACTCTCTTGGGTAAAGCTCTCAAACAATAAGCATCTTTCATTTTCTGAAGGAGGCATGGTTTCCCTCCTCTACAGGCTTTCTTTCTCTTCCCCCTTGCTCTCTCTTCCTCTCTTAATTTTAACTTCATTAGGAAGTCTCTATGCCTTTCTTCTAACGCCTTTCACTTTTAGCTGCACTGCCATCAGCTCTTACAGTTCCCTTCACTTGCACAAACATAACTCTTATACCACATGTTTAATTACTGTCCACCTGCCTGTTAGCCGGCTAGACCATTAGATCCAGGAGGGTAGGTGTTTCCTCCTACTGCACTCTATGCTTAGCAATGCCTGGCATACAGCAACTGCTCTATAAATATCTACCGAATCAAAAAAATGAGCACAGTCATGAGAAGCAAAGTTTTTTATTAAACTTTAAATCACACCACACAGTTTTACTCAAGTGCAGCGAAGTTTGAAATAATTAAAAGACACAATTGTCAAGATAAATTCAGCAATTTTACTCTGGCTGTAGAATTCAGTTCCTGGTTGTGCAAGGCCCTTGCTAGGCTCTTAATGATCTCAAGTGTCTCCTGCACATTCCCTAATGAGAAAGAGCACTCTCCAAGAGTAAAGAGTAAAGAAGTATTAGCCATAAATAAGTTTTAGTTATTTGTAATTCTAACAAGAAAGTCTCTGCTACTCTCTACCTAATTTTTAAGTAAGCTCAAGCTTAAGCAAATGAGGTAGAACCCAATAGTAACCATTTTATGCTGGCAGTTATAAAGGTGGGGGTATAGTTAGAGTTAGAAGGAAATCATTTTTTTCTTTTCTGAAAAAATCTCTGTAGCTTTGGAATCGTCACTAAAACTCTGCCTCCCCATTTTCTGGTCTTTGTAGAAAGGAACAGGGTTCTTCATTCCTTTCTGCCTGAAAAACTCAGCCTTCCTCTTTGTAGAATAGAAATTCTCTCTCATTCAGTTCATTCTATTTTTTTAACCTCTGGCTTTCCCAACCCATTTCCATTTCCATTCCTTCAAAATGTCCTGTGTACACAGCATTTTTTTTAAACTAGGAAAATTCTTTAAAATGTCTGTTTAGCTGAACTTCACCAATATCTTGGGATCTTCATGGGAACAGTTGTTGTTTTTTAACCTTGTTCTCAATCACAGATAAAGCAAACATTTGACACCATTTCACTTACTTGTTAATCAATACCTTCTCTTAACCCCATCCCCACCCCTGAATAGCTCTTTGTTTTATCAGTCTTACCATCAGAGACTTTACCACAGTGGTTCTCAACCTTCCTAATGCCGCGACCCTTTAATACAGTGCCTCATGTTGTGGTGACCCCCAATTTCATTGTTACAAATTGAACATAATTAAAGCACAGTGATTAATCACAAAAACAATATGTAATTATATATGTGTTTTCCGATGGTCTTAGGTGACCCCTGGGAAAGGGTCATTCGACCCCCAAAGGGGTCGCGACCCACAGGTTGAAAACCGCTGCTTTACCAAACTGTATTTGTGGTGGACATAGCTGGTATTTTCTGTCCAGCACCTTCTCTCTCTTGGGACTACTTGCCACCCATTCACATGTTTTTATTGCTTTTTAAAAATTCAGCATTATTGTTTATAAGTTATAAACAATAAAATTTAGCAATTTTAAGAGTCTAATTTAAAGGGTTTTGACAAATCTATAAAATTGTGTAACCACCATCAAAATCATAATATTGAACATTTCCATCCTCCTGAAAAGTTCCCTCACGTTCCTTTGCATTCAATCCCCTTTTCCCATCTCTGGCAACCATTCATCTTCTTTTTCTCACTATACTTTTCTATTTTTCAGAATTTCATATAAAAATTATAATAAATACAGCTTTTCCGGGCCTAGCTTCTTTCATTTACCATAATCTTTTTGAGATGTGTATGTGTTGCTGTGTGTGTCAGGATTCCTTCCTTTCATATGGTTTTAATGGCCTTGATTTTATATGACTCTGTGACCCAAATCCTGATTGGCTCAAGAATGGATCACTGGCCAACCTCAAGCAGAAAGAATGTCAATACAATCTCTCTGATGCCTAAAGTCAGAAAATGTAGAACTTAAAAACTGAAGACAGCGATATATCCATATGGAGAGAAAGCTGATTTAAAATGCTTAAAGGATACTAGGGACAGAAAGAATTCTAGCATCATTTGAGTCTCTAGTTCCAGGTCTTGAGACTAGCTGTGTTCCTATCTCTCCTGCAACTTGGTTGTTTAACATTTGTTTTGATTCTACGTCGATAAAGCAATTCCCTTTTTTTTCAACACTCAGTTGGAATTGTCCTTTTTATCGCACAGAATTCGACTGTGGCTGATAGTTTACTGGATTATTATAGCCTCTAGAAAATGAGTTCCTTGAAGATAAGGGCCATGTCTTATTCACATTTGCATTTCCATCACCTGGCCACAGGCAGTTAGTGTCTATTAAAAAGTTCAGCTAACCTGAATCAAGCCATATATGGTCATTATTATTTGTTGAGCACATACTAAGTGTGTGACACCGAGTATAATGTTAGGGGAAGAGATTCCATGTGTGTCTCCCACCTACCTCTCCAATCTCATCTCACAATGACTTTATTATTCCCAGCCACATTAGCTACTTGTATTCATGGGTTGTTCAAGGGCTGGATTACTCTTCCCAATCTTTCTGCCTCTCACTTCACTCTTTCAGGAAAGTGTTTTCATACCTTGGACTTAAGACTTGGTCAACTCTCCCATATATAGATCCTCAGAGGACTATGCACAGGTATCTCTAGATAGCATTGGTTAGAACTATAGTTTTACATTTGTTATTGTGATTACTTGTTTAATTTTTGTCCCCTCTTGTAATTTAAAAGCTTAATAAAGCCCTAGGAATAACATGGGCCCAATATATATTGCTGAATGTATATATTGCTGATATATAAATAAGGTTGAAACTTGCTTTAAGGAGCTTATAATCAGGATAGGCCATACATATATTTCAAATGCATTGAGAATTTATTTTTATTTGGTAAATCTGGAAAGTATAGATGAGTCATAGAGACACTTAAGAAAGGCTTTGTCAAGGAGACAGTACATGAACCAAATCTTATATGAAAGGTATTAATAAGAGTATTCATCTGCTTTTGTTCTAGTAGCAAATGTTCCCATTATCTAAGTGGTTTATAGCAGCAAACATTCATTTCTTACTCATATCATATAAGGACTATGATATGGCTGGAGTGCTAATGAACTGTATGCGGCTTGGGTTGGCTGAGCTCAATTCAGCTACCCCTGTTTTCTTATTCTGGAATGCAGGTAAAAGGAGTAACCACTATCTGGGATATACTGTTTGAATGGTGGAGGGATGGAGCTAGAGCAGTGATGGTGAACGTAGGACACGCGTGTCAGAGGTGACACGCGAACTCATTTTTTGGTTGATTTTTCTTTGTTAAATGGCATTTAAATATATAAAATAAATATCAAATATAAGTCTTTGTTTTACTATGCTTGCAAATATAAAAAAATTTCTATATGTGACACAGCACCAGAGTTAAGTTAGGGTTTTTCAAAATGCTGACACGCCGAGCTCAAAAGGTTCGCCATCACTGAGCTAGAGGCACTGAGCCACACTGTGCACGCACATTCTGCTCAATTCCATTTGCCAAAACAAGTCATGTGGCCAAGGCCAGAGGCAATGGGAAAGGAAGTTTACTCACCTACCATAAGTGGGAAGGGGAATTGTAAGAACCAATAAAAACAAAAGGACAGACGAGAAAACACTCTGGTCAACAAATGTTTTGCGGGACTTCAACTTATTTTTTATTAAAGTTTCTATTTTAGAATAGTTTTAGATTTATAGAAAAGTTGCGAAGGCTGTATACCGAGTGCCCATACACCCACATTCAATTTCTCCTATTAACATTTCACATTTATATGGTACATTAAATAACATTGGTGATTATTTGTTTAATTAATCACAACAATTAAACTATTTAATTATTTGTTTAATTAATGTTATGACCAGTATTACATTATTAACTTAAACCCATGCTTTAGTCATATTTTCTTAGATTTTACTCATTTCTCATTCACTGTTCCAAGATCTCATCCAAGATATCATGTAACTTTAGCCATTTAGGCTCCTTTAGGCCGTGACAGTTTCTCTATTTTTTGTTTTGTTTGTGATGACTTTGGCTATTTTAAGGAATACTGATCAGATATTTTCTATAATGCCCCTTAATTGAATTTTAATGATGTTTTCATTATAATTAGAATGGGTTTCATCATAATTAGAAGATCACAGAAATGAAATGCCATTTTTATCAGATCACATTCAGGATGCATACTACAAATATGACTAATCACTGTTGATGCTGACCTTGACCACATGGCTGAGACAGTGCCTATCAGCTTTATCATTTGTAAAATTCCCCCACCCTATTTTTACACTGTACTTTTTGAAAAAAATATCACCATGCACAGCCCAT
>NW_006287917.1:100782-102158 GCF_000327345.1 Myotis davidii | reverse complement strand
CCATCGTGTAGATGTACCACAGTTTTCTAATCCATTCATCTACTGATGGGCACTTAGGCTGTTTCCAGATCTTAGCTATGGTGAATTGTGGCACAGCCCATACTTAAAGAATAGGGACTTTTGCTCCACCTCCTTGAGAGTGAAATATTCACATAAATTATTTGGAATTCTTCTGCATGAGAGATTTGTCTATTTTCTCCATTTATTTATTTATTCAATCACTTTTTGTATCAGTAAGGGCTCATGGATATTTATTTTATAAACAAAGTTTTATGAAGAAGTTAGCTTCAGATTATTTAGACCAAATCAATTGATCATTATATCAATGCATCAAAAATAACATTTCTGGATGTACTAATTTTATTTTGTTTTGTTTCACTTTTCCATATGTTTGTAAGGAAGGCTTTCCTAATGGCATATAAACTTTGAAAGACCACTGAGTGCTATCCAGGAAGATAGAGAAAACTTAAAAATGACTCATTTAAAATGCAGGTATATATTTTTCACCTGATGAAGTAGATTTAGCCGCTGGATTTGGAAACCAACTGCCACTACTATGGAGGAACAGGCCGACGCTCTATCCACTGAGCAAAACCAGCTAGGGCAAAATGTATTTTTAAAAAAACAGAATAAATAGGCTTCTATGATAGGATATATTGATAGAGAAGTTGGAAATACCATTAAAGAAAATTTATAAAACTAATAAGAATCACCTTATCAGGTAGCAAGCATTCTATTACCATAAACATTCCCACTGTATAATATCATTAACATTAATTGAGAACTTTCTACCTTCCCAGCATTTTATATATATTTTTTTTATTGATTTCAGAGAGGGAGAGAGAGGTAGAAACATCAATGATGACAGAGAATCATTAATTGGCTGCCTCCTACACACCCCGTACTGGGGATTGAAACCGGAGCATGTGCCCTTGAAAGGAATTCAACCTGAGACCCTTCAGTCCACAGGCCGATGCTCTCCACTCAGCCAAAACCGTTAGAGCTAAACATTATTTAATTTTTTGTGTTGTTGTGGGTTTTTTAAATCTTCACAGGAGGATATATTTCCATTAATTTTTAGAGAGACTGGAAGAGAGAGGGAAAGACAGACAGAAACATTGATGTGAAAGAAACACATCAATTGGTTGCCTCCTGCATAAGCCCCTACCAGGGCCCAGGCCTGGGAGAAGCCTGCAACCGATGTACATGCCCTTGACCGGAATCAAATCCAGGACCTTTCAGTCCACAGGGCGACGCTCCATCCACTGGTCCATACCAGCTAGGGCCTCCCCAGTATTCTTTAAATGCTTTACAACTCATTGACTTCTCAAACCAGCCAAACAGGAAATCTCTGCCAGCCAAACAGGAAATTGTGG
>NW_006287917.1:84238-100705 GCF_000327345.1 Myotis davidii | reverse complement strand
AATTGTTAGGTCCTTGTATCATAGCCTATTCATTGTCCAAAGGCCACTCCAAGGATGATGTGACCTCCACTCAAAGGCTGAGGCCACCCTGACAATACTAGCAACTAGAGGTTGTCAGTTAACTTCACTGTCTGCAAATTCATTCTTAAGGGGAAATTAGTCTGCACATCTTCCTGTCTGCCCCAGGGGCTTTTCTGTATTGGGTAACAGCAGCGATTTTCAACCTTTTCCATCTCATGGCACACCAACAATTACTAAAATTCTGCAGCACAACAAAAAATATAATTTTTGCCTACCTAACAAAAAATTGTTGTATTGTCTAGTTTTTTGTGGGGTTCTTTTTGGACAATCTAAGGGAAAAGAAGTCAGTGTCCCTAACTAGACAGGTATTGAATGTTTTTAAAATTCTTGTGGCACACCAGGGGGCCTCCCACTGCACACCAGTTGAAAATCATTGGGTAAAAGCATCATCTAGATAGGTGTTTCCTGAATTCCAAGAAGCACACTCACTCCCTCCACCTGCAGACACAAGTCTTCCTCAGGGACATTGGTTGCCATGCAGCAGCTCCTCCCTTCCCTCGGGTCCTCCTTTCTCCACTCCTGGAATCCAGGGTATGGAGTTTCAGAGACTTGTCACTTCTGCATATAATTGGATTAAGAAACATAAATGATCTTCTGAGATTCTTAATTTATATATTCTCTATTAAATACCGTTAGAGGAAATTTCCATTGACATAATTAAAGAATAAAAAGAATTCCTTTTTTCAAAATGAAGTCTAAACTGTGATCTCATTCTATCCTCCCAGCTCCTGAAAAGATATATTTACAACTGCTGGTATCTTAGGGCATGCCTGCTTCTGGATATTACAAAAACAGACTGCGATACAGTCTAGTACTCTCTGTGGACATCTGGATGACATATAATATAGAAAATCAATAGTTGACTTACTAAGAGACTAAATTTCAAAAGAAATGCTGAAAATACATGCCCTCTTACACTTCTATATTACATATACATGAAATATTACAGATAATAAATGATAAAGTCTTTTAGAATTATAGTAAAATATGCAAAAGATTAGCTTATTGGGGGGGGGGCTGTCACATTTTATGAGTGTCAATATGAGGCACCATATCTGTCAGATTTTTTTTTCCAAGAAAGAGATCTTGGGCTTTCACCAGATTGTAAAGTAAAGGGGCTCATTATAAAATATAAGGAGAAAAGTTTAAAGTAAATGTACAGAGAAACTATGGTAACCCCTTTTTCTAAACAAAAATTGGGATGAGTATTCTTAAGTGGTTTGAAAACCAAGCAGTATAATAGAAATAAATTTCTCTGTTTTGCAAAACTGTAGAATGTTGAAATAGCTGACATTTATTGAATAGACTAGGATTATAAATATTGATCTAGTGTGACAATGGCCTATAAGATAGGTTTCACCATCTTCATTTAGCAGGTAAGGAAAAGAGACAGAAAAATTAAGTAACTTGCCGAGTAAGAGACAGAGTCAGGTCTCTAAATCTGGCACCAGAGTCAGTGCTGTAATCTCCACTTCCTGTTGCCTCTCCTACAGGGCAATCTGAGCACAGGCATGATGAACACAGAGACAACCATCTGGACAAGAAAGGACATGTTCCCCATTTCCAGGAGTGCGATCTGTAGACTCTTCTACAAAGGGGTTGTCATCCCCTTGGGGATGTGCCTCAGATTAGAGTGCCCCTAGCACAGTCACATCCTTCCAGGGACTCCCCACATTCAATGGCTGAGGTGGGGTGGTCATGGCCCAATAGTGAGCAACTTGGATTGGCCATTTTAGTTCTGGAGCACCCTGTGGGGTTTGTCAGGGCTCTTACCAGGTCTGCATGGCAATGACTCCTTTACCTAGTGCTGCTTCCTTTCCTTTCCTACCACAGGTCTGGATCACAAGGGCACTTCCTAATAAAATGCTGTGCCCTGATCTCTGGGTCAAAATTGGCTTCCTGTGTAGACCAACTATGACGGCATGCCTGTAGGTGAGAGATTATGGGAAATGAAGATTTTCTCAAACTCCAGATTCCCCATATACAGTAATAGAGATGAAATAATAATGATTAACTTGGCAATAGCTACACAGGGAGTGAGCAAAAATAGGTTAAAATTGTGAGTATGCAAAACACACAGCTAATAAAGCTATTGTAATAAGAATCTGCATGTATTTTTCCATACAACAACTGTAAACCTACTTTTACCCACTCCTGCATGTGTCCGGCATTATTCCTAGCACAAATATTTTAAATGAAAGTATTTTCTCAAACACTGTGTGAAAGTGGTACTAATAGCATCCCTATTTTACAGTTTTATAGAGGAAACTAGGCAACACAGAAATTAACTTGGCTAAAAAGGACTTTTTCCCTTTTCCTGGGCCCTTTCATGTCCACAATGCCATGGTGAGAATGTGCAAGCTCATATATATGTCTACATGTCACCAACTCTTTTTAAAGTTGAAAACCAACAGATGACAATCAAAGAGGATACGAGTGAATCTTGTAGCCTTCCAGTTATCTATACACTTAAATAAATCCTTAAGTGAGAAGTCAGTACATTTAAAGGGACAAATATAGAGACAGCCTTTTTTTTACTTTGCTCCAGAGCAAAACTCTCATACTGAGACATTTTCTAAGAGTCCCAAATAAGGTCAGAGAGTCCCATTTGGGAGATGGTACTGACAAAGCAAAGGGAAATTTCATCAAAGGCCTGAAAAACAGTTTGAAAGTAAACTGGTCATACTAATATTCACAGAGTTGGCATGGGTGCTCGTGGTAAGTGATATCAACCAAATATTTTAGGTACAAATAATTTACTTAATCATGCAATAAGGATTTATTTAGCAACTACTATAAACCCACCAAGCCAATTTCTTAGAGCTGCAGAAACATAGTCTATTATAGTCTGTGTCTCTAGCTCCTGATGTTAGACAAAAAGCCCTTTGATGCCAAAGTCTATACCTTAGTCACTATATTTCCTCAGCACCTTTTGCAAAGTGTGATGCAAATCAGGCAACAGCAAAATAAACGTTTATATGGTAAATATATTGAGTGAACCTACTAAAGGACATTAAAAACAAGTAAATATTTTCAATTAAGTACTGTACATTTCAGGCAAACAAAGAGTAGTGTGATGATCATAATTGGGCTCAATGGTGCCACTTGCACTGTCCAGTAAGCATTCATTGCTCATATTAAAAAAGAAGAAGAAAGCTTTCATATACAAAATAGCTGGGAAGCATTAGGTTAAGTTTTAAAAGGCAGAGAGAAAGAACTATTGCCGAGAAATTAATGTTAATAAAAACATAATTTGTCTTACGCTGCATTTGATGTGTCACATACTTTGATTTCTTAGAGTATGTATTGACATTTTAATCAGCTAAGCACAAAGATGCTACACTTACGCTTATAGTCATATTTTTTTCTTTTCAATAAGGGTAAGAAGCACCACTTCAAATTCAAACAAGATTAAAGCCAACGCTAAAAATTTCAGTTCAAATAGAACATGATACATAATGATGAAACAAATCTTAATTCCTTCAAGATCAAAACAGAAATATAATGCTCCTAGTTGTTTCAGAAAGAGTTGGAATGTGTAATTCATTTTTGTGTAATGGACTTCATTTTTATTACAGTGTTGTCCTATCCAAATGCAGATGATGAGGATGACTACTGGTCAAGGAAACTATCTTCTGATGTCAAGGGTTAGGAATGTCCTGGGAAGCTAAGTGAGGGTTAGTCACAGCACAAACAGTTCAGGTGAACTCAGCAAATTGCCTAGCATAGCTGCTCAGCCCTTCTACTGGAAGGTTCTTATACATGGAGCAGGCAAGTGATGATGGGCTGTCCTGTCCAACAGTGCTAAGAATAGCTAACACAGAAACTCACATAGGTGATGTGCAGTAGCCAAGCAAAGGACCACCAGCTTAGGGTTACAAACCTCACCTTAGCATCCACACCGCTTCCTAGTGTTGATAACTGATATGTATTTGACAATCTCTTGATGATAATTCTGCTTTGCTTTTCATACCACCTTTCTTCTCAGTCCCCTATGACTCATCCCAACTAGATCTACCCCTAACTTTCAGTTCATTAAGTTCTTTTTTTAAAAGTATGTTTTCATTGATTTTTTTTTTAGAGAGAGAGGAAGGGAAAGGCATAGAGAGATAGAAATATTGATGAGAGAGAAACATTGATTGACTACCTCCTGCACGCACCCTACTGAGGAATGAGCCCCCAACTGAGGCTTGTACTCTGACCAGGAATTGAATTGATGACTGCTTGGTACATGGGTCAATTCTCAACCACTGAGCCACACTGGCTGGGCAATTTCATCTGGTGTCCACCAAAAGTGGAGTTAGACTGAGACAATAAGAGACTTAAGCAAACAGGTTTTTCCTATTATTAACCAGAATTTGACTCTATCAAGAAATATTTTGAGTGTTAGCTACCTACTCTTAAATTAGTTTCACTCTCAGGTCTCCTATTCAATGTCCTATAGATTCATATTTTTGCTAATAAGTGTTGGGTTAAAGTAAGAAGTATAAGTAGAAAACTAAAAGAGTTGTTTCATTATAAACTTTGTAAGTGATTGAGATGCAAACATAAATATGTTATACTAATGTAAAATAGAGCCACACTAAAATTGGGAGAGGGATACCCTCCTTACTATTCCAGGAAGAAATGCAGGCCAACTTCAGCTTTTTGATTTTGAAGACTACAGTGAGCACCAATTTGGTGCCTCCAGGGTGTAGCACACCAGAATACCTGTATTCAGTAGCAAGTGCCCATTGCATCCAATTTATCCTTGGAAGGGAGCTAAAGCATTAAGAATAGGGAGGGAATTTGAAGTAAGGAGGCTGCTGGCCAACATAATCGATGACATTTTGAAGTAGAATATTTGTAGGGATATTATCAGGAGATGGGCTGAGAGCAGGTAGAACCAAGATTGAAATATAGATTGCATACAGGTGAATAGGAAAAGATAATTTAATGAATCTTAAAACTGTTGATAATTTAAAAACAAACAAACAAAAACAACTGTTGATAACAGAGACAACAGCAAACAACCAGAACACAAGCAAGCACTGAATCACAGTATAACTCTGGCCACAATGGCTATATTGAGGGGTGAAATGGGATTAGGTATATAATTCTGAGTTTGATTGCTTGTGCTTGGCCGCTGTTAAGATATATCTTTTGCAGAATGGGCTTGCCAAAGATAAGATGAAACAAGAGATAAAATTTAATCTGCTGGGATATGCTGCCAACGGGAAGAAACGGAGGTACTGTTAGGATGCTATGATAGCTGATGACTTACGGCTCTGCCTGTGCTTGGACACTGGAAACACAAAGGCACTTTGCCCATAAAGACGGACCTACTGTAGAAGCACAGCAGAGGGCATTAGACGGCTAGCAGGCAACTTTAATTCTCCAGGAAATGAGCATTCACTGCAAAACAACTATTATGGGATATATTGTGTTCAAAGGCCAAGGATGTCTGCATGCATCATAAGAAGCTGAGTGCTGAGGATGTAAATGTGGACTTTGACTTGATGTCTGAGAAATCTACCTCCTGACTGTACAAAGGGACAAGTGCTCACCACTGCATCGAAGATATATATGTTGTTAAAGTTCCTTTTCACTGACTATAAATCTATCAGCTGTTCGAATGCTAGCTTGAGTTAAAAATATGCTTAGTACTTCTAATTTTTGTGGTATAAAACAGTGGTAAAAGTAGATAACGCTAATACCAACGGAAACTGAATGTAATAAAACCCAATGATGGACTGCAATACTCCTGGGGAAAACATATAAATACGTAATAAAGCTGTACCACAGGAAAGAGAGGCTCTTGAAGACTTAGTGAGAAGAAACGTTCCAAAGGGAATTGAAGGAGAATCTTCATTAAAAACAAGTTGTAAAGGGAGGAAGAAAAGGAGATTGCAACGATGAGAATGAAAAAAGCTGTGATCTCAAGATGTGACACTTGAGAGAATTTTGCTTCTGGACCACATATCTTGAAAGGGCATATGGTTACTGGAAAATAGCATAAGGCTATACCTAGTGGCCAGGTACCTGAAAGGCATGGGGTACAGAGATCATAGGATAAACACCGTGAAGGCCATGAGGGGAGAGTTCATCATGTGTACCTGGAACATTGCTTAAGTGATCTTAACAAGGAGAAAAGAAAAAGAGAAAGAAAGAAAAAAGACCTCTGCTGAAGAGCCTCCCTTTGTTCTCACACCCCTATGAAAGAAAAAGAGAAAGAAAGAAAGAAAGAAAGACCTCTGCTGAAGGGCCTCCCTTTGTTCTCACACCCCTAAGTAGTTAACTCACTCACAGGCTAGGAACATGGGAGTGAGGCTGCAGAGGCAGGGGGGCAGAGAGGAGGAGGGATTCACCAACTTTCTATGTAATCCTCTCAGTTAATCAGAAAATGTGTGGGGTTTGTTTAAGTATGCTGATGTACCTCTGTTCCTGTATTGCCTGATACATGCAAGTATAAGAATACTGCCTACTTTATTATATTATATGTGAACTATTAAAATACCAACCAAAATGAGATCCTTTAAAAATTCTGCCATCATTTTGCCTCAAATTCATAAAATGAGCAATAGAAATTATAAGCACAATTATAATACTCTCTCAGCACACTTTGGAGATGTGTGACAAGGAGCTAATATTTTACCCAAATTAATAGGAAAAATAAACTTCATCCAATATTTAGGTATATTGACCATACCTAAATATTGGATGAAGTTTAGGTGGCAAGAGGTTACAGGTTGGGTTCCCTGAGAAGCAGATTCTGAAAAGCAAATTAGTTTGCAAAAATGCTCATTAAGAAGTGCCCTTGGGGTTCACACCAAATGCCTGAGGAAGGAGATGGAAACAGAGTAGGGTAGGGATACATGGATCTGCAAGGAAAACTCAACAACAGCCTCAGCTGACCCCATGGGGAGCTCTGTAGCTACAAAGACTCGCTAGTGTTGTCCCAAATTGGGTCAACATAGCCAGGCCTTTATACCCTGATACTGATTAATTATTTTATGCGGTTACTCTGGGAAGAGTACATGTTTGGGCAAGGCAGCTATGTAGCTGGGACAATCTCTGAGAGGGTTGATAGCTAAAGGTTGTGATTGACAGCACACTCAGCTTCAGGGCATTGAGTCCTTCACTGATGGGGGATCTGGAAAGGATATGGTATGTTCACCCCCTGGGATGTCTGTGTATTCGAGATTATAGCAGATAATATGGGGAAGATAGATGAATAAAATATTTAAGATTCGTTTCTCTCCCTTAAGTAATAAAGTAAAAGACACCATGTAACACACACATTCAAGAGAAAATAGAGCATATTTGAAAGTCAGTTCTGACACTTGCAAGTTGTGTGAGCTTAACCCTTCTATGCCTATCATTTTTATTTGGAAATTATAGATAAAACTGTATTTGTGCCCAGTGTGGCTCAATGGTTGAGTAATTGGCCTATGAACCAGGAGGTCACGGTTCATTTCCCAGGTTCTGGACTCCATCCCCAGTGTGGGGCATGCAGGAGGCAGCCAATCAATGATTCTCTGTAATAATTGATGTTTCTATCTCTTCCCCCTCCCTTCCTCTCTGAAATCAATAAAAATATATATATTTAAAAAACTGTATTTGTTTTCTTCAGCTGATGTAACAAATTACTACAAACTTAGCAATATAGAACTGCACCAATTTATTCCTTCACAGTGTTGTAGGTCAAACGTCCAGATGGGCTTGACTGGTTTCTGTGCCCTGGATCCCACAAGATGGAACTCAAGGTGTCAGCAAGGCTGCGTTCCTTCCGGAGGCTCTATGGGAGAGTCCGCTTCCTTGCTCATTTAGAATATTGGCAGAATTCAGTTTCTTGAAGTTGAGGTCTGGGGTCCCCATTTCTTTGCTGACTGTCAGCTGACAGCCACTCCCAAATTCTAAAGGTCACACACGTTCCTTGGCTTCTGGCTTCCTTTCCTTCGTCTTCAAAGCCAATAAAAGTGGGTCAAGTCCCTTTCATGCTTTGAATCTCGCCTGCATCTTCTCTCACATCTCTGACTGACTTTACTGTGTTCTTCCTCCATTTTTAAGGACTCATGTGATTGACTGGGCCCACTCAAATAATTCAGGATAATCACCCTATTTTAACGTCTATCACCTTAATTTGCATAACTTATTTTACCCTGTAATATGTTCACAGGTTCCAGGGATTAGGGTGTGAACATTTTGGGGAGTCTATCACAAGCCCTAGTGTTGTGTGAGGAGATAATGTTAAATGGCTACATCGGACATAGTATAAACCCAGCAGACAGAGGTAGGTAGAGGCAGACAGAAGCAGGGCTCAGGGTGCCTTAGGCCTTTTGCTGACTTGCTCCTGGTGGAAGCCAGCCATTGTGCACACCTTGGTCCTTGCCATGGACACCCATGCCCAGCATAAATAGCCACAAAATGTGGATCATTTTGAAGCTCCAAACATGTTGGCCACCACAGGTGGCATCTGATATTTACTTGCACCAAAATCTTTCCCAAGAGTCCCCAGAACCACACACCCAGGCCCAACCTACCCAGATCAATTGGATCTTGATTTGTTGATTTCAGAAAACATCAGATCAAGATCCAATTAGCTTCACAAGCAGCACATTAAAAAAAGCTCTCCACAGGCTCCAGGCCCTACTGAGGTAAATTCCACTTCATGTGGTCAACGCCCACAGAGTTCATACACTGTGGTCAGGGTTGATCCTCACAGTCAGTCAGCTTGAGGACTACTCCATGAACAAATGGGCCAATAACAAGCAAGAAGACTTAATTACAACAGGAGGGCCCACATAATCCATACAAGGGACATTCCTGAGGCACCGAGCTCAGGTGATCATGGAGACTGTACCACACTGGGTTCCACAGGACATCTACTATGTAAGGCCAACCTATGGGAGACATAGTAGATCTACATAATACACAGAAACAAAGAGGCAGCCAAATGAGATGATAAAGAAACATGTCCCAAATGAAAGAACAAGACGATTCTTCAGAAAAATATCTAAATTAAATGGAGGCAAGCAATCTATCTGATATAGATTTCAAAAAAAAAATAATTATAAGAATGCTTAAGGAACATAAAGGAGTAATGGATGAAATCTTTAAACAACGTGATAGTAAACATGAAAAAGAACATAGAAACCATAAAAAAGAATCAGTCAGAAATGAAGAATACAATATCTGATATGAATAATACACTAAAGGAATAAAGAGTGGATTAGACAAAGCAGAGGATGAAATCAATGATTTGGAAGACAAGGTAGGAGAAGACACCCAATCAAAGAACCAAAAAGAAAAGAAAATTTTAATGAGGACAGTTTAAGAAACTTTTGGGACAATATGAAGTATAACAACATCTGCACATAGGGGTACCAGAAGGAAAAGAGAAACAGAAAGGGATTAATAAACTATTTGAAGAACTAATGACTACAAACTTGCCTAACCTGGTGAAGGAAAAAGACACACAAGTCCAAGAAGCCCAGAGAGTCCAAAAAAATGAACCCAAAAAGGTCCATACCAAGACACATCATAATTAAAATGACAAAGGTTAAAGACAGAGAATCTTAAAAGCAGCAAGAGAAAGACAGTTAGTTACTTTCAAGGGAGCTCCCATAAGACTGTAAGTTGTTTTTTGTGTTGGTTTTTTTTTTCAACAGAAACATTTCAGGCTAGAAGGGATTGACACGAAATATTAAAAGTGATGAAAACAGGAACCTACAACCAAGACTACATTAATCAGCAAGGCTATTGTTTAAAATTTAAGATAAAATAAAGAGCTTCTTAGACGAAAACAAACAAACAAAAACACCAACAAAAAACTAAAGGAGTTCATTACCCCTGAACCAGTATAACAAGAAATGTTAAAGGGTGTTCTTTAAGAAGAATAAAAATGAAAGAAACACACACAGAAGAATATTGTTATAAAGAATAAAATGATAATAAGTACATATCACAGAAACATTTCAGGCTAGAAGGGATTGACACAAAATATTAAAAGTGATGAAAATAGGAACCTACAACCAAGACTACATTAACCAGCAAGGCTATTGTTTAAAATTTAAGATAACATAAAGAGCTTCCTAAACAAAAACAAACAAACAAAAACAACAACAAAAAACTAAAGGAGGTCATTACCCCTGAACCAGTATAACAAGAAATGTTAAAGGGCGTTCTTTATGAAGAATAAAAATGAAAAAAACACACAGAGAGGAATATTGTTATAAAGATTAAAATGATAATAAGTACATATCTATCAATAACACGTTAAGTGTAAATGGCTTAAATGCTCCAATAAAATGACATAGGGTAACTGAATGGATAAGAAAACAAGACCCATACATATGCTATCTATAAGAGATCCATCTCAGAACAAAAGATACACACAGACTAAAAGTAAAGAGATGGAAAAATATATTTCATGCAAATGCAAATGGGAAATGAAAAGCTGAGGCAGCAATACTTATATCTGACAAAACAGACTTTAAAACAAAGGCCATTATAAGAAATAAAGAAGAATAGTAACTGAATGGATAAGAAAACAAGACCCATACATATGCTATCTATAAGAGACCCATCTCAGAACAAAAGATACACACAGACTAAAAGTAAAGAGATGGAAAAAAAATATTTCATGCAAATGCAAATGAGAAATAAAAAGCTAAGGCAGCAATACTTATATCTGACAAAACAGATTTTAAAACAAAGGCCATAATAAGAAACAAAGAAGGATACTACATAATGATAAAGGGGAGACATCTAGCAAGAAAACATAAACCTTATAAATATTTATGCACCCAATGTAGATTGCCTAAATATATAAAGCAAATCTTGATGAACATAAAGGAAGTAATGCAGTCATAGTTTTTTTTTTTAAGGCAGTCATAGTAGGGGATTTTAACACCCGAATGACATTAATGGCTGGATCTTATAGACAGGAAATAAACAAGAAAACAGGAGCCTTAAATGACAGATGGATTTAATAGGTATATTCAGAGCATTTCAAAATATACATTTTTAAAAGCACATGGAACATTTTCTAGGATAGACCACATGTCAGGACACAAAATAAGTCTAAATAAATTTAAGAAGACTTAAACCATATAAAACATCTTCTCTGATCATAATCATATGAAACTAAAAATTAATCACAATTAAAAAAAATACCCAAAGACATGGAGGCTAAATAACATGTTACTAAACAATGAGTGGATTAATAATTAGATCAGGAAAGAAATCAAAAGATAGCTTGAGACAAATGCATATGAGAACTGAACAATCCAAAATCTATAGGACACAGGGAAAGCAGTGCTAAGAAGGAAAGTCATAGCATTTCAGGCCTTCTTCAAGAAACAAGAAAAACTTCAAATAAACAATCTAATATTACATGTAAAGGAACTAGACTATGAACAACAAACAATGCCAAAGTGAATAGAAGGAAGGAAATAATAAACAACAGAGCAGAAATAAACAAAATAAAGTCTGAAAAAAACAATACCAAAGATCAATGAAACCAAGAGCTGGTTCTTTGGAAAAATAAACAAGATTGATAAACTCTTAACCAGATGTATCAAAAAATAAATAAAAAAATAAAAGCAGACCGAAATTAATAAAATCAGAAATGAAAGAGGAAAAGTAACTGACACCATGATAGACCACATGTCAGGACACAAAATAAGTCTAAATAAATTTAAGAAGACTTAAACCATATAAAACATCTTCTCTGATCATAATCATATGAAACTAAAAATTAATCACAATTAAAAAAAATACCCAAAGACATGGAGGCTAAATAACATGTTACTAAACAATGAATGGATTAATAATTAGATCAGGAAAGAAATCAAAAGATAGCTTGAGACAAATGCATATGAGAACTGAACAATCCAAAATCTATAGGACACAGAGAAAGCAGTGCTAAGAAGGAAAGTCATAGCATTTCAGGCCTTCTTCAAGAAACAAGAAAAACTTCAAATAAACAATCTAATATTACATGTAAAGGAACTAGACTATGAACAACAAACAATGCCAAAGTGAATAGAAGGAAGGAAATAATAAACAACAGAGCAGAAATAAACAAAATAAAGTCTGAAAAAAACAATACCAAAGATCAATGAAACCAAGAGCTGGTTCTTTGGAAAAATAAACAAGACTGGTAAACTCTTAACCAGATGTATCAAAAAATAAATAAAAAAATAAAAGCAGACCGAAATTAATAAAATCAGAAATGAAAGAGGAAAAGGAACTGACACCATAGAAATACAAAGAATTATAAGAAAATATTATGAACAATTATATGCCAACAAATTGGACAATCTGGAAGAAATGAATAAATTCCTAGTAACATAAATCTTACAAAACTGAATCAAGAAGAAATAGAAAATCTGCCCTAGCCAGTTTGGCTCAGTGGAAAGAGCAGACTGAAGGGTCCAGGTTCAATTCCAGTCAAGGGCATGTAACTCAGCTGCAGGCTCCCAGCCCTGGTTGAGGGCGTGCTGGAGGCAACCAAATGATGTGTCTCTCTCACATCTGTCTCTCCCTCTCCCTTTCACTCTCTCTAAAAAAAAAGAAGAAAAATCAGTGGAAAAAATATCCTCGGGTGAGGATTTTTAAAAAGAAGAAATAGAAAATCTGAACAAACCGATTGCAACTAATGAGATTAAAGCAGTAACCAAAATATTCCAACAAACAAAAGTGGGAGACCTGATGGATTTATAGGTGAATTTTACCAAACATTCAAAGAAATTGAAGAAGATACCAATAAGTGGAAGCATGTACCGTGACCATGGATAAAAATAATTAGCATCATTAAAATGTCCATACTACCCAAAGTAATTTATAGGTTCAACACAATTCCTATCAAGATACCAATACACCATTGGAATTTTTCAAAGAACTAGAACAAATATTCCAAAACTCTATATAGAAGAAATCATACTACCTGATATCAAATTATACCATACAGCCATAGTATTCAAAACAGCATCATACTGGTATAAAAACAGACATATAGATCAATAGAACAAAATAGAGAGCCCAGAAATAAACCCTCATCTTTATAATCAACTACTACTTGACAAAAAAGGCAAGAGCATACAACGGGATAAAGACAGTCTATTCAATAAATGGCATTTCATAATATTTTTTCTGATATATCTTCTCAGGCAAGGGAAACAAAATGAAAAAATGGGACTATGTCAACCTAAAAAGGTTTGCACACCAAACAAAACCATCAACAATATGAAAACACAATCCACTGAATGGCAGAACATATTCACCAATACCTCTAATAAGGGGTTAATTTCCAAAATACATAAGAAACTTATAAAACTCAACACCAAAAAAACAAACAATCCAATTAAGAAATAGGCAGAGGACCTGAATAGACTTCTCCAAAGAAGACATACAGATGGCCAAGAGACATATGAAAAGAGGCTCAGTATCACTGATCATAAGAGAAATGCAAATTAAAACCACAGGAGATATCACCTCAGGACCTGAATAGATCTCCAAAGAAGACAAATGACAAGTGTTGGTGAGGATGAGGAGAAAAGGGAACCTTTGTGCACTGCTGGTGGGAATGCAGATTGCTGCAGCCATTGTGGAAAACAGTACGGAGTTTCCTCAAAAAATTAGAAATGGAACTGTCTACGACTCAGCCATTCCACTCTAAGAATATATGCAGAGAAACCTGAAACACTAATTTGAAAGAATATGTGCACCTCTATGTTCACTGCAGCGTTATTTACAAGAGTCAAGATCTGGAAACAGCCCATGTGCCCATCAGTAGATGAGTGGATAAAAATGTTGAGGCACATTTACACAATAAAATACTACTCAGCCGTAAAAAAGAAAGAAATCTTACTTTTGCAACAGCATGGGTGGATACAGAGAGTATTATGCTAAGTGAAATATGTGGAATCTAATGAACATATTAAACACACAAACAAAATAGACTCGTAGATTCAGAGAACAGACTGATAGCTCTCAGAGGAGAGTGGTGATGGGGGGCTGGGTGAAATAAGTGAAGGGATTAAGAAAACACACACACAAAAGCTCATAGATACAGTAAACATTATGGTGATTACCAGAGGGAAAATGGGACAGGAGCAGGTAGAAGATGGTAAAGGGGGGAGGTATGGTGACGCAAAGACTTGACTTTGGGTAGTGAATGCACAATACAATATACAGGTGATGTATTATAGAATTGTACTTTTGAAACCTATATAATTTTATTAACCAATGTCACCCCAATAAATTCAAAAAATTTTTTAAAATAAATATATTTTTTTAAATGGTAGACTGAAAAATTGATCATGAAGCAATTCTCTCAGGACTTCTGCTTTTTTGTCATATAATCTATTTGGAGAAATACAAAGGAGAAGTTAAAGTGAAATTAAATTATTAATTAATACATTATTGAGGAAGTCAGATATTGGGGACTTCTGGCACATACTTGAAAAGTAAGTTTTGTTCTGATTTTGGTGCTGCTACTCATTGATTGTGTGATTTTGGGTTTGCAGTTTCTTCAGCTATAAAAAAGGTATTTAATCACACAAACTTTAAGAATTCGCTTGATCTAGAATTCTGTATATTAAAATATAAATAATGCCTGCATTGGGGGCACATTCCTTTTTTCTCTTATTTAACCACCATTGGTTTTTCATATGTACTTATATTTTATTAACTTATTGCATATGTGATGCCATCTCTAAGTCTTTTTTAAGAGGAAGCAGCATAAAAATAAATAATTACTCAATATAAAGAGAACTGACATTTAATAATAATCATCATTTCTTCATAAAAACACAAAGTAATTAAAATTACATTTTTCTCTGGAGTTGTAATGTTGCAGTGCTGTGAAAGAATGAAGAGATTTCCAAAATAAGGAAGCCAAGTTAAGTGTCACATTGATAATTTGAGGAAGTCCATGCATATGACACATTTAGAACTCTCGAATTACCTTCTCTGATGGACAGAAGCATTGGTACAGAGAACCTAAAAACAATTACGTTACGTCTAACTCTGAACTAAGCTTAAAATTGCACATAAACACGGCTGTATCTAATGTCCTTAGGATTAACAATACTTCAAATTAAATAATGAAAGTTTAACTCAGGAGATACAGAAGTGCCCAGTTTTACTGTGTAACCAATACATTGAAGACAACAATAATGAACACCTCTGCTTTCAAGCACAGAAATAGCTTCAACTGACTAACCTAATTCTTCAACTTTATTTTCCCTCGGCGATCAATACTTTGATTTAAATGACACTTTTGGTGTTGAATTAAGCCTTAAGTCAGAAGACCTGTGTTAAAATAGTGGCACCTCCTTTGACTAGATTTGTGACAGTGAGCAAGGCCACAAACTCTGTGAACCTCAATGTGATCATTTGGGATGTGAGATTAACAAAGAATTATATCTCTCCTGTGTTCTTCAAATGATTATGAATAAGATAAAACAAAAGAATTAATTATAAAATTACTTGGTAATTATGTTTATAATGATTTGATAAATTATTATAGATAAAACAAAATGTAACAATATATGCAAGTGATATTCATTACACTGGTTAACTTCATATTTTATTCAAATGTTATTAAATAAACTACAGTTTTAAAAAATAACTTAAGTTTCAAGGATAAAATGATCTACTTGAGAAGATGTACATATACATAAGAAGACTTTACATTCTTCTACTAACACCATGGGAACTTGTGTAAATCTCTAAAACCCGGAATTCAGTTTTCTTAGCTGTAAAGAGTATTGGTTTGGTAGCATCCATGCTTTCTTGACATCCCTAAAGTATGATTTGAAGAAAAGATTTGGAAGAAAGCTGCCATATGAAAGTGCGATTTGGCATTAATAAAGAAACCGTTGCTAATGCATCTTGCTTAATTGCAAATAAAAGGAAAAGATTTGGAAGAAAGCTGCCATATGAAAGTGAGATTTGGCAAAGAAACCGTTGCTAGTGCATCTTGCTTAATTGCAAATAAAAGAATCAAAGAGAAGGGTAGTATCTTTAAATCATTTTCTAATAGCGGATAGAATGGCTGACTAAAGAACCTGCAAATGAACAGCACTCAATAGTAACTTAAAAATGTATGATAACCATGACAACCAAAGTCCTTATCACTTATTATGATTTCCTTTCAAAATGTAAAGTGCCATAAGACACCACACAGGACTGCTATGTTTTCAATTAGACTCTCAACTTTGGCATGTGCACCCTCATAAATCCATTGAATGGGCCCTGTACTTTGCACAGCGCCATGTGATGCTGTTTCAGCAACCAGAGCACTAAAATTCCGCAAGTAGCAGTCTTAGGCTGTCAGGCAGAACAGGGCAAAGGTGCCTGATTTTGAGGGCTTTGGAACCCTACATTTTTTGAAAT
>NW_006287917.1:73895-84197 GCF_000327345.1 Myotis davidii | reverse complement strand
AATGTTTTGCACACTTTATCTCATGTGATGCTGCCAAGTAGGTATAGTAGGTAGGATTCTCCATTGTATAGATGAGGAAAGGATATAATTAACCAAGGTGATATAGCTAGAACTGATGCTTCTAGACCTCATGAACTAGACCTCATATTTTCTAACCCATGGTCCAGTCTTTTGCTTTGTTTTTTCACTGTTTCAGTCTTGTCAATAATAATTATGGCTAGTCTGACCAGTGTTCCTCAGTTGGTTGAGCGTCATCCCATGAACCAGGAAGTCAGGGTTCCATGCCCAGTCAGGGCACATGCCCAGGTTGTGGGCTCCATCTCCTGTAGGGGGGCATGCAGGAGGCAGTCAATCAATATTTCTCATCAATGTTCCTATCTCTCTCTCCCTTTCTCTTCCTCTCTCTGAAATCAATAAAAATGTTAAAAAATAATAATTACATCTATTATTTACCAAGCACTTGCTATGTGTCAAGCATATGTTGAGCTTCTTTTTTTTTTTAACTAAATCTTTTTTTTTTAATTGCTTTCACAGAGGAAGGGAGAGGAAGAGAGAGCTAGAAATATCAATGATGAGAGAGAATCACTGATTGGCTGTCTCCTGCCTAGGCCCACACTGGGGATCGAGCCTGCAACCCAGGCATGTGGCCTGACCGGGAATCTAACCATGACCTCCTGGTTCATAGGTCAACACTCAACCACTGAGCTGTGCTGGCCAGACCATGCTGAGCTCCTTAGATACTCCATTTCATTTAATCAACGCCAAACCCCAGAGGGTAGGGGTTAACTACTACTAACTTCTATTAACTACATCTTATAGGTAAAGAAACTGAAGCTTGGGGGAGAAGCAGAAAAACCTTGCTCCAGTCACATAGCTAAGGTGTGGAGCCAGGACCCACACTCATGTCTGCCTGACTTCCACCTCTCCCCGAGGCAGCTTATTTGTCTCTGGAAGCTGCCATTGCAAAAGCTTCCCCTTCAAGGTTTCCTTGAGACAAAAGGCAGTTTGACTTAAAAATATGAAGGCAATGCAGTGGAAGGACCTGCACTGTTGCCTTTGTAGGGCTCTCTTTTGATATCTAATATTAGAATGTGATATTATTTTGTATAGTCCATACATGCTGAGTTTCAATTCCATGCCCCACATTTTGGAACAGAACTCTCTATCAAGCTGCTTTTCCTCACAAATCACGATTGGTATGTATTTATCTGGTTCTATGTATATTTACTCTTGTGGCTTCATCTTGCTTGATGTGCTCAGGGAAGTCCTGGACAACAATAAATACTCTCAAACCTTTATGTGATTCAGACTGCTCATCTATATTGATATATAATGATTTTAATATATTTTTTAGAATCCACCATACTCTTGAAAAATATTAATTTCATCACTCACTACAACATTCATTCTGTCCCTTGCTTTTTCACTTCCTTCCTACCTGCCTGCTTTCCTCTCTCCATTCTTTTCCTCCTTCCCTCCATCACTCATAGAATAAAAATTCAGTGTGACTGCTGAGTACAAACATAAGGTGGGGGAACTCTATCTGAGGCAAGGGCCCATAAGTAAACAACTAACAGATAAGTGAAAAGTAGCAACACGTCCCAGACTGTCCATAATGTAGATTTATGTAAATTAGCAGAGATCATGAAGAACAGTTCCCTAAGAAACACCTGCCCTGACCTTTGAATAGTACCAAAATACGTCAAGAAAAAGGAAGAAGCCAGTTAGCATTTTACACATTTCAAAGAGAAAGCAATGGATAATATGAATTCAGCCTCATGTTCTGGCAAATCACTCCTCTCACTTACTAACCAATAAGCATGGGCCTTGTGCATGCTATTCTTCTTTGCAGTCTTATACCTCTGTTTCTTTGTCTCTGCTGCCCCCTTTTGAATAGTCTCCCAAACTCCCATCCAAACCTCCTGAAATTTTTTGAAAGTCAGTTCAAGGGTAAGTCTCTAAGTCCTTTGTGAGCCTTCTTTGGTTCTGCCCTGCAGGTTAGGCTTGCCTTCCTCCAGTTCCCCACTGCACACTGTACATCACTCCATGGTATCAGCCATCGCTTTGCTGTGTCAATACCTGCTCATGCTGTGTCCATGTCACACTGAGTTACTTGTTATCTAAATCCCAGAACATCAATAGTGTAGCACATTAGTAAATACTCATTATATGTTCCTGGAATGAATACATTATGAAAAAAACAATCGTGACCTTGGTCTACATAATTTGGGTAATAGAATAGTGGCCCTAAGTGTTAAGGATTCCAATTCAGGGTAGTCTCAAAAGTACTGCCTCTGGTCTTGGCCTGGTGGCTCAGTGTATGGAGTATCCTCCCATACATCAAAAAGTTGCAGCATTGTTTCCCAGTCAGGCCACCTACAGGACACAACTGATTGATGTTTCTCTCTCACATTTATGTTTCTTTCTCTCTTGTTCTTTCTCTCTCCCTTCCTCTCTCTAAAAAATCAATAAACAGAACTTCAGGTGAGGACTTTTTAAAAATACCTCCTCTGTGGCTTAACCCTGAGTAAAAGACATATAAAGGAATAGTTTGAAATGAGAATGCCAGGAGCTTATGATTGCAGGCTGCTGTGGAACACAATGAATAAAATACTAAGCTGTGTGCGTTTTAGGTAGGTGGTTGGGTGGGCAGTACAGAGAACTGGTAACCAACAGAAAAAAAACATTCAGAAATACCAAAGATAAGGAATTGCTAAAAATGTCACACTTACATGACATCTGAAACAAATTCTGTGCAATATTTTTATAATAAAAATGAAACATTTTCTGGATAGAAAAGAGATGTCACACAACATATTAACCAACATCTGGAGACTGTGGAAGCGAGAAAGAACATGCAGGTTTTTCAGCATCACAGTAGGGAATAATGCAGGGGAGCCTGTGCTTAGAATAAAACTGAGTGTGAAATAGGTACCTGGAATTCTCATGTGAGCTGACATTCCCAGTCACCACTGGAGATGAATGACCCCTTCCTACACTCCAAGCAACAAGAGGAGGGAATGGAACATCACAAGTTAGAGCTGGAAAGTTGTAGGGACCATCTTTGTTTGCCACACTTATTTTCAGATGAGGAACTCTGTCAGAGTTCAGAGAGTCAAAGAACTAAAAAATGTCAGAGATGAAGCTAAAATACAAAATTTCTGATTCCCCGCCCAATATTTTTCATCTACACTAAACTGTGTCAAAATCGGTAAAAAAAATAAAATACTAAAACTACTAGGGTGAGCATTCAGAAGAATTTCTGTAAGGAAAAAGATTTTGCTCTGTGTTTCAGTGTTGAGTCTTTGTTTCTTTCTTGTTTACCAGAAACAGTGACATGGACCACAGTCTCCTAGTGACACCTTGTGTCTAAATCAGGGTAATACAAAGAATAGGAATAATGAAAATTAAGCACCTATTTTTACTTATTAACACTTCTGTGGTAATTAAATCCAAAGCTTAGAGAATATGTTATTTTTTAATATATTTTATTAATTTCAGAGAGAAAGGGAGGAGAGAGTGATATAAACATCAATGATGTAAGAGAATCATTGATCATTGGTCAGCTACCTCCTGCATGCCCCATACTTGGGACTGAGCCCACAACCCAGGCATGTGTCCTGACCGGGAATTTGAACTGTGACCTCCTGGTTCATAGGTTGATGCTCAACCACTGCGCCATGCCCGCCGGACAGTTATAATTTTTTGAAGATGGCTTACCTGATTCCCTTCCTCATTAACATGTCTAAAAAGCTGTCTACCCTCTTTTTGTAATAACTGAATTATTGGCAATCTTGTGCCATCTGAGTCTAAATTACATAGTGTTTTCAACAAAGATTTAAGAAAACCAACAATGTGACAAAAACAGTTTCAGCAAGAGGAGAGTGAGGAGAGGTGGAGGGTAAATAGTGATGGACAGAGACTTGACTCGGGGTGGTAAATACACAAAACTGTACAGATTATGTGTTGTAGAATTGTGAAACTGAAACCTGTATAGTTTGGTTAACTGGTGTCACCCCAATAAATTCAACACAAAGGAAAACAACAGCTCCAGCGACTGAAGAAGCGAAGATAGATATCTATTAGAGTGTCAGCCTGCGGACTGAAGGTTCCCAGGTTCGAGTCCAGTCAAGGGCATGTACCTTGGTTGTGGGTACATCCCCATTGGGGGGTGTGCAGGAGGCGGCTGATTGATGTTTCTCTCTCACTGATGTTTCTGACTATCTCTCTCCCTTCCTCTCTGTAAAAAATCAATAAAATATATATTTTTTTAAAAGATAGATATCTATTATCTCTTTCCTTAGGAACATCACTGCCTACCTGGGGAAATCAACTCATTATGGGGAATTAAAATACAATGTGATGAGGGCTAAAATTAAGATATGTATAAAATATGCTGAGGAAGAAGTGACTGGAAAGTCAGGAAAGCTTCAAAGAAAATGTGACCTTTTTAACTTAATATTTAAAGGATCTGGGAATCTATATGGATCTAAAAAATCTATAAGGATCTAAAAAAGCAAAGGGTCTCAATTTATTATATTAAAAGATATCTATATATAGAGAGAGAGCATCTGGCATCTAAATGTTTTTAATAAATTTCATTTATAAGTATGACTGTCACCGATATGTCTCCAATATTAATCAATGTGGTTCTTATAAAGAAAAACAGTATGCCACTGTTTCTGGTCAATAATACAGGGCTGTTCCTAATATTCTCAATATTTCTTATTTCAGTATTTGTTAAGTAGAAGAGCTGGGGGAAAAAAAACAAACCCATGTTGCTGATTTTGAAGTATTCAAGTATTACTTATAGTCTTCAGGGTACTGGAGATAAAACAGTGAAACCCATGCTGTCACTGTACTTACATTCTAGAGGGGAGGACTGCCAATAAATAAATAAATAAACTATATAGTAAATCAGATTACTATAAATACTATAAAGAAACATTAGCTCTGGCCAGGTGGGGTTTTTTTTTTATCATAAATAAATGCTGAAATTTTGTCAAATGATTTTCTGTATCCACTGTTATGATCATATAATATTTATCCTTCATTTTGTTTATGTGGTATCACTTAAATTGATTTGCAGACATTGAATCTCAACACCATAAAAGCCATATATGACAAACCCACGGCTGACATATTGCTCAATGAGGAAAAGCTAAAAGTGTTTTCCTTAAGATCAGATTCAAGACAAGGATGTCCATTTTCACCACTTTTATTCAACATACAATTGGAAGTCCTAGCCACAGCAATCAGACAAGAAAAAGAAATAAAAGGAATCTAAATTGGAAAGGAATAAGTAAAATTGTCATTATTTGCAGATGACATGATGCTATATAGAGAGAACCCTAAATATTTCACCAAAAAACTATTAGAACTGGTAAATTAATTCAATAAAGTGGCAGAATACAAAACTAATATTCAGGGATCAGCTGCATTTTTATACACCAATAACAAATTATCAGGCAAAGAAATTTATAAAACCAAACTTATTTATGATTGCATCACAAAAAAAAAGAAAAGAAGAGTCATTACCAGGGGCCCTAAGGATGTAAATGCATCAACTGCATACACATACATCAACTAACAGAATAGAGACCCCAGAAATAAAATCATATTTATATCGTCAATTAATCTATCACAAAGAAGGCAGGAACATACAATAAGGTAAAGACAGTCTATTCAATAAATGGTGTTGGAAAAGCTTAATAGCCATATGCAAAAAAATGAAACTGGACCACCTTTTTACACCATATATAAAATAAACAACATGGATTAAAGACTTAAATGTAAGACTCAACAGCATAAAACTCCTAGAAGAAAACATAGGCAGTGAACTCTGCTGACACTGCCCTTAGTTATATTTTTTCTGATATATCTCCTAGGACAATAGAAACAAAAGAAAAAATAAATAAATTGGACTACATCAAACTCAAAAGTTTGTATACAGTAAAGAAAACTTTCCATCAACAAAAGCAAAGACAGCCTACAGTGAGAAGATAGTCACTGATGACACATCTGAGGAATTATTATCAAAAATTTATAAAGAACTCATATAACTTAACACACACAATAAAACCCAATTCAATAAGTAGGCCTAGGACTGAATAGACCTTTCTCCAAAGAAGACGTACACATAGCCCATAGACATGAAAAGATGCTCAAAGTTACTGCTACTAATCATCAGAGAAATGTAAATTAAAACCAAATTAGATATTTCCTCACACCTGTCAGAATGGCTATCATCAATAAATTAATAAACAAGTGTTGGCAAAGATGTAGAGAAAAGGGAACCCTTGTATATTGTTTGTGGAATTGCAAATTGGTGCAATCACTATGGAAAATAGTATGAAGTTTTCTTAAAAAAATAGAATTATTTTATGACTCAGAAATTCCACTTCTGGATATTTATCCAAAGGAAATCAAAACATTAATTCAAAAATATATATGCACCCCTATGTTCATTGCAGCATTATTTACAATAACCAAAATATGGAAGCAAACTAAGTGCCTATCAATAGATGATGGATAAAGAAGAGGTGGCATACATATACAATGTAATATTACTTAGCCAAAAAAAAGAATGAAATCTTACCATTTGTGATAACATGGATGGATCTAGAGAGCATTATGCCCAGTGAAATCAATCAAACAGAGGAAGACAAATACCATGTAATTTCACTTATAAGTAGAATCTAAAGAACAAACAAACAAACAAAACAGAACTAGACTCATAAATACAGAGAAAAAACTGATGGTTGCCCGATGGGAGAGGGGTTAGGAGGATGAATGAAAATGGTGAAGGTACTAGGAAATACAAATTAGTAGTCACAAAATAGTCATGGGGATGTACAATACAGTATAGGGAATATAGTGGATAACATTATAAGAACTGTGTTTGGTGCCAGGTGGGTACTAGACTTATTGGTGGGATCACTTGGTAAAATGTGTGTGTGTGTGTGTGTGTGTAGACCTTTGAAGTAAATTCAAGTGTAAATGGGAGAAGAGAAAGGGGACAGAGTGAATTCAAGAAATCTCTTTCAAGAAATTCTGATGTATAGGGTAGGAGAAAAATTAGTTGATAATTGGAGGTTATTTTAAGGAAGGGGATTATTTTTTTTAAAAGAAGATGTTACAGTATTTATATGACTACTAGGGGCCCAGTGCACGAATTCGTGCACCTTGAAAGGAACTGTGGGCTGCAAGGCTGCAGGGGTACAGGGATGGGTGTTGGCCCATCCTCTGTGCCCCTGCCCGGCCCTTCCCACCATGGCACCCATTCCCATGTCTGCCTGCAGCCCGCTCCTGCTGCCACCACTCCCATGCACTGACAGGGCTGCCCTGCTCACACCCACTGACTGCATGGAAAGATTGGGGCCAGTGCCAGCAGCGGTTGCAAGCGGGGGCTGCTGCCCCAATTGCCCCTCAGGAGCAGGGAGAGGCGGAGAAGCTCTCAAGAGCAATTGGGGTCAGCAGTCGCCACTCACACCTGCTAACGGCACTGAGGCTGGCAGTGAGTGCGAGCAACGGCTCCGATGCTGGCAGTGGGTGCGAGCGGGGCTGTTGCTGGAAGTGGGTGAGAGAGGTGGCTGCCACCCCATCACCTCTCAGGACTAGAGAGAGGTGAAGAAGCCCTGAAGGGCGATCGGGGCCGGCAGCCAACGCTCACACCCACTAACGGTACTGGTGGGTGCTAGGCGCCAGCAGCAGGTACAAGTGGCAGCTCCAGCACTGGCAGTGGGTGTGAGCGGGACCGGCGCAGTCCAGCTGGTGTGAGTGCCAGGCAGGACTGGCTCACCCTGATGACAGTGACCAGTGCCCTGCCTTGGTCTGACGCCCCCACTTACTTGTTCCACCATCCCGCTGTGGCCAACGTCCGCCATGTTCTACACTCTGTCGCCTGCTGCCCACGCCCACCATGTTCTGCGCGTGCCTCCTGGTGGCCAGCACACATCATAGCAACTGGTTGTTCCGCTGTTGGGTCTATTTGCATATTAGCCTTTTATTATATAGGATGGGAAAGACCCAGTTGAGAAAAATATTGCTTAAGGAAGAGAGCAAGTCCAATTGCAGATGTGACAGAGAATGAAACCCAGTACACAAAGGTTATCAGATATGATTGTGGCCATTTCATTCAAGGTAACACAAAGGAAGAGATAATCCATGTATAGAGAGGACAGGAAGAGGAGTGATCTATTGATTATTCTAGGGTACAACCAAGACCTGGGTAATTAAAGGAGAATGAAAGTCCTCTGAAAAAGATATTGGAATTTTGGAATTTTAATCCATGGACATTTACAAAGATTTATGACAGGAATGTTATAAAGACTGATGCTAATACACACATGAAAAAAATCCTAAAGCCATAGAGAAGAGTAGTAAGTAATATAATCTGATCATATGAGCATCAAGTTGGAAGATTTTGAAGGAAAACAAAGGGAAAAAATCTGGAGTGTCAACTAAGAGAAGTTGGGACAACTTCTGTACATCTAGATCCAACGACAGAAAAGGCAGGGCAAACCAACCAGCAACCACGTGACAGCACATATTTCCTAGGTTTATTGCTATTTTTCTTTCAACAATAACTTATTGGAATGCTTGCTATGTTCAGGGAAATTAATAGGGACTTAAATAAAGACTCCAGCATGATTTGATCCCTACATTTACTTTAATAGGTTTCACTTCATTCACTTCTATTGGCATTCAGCATGTTTTAGAGAAGGGCTTTTCACATCCCTGTGTGATAGCCAATTTCCAACTCAGAACACCATATTGTGCTTTCCTACTATTTCAATGGAAGAAGCTATTTTTTGGCTTCTTCTCTATGGAATTCAGCAGAAAGAATGGTGACTGCATGTTTCCAGAGTGGGAGACTCAAATCAAGTAGTGCTTTACATTGTCTCTGGATGGGGACACTTCAAAGTGCTTTAAGTCTCTTCAAAGTGTGTTAAGAGTCTGTAGAGGAAAAAGTACCAATAAGACTTGCCAGAACTTAATCATGCACCCTAAGCAGCCAATCACTCAGATATAATTGGTAGGTATTTTATTTTAATCTTTTTTAGTTGCTCACCTGTCATCATCCCTGTCCCCCTTCGGGTTCTTTCTCGAAGGCTTATAAATTGTCTTCTTTAAATGTATTCTCTTTTTCAATTCACAGAACCCTAATGATTCTTCTTTGTCAAGAGTCATTCACTCTGACAGTTCAATTCAATTCATTCATATGCTTATTATGAGTAAGATGTCGGATCCTAGAGGGATAGAGAATGAAAAGATGAATAAATTATGGTCCCTGCTGGCAAAAGGCTTGCTGTGAGAAGGAAGTTTGGTTCACACTGCCTCCCTAGTCCTTGGGCTGGGCAGGAACATAATATTGTCTCAAGCCTCCTCACATTGACAATCTCCTGGGTTGGTGCCTAACAAAAGGAATTAATAAAAAGCACCTCAGCTACTTCTTGAGGACATTAGGCCTATATTTGTCATCTGTATCTTCCTTTTAATAAGTGCCAAGGGATCCTGCTTCCCCCAAATTTCTTTCTGCTTCAGATTTCAGGTTATGTTACTACTTTGTAGAAGTTTTATTTCTCCCTTTGTTTACTAACAGAAAACTTCCCAATCTTTAATTACAAAGTATCCTAAAATCTGCCTGCCACCTATCTTCTGATTGTGCACTTTGGGAAACAGTACTCTTTCAAAAATAGAGCATTAGAGTCAGAGACCTCATTCCAAGCCACAGTTTTCCCTATGAATAAGTTTTGATGGTGTGTAGTATGGTAGAATAACATGAATCCAAAGCAAGGGTTGAGCAAACTTCAATATCCTTGTTATAGTAATCATTATGGTACTTAATGTTAGGACCTTAGAATGTAAGACTTAAAGCATGTAACCCTGTGTGGACTGTTATAGTAATGTTAGATATAGAAATGCTGTGTGGGACCCAGGAATGCACCCTTGTAGCTCTGCTTGGTACTGATAAACAACCTATCTGGTGGGAACGCTCAAAGCCTGTACACACCCATAGATTAACAGACCCCGGGTGGATCCACATATGGCAGCCGCTGATAACACACACACCAACGAAGACCATGTCTACAGAGGGGTATATAATCAGACAGTCTGATCAACTCAGCAGCTCATAGCTCTCCTGTCGCCAGAGCGTGAGGACCTGTGTATGCTCACATCTCGGTTCCCAGCACAAAGCTCTGCCCAATTAACTGTCGATCAACAAAGGAGCCAGCAGCCAACAGCGCCTGTGTCAGCGAGTATCGCCAGGTAGATCCTTCCCAGTGCCTGAGACCCATC
>NW_006287917.1:61862-73500 GCF_000327345.1 Myotis davidii | reverse complement strand
ATATTTTTGAATGTATAAAATTGCTGTGATAACACGTTGTTTGCCTTCTTTTCCTTCAACCTATTGATCATAATGTATGATTACTTTCTCTTTGTGTATGCTCCTAATGCTCTACCCCACAGTCATCTTTGAAACTATTTGCTCCGTAAGTAGAGATCATCATCTGTGCTCACCACTGTATGACCCATGTCCTGGTTGAGTGACTTGACTACTTACATCAGGCACTCAATAAATATTTGATAAAAAAATTTTAGGTTGTGTCTTGCAGTTTGTATCCCTTTCAAAACTACCACAGAAAAAGTGACAGGCAAGGTGACTTCTCTTGATGAATGTATACTCCAGTATAGAACAGAAATGACAAAGAAAAAGTTTGCAGTTAACAAGGTATTGTTTTTGTTTTGTTTTGTTTTTACTGATTTCAGAGAGGGGAAGGGAGAGGGAGAGAGAGAAAAATCAATGAGAGAGACTTATCAATTGGCTGCCTTCTACATGCCCTCTACTGGGGATTGAGCCCGCAACCCGGGCATGTGCCCTGACCAGGAATCAAACCATGACCTCCTGGTTCATGGGTCGACACTCAACCACTGAGCCACATAAGCCGGGCAAGATATTGTTTTAATCAGAGCACTGTATTATTTTCCCAGGGCTGCTATAACAAACTACCACAAGTGGGTGACTTAACTGACAGTTCTGGGGGCTAGAAGTCCAAAACTAAGGTGCTGACAGGGTGGGCTCCTTCTGAGGCTCTGAGAAAAGGGTCTGTTCCATGCCCCTACTCTACCTTCTGGAGGTTTGTTAGCAATCATTGGCATTTCTTACTATGTAGAAGCACCACCCTGATCTCTGCATTCTTCACAATGCATCTCCTTCTATGTCTATGTCCAAATTTCCCCTTTTTATAAGGACACCAGGCATACTGAATTAGGGCTGACCTGCATGATCTTTGTTTTCACTTTATTTCCTCTGTAAAGACCCTCTCTCCAAAGAAGGTCACATTCTAAAGAACTGGGGGTTAGAACATCAATATAAATTTGGGGGGAAACATTTAACATATAATAGGTACATAGAAGCATAGAAGTGACATTTTTATAAACAGTCCAAATAAAAAAAAAAACTTGAGGTGGCTTACAAAAGATTCATAAAGTACAACTGAATGAAAAATATAAAAGGATATAGGGGAGATGTGTTAAATTAGCATGCTTCCCTAACATGTTGTGGAACATAAAGTGATTAACCGAAAACAATTCTAAACTAATTCAAAAGGAAGATATTAAGTGCTGTTATATGGGAAGTTACAGGCATCCATATTTTCATGCAATGTGAGGAAATATTTCACCTGGGATCTCCATGAATAATATACTTTTCCTATGAAGGGTATAAGGTGTAGGCAGAACACTGATCAACTCACACAGGGAGAAACACAGACAGAGAAGAAAAAGGGAGGCACCCTGCACATACACACCAGGATATATACAGTGAAATTTGAAAATTATGGATGTTCATATATATGGTTAATTTATTTTCAGTACAAAAAACAGAATTCAAAAGGGTATAGTAAAATAACATACTGTGAAGACATATAGAAGAGGATTTGCATAATTTAGGCCAAGCAATAAAGAAAAATTCAACCAACCAGAATAAAAAATGAGTATCATAGCCATTGTTGGTTAAAAGATTACTAAAATAAAATAAAATATTTATATCAGACTAGGCCCAGATTTTTATAAAATCTGCAAATAGATAAAGACAAATATAAGTAGACTCTGATTTTTGTTTCAATTTCTGTTCTTGCATCTGATTAAGAGAATCTTAATGACTAGCTATTATAACAATGAGAACTCTCTAAGAAAAAAGTTCATTTATTTTTAGTTTAGAAGTTTTTCCAATTAAAAGGATCCATTGTCTGGCCTTAATTGTAGGATCAATAGCTACTCAAGCCAATACTATGGATGCAAGAAGTATCCCTAAAGGACAGTGGAGTAAGATGTAACTCAAACAAAAAGTTTACTCCCAGAGTTAGCCTAAGAAAGATGAAGAGCTCTGTCTTTAAACAACTGTTCTAAAACATAGAGAATAATGTGCTTTTCCCCCTTGAACAGAATAAAATTTAAAGTTCCCTAAGCTTAGATCCACAGCCTATTCAGCTGCCTACCAGATGAATATCCATCATCTAACTGGTATCTCTGGGAAGAACAGAATAGACACAGGAAATTCCTTGAGAGCTTATGATGGCCAGGAAGCGAGCAAGATCTGACTTGGCAAGTACACCCGCTGAATGATAGAGGTCAGAGAGAAAATTTTCTCACTAGTCATAAAGCCAAGCTCTTGGGATATATAACAAGAAGAAAGCGGAGAATCATACCTGACTAATAGCCACAAAGTTGAGACTTCTGGTTAACTAAATATAACATCTTGACCCAAGTTACATTTCAGTTCCTGAGCCCTAATATGGAACAACCCCTTGGCTACTTTCCTATGAGACTGGACAAAGGGATGCCAGAAAAGGCCTCAGAACTGTTCTGAAGGCCTGAAAAAATGATTGATTACTCTTACCTCACCTCCAACCTATCAGCTCCCAGCAGGATTCCAAACCCCTAACTCTTGATGTTTTGTAATTTTGCCCTATATAATCTGTAACTGAAATAGTAGGCATTTAGATGGATGTGAGCAGAGTAGGAATCATAGGCCAGATACAGACGGCCACCAGAATGGAAGGCCCTGGTGCCTAGCAATGGGAAAATAAGTACTGTAGCGGGGGATCTCCCACCAGGGTGACCTTTCCTCCCCTAGCATATCACTGGTCATGCAGTTTAGACAGCCTGACATTTTATATCACTGGTCATGTGGCTCAGACCCCTCCTTGATGTTTTCTCCCCGGCATGTCACTAGATATGTGGTAAACCCTCTAGGGAGAAACAAGGAGGCCAGAGAACAGCCTCATATGACCCCAAAACAAGCCCTTGCAAGACCACTCCCTTGAGCATTAAGCCCTCAGGACAATGAGGTTTGACCAGCATCAAAAAATCTTAAGAACAAAGCCTCGGGTCTGTTGGCCACAGAGACAGAGTTTTGGTCAAACTAGAGATAACATTTAGGCCTCAATTATGTTTCAGCAATAGGCCCAGAAACAGCAAAACCAGAGGAGGCAATACCATGGCTGGCGTTGGGACAAGTTGCAATGACTAATGAACCTTTACTCTAGCGTCAACTAATCAGTAGAGACCATGACCTTAAAAGAACACACCTGGAAAGCTGATGAATATTGTATTGAGATCCTCCCAAGGCCTCCCCTAAAGTCCTAGCCTTTGGAAACAGATAAAATCCCTTAAGACAAAGAACCCAACTAGAGTGCTTGCTCTCTGTCTCACAAGCCCAGGCCTCTCCTCATTTCCCCCCTCAAGGTGCATGCCTTTGTTTCTTTCTCCTAAGCTCCAAGGGCCTTCTTTTGCCTCTAAACTTGTTTCCTTTGTCCATGCAGCCCAGAAGACTCACTTCTTCCTCTGTGACTTTCTAAATAAACTTTAGCTTATATTTGAGCTCATGCCTTTGAATTCTTTCTTAGCCAAACTCAAGAACCAAGGTCTAACATCTGGTGCTGTTGGCCATTAACATAACCTGCATGTCATCAGAGCATTCAGTTTTTTAAGCATTAGCTTCCTGTTCTCCAGGTGGCACCATTCATAAGAAAATATTCAATATTTCTCTATTGTAATTTTCCACGTTTAGTGTTTGGCTCTGCTAGTGCTGGATGGACCCACTCTTTCTGTTCCATAACAAAATAAACTGGGGAATAAAATAGAATCAGAGGCATGGAAACATGGAACACACTAATGAATCTCAGAGGAAAGGAGGTAGGGGGGTTGGGAAGATATTAGCCAAAGATCTTACATGCATAGATGCATTACCTATGGACACAGACAATAGGGTGGTGAAGACCTACGGTGGGGGTGACAATTGGGTGGAGGGGAGCAATGGGGGAAAATACAGGGACATCTGTAACACCCTCAACAAGAAAGATTTTAAGATTTAAAAAAAAGTCCTTCTGGAAGTAACCTGCATTTTTTCTTTGAAATGTTAATGCTCTACCTGGTCTTCCCAAAGAACCAAGGGCCGTTATTTTGAAAACTTCATGGAGGTAAATTTTGTCAGAAAGAAGAAAAAGAAGGGGAGGAAAAGCTATTTGGAAACTAGATGAAGAAAAAGTCTTCAAATCTTCTTCACAAATATTACAAGTTTAAGCCATCTGAGCAGGTGCATTTTCCCAGAAATAAAATTTGAATTCTGGTGTGTGTGTGGGAGGAAATCAATTGATCAGTCTCTCTCACATTGATGTTTCTCTCTGTCTCTACCTCTCCCTTCTACTCTCTCTAAGTCCATGGAAAAAATATCCTCAGGTGAAGATGAACAAACAAAAAGAATTTAAACTTCATTTGGTAAGGAAAAGGGATAAAGACAAAGATTTTCATGCAAGACATGGATGTGATCTATTTTTTTATGAGAACACAAGTACTTGGGTATGAGCAAAAGAGTAGGACCCAAGGCTACTTTGTTTCCTATCATATCTGCTGCATCTGGCATAGCTTCTGGTGCATAGAAGATACTCAGTAAATATTTCATAAATGAATGGATAAAGAATGACTTAGGTTTTTATCCTGAAGGACAATGGTGAATGTTGTCAGATAGGCCAGACAGGGAAGCCTGCCAAGAAGCTGGGGTTGAGGTTGGGGAGGTGGAGAGTAAATTTGTTGGGGGGTGGGGGTGGGGAGTGATGGTTAATTTTGTGTAAACCTGATTGGGCTGGAGAATTCCCAGAAAACTGGCAAAACATTATTTCTGTGTGTGTCTATGAAGATATCTCAGTGAGAGATGGCATTAGATTTAGTAGACTGAATAAAGATCTGCCCTCAGCGATGTGATTGAGTCAGTAACAGAACAAAAAGGTGAAGGAAAGGTAAATTCCCTCTTCCGCTTCTTGAACTGGGATGTCCATTTTTTCCTGCCCTCTGAGATTGGAGCAACTAGTTCTCAGGATTTCAGGCTTGGGACTTAGACCAGAGACTCCCCCACATACTGGTATACACATACACACCCCTTCTCAGGCTTGTGGACTTGGACTGAATTATATCACTGGATTTCCATTCTCCAGCTTGCAGAGAACAGATTGTGGGACTTCCTGGGCTCCATAACCACCAGTTCCTGTATAGCCTATTGGTTCTGTTTATCTGTAGAACCCTGACTAATATGGGTAGGTAGTAGACCAACTTTTCTTTGCCCATGTGAAGTTTGAGTGGCCGAATAGACTTCCAAGTGGAGGTCTCAATTAAACAAATCAGTATTTAATTATAGATCTTGGGGGTGAAGTCTAGGCTGACACTAAACATGAAAAATGAAGGATCCTATTAAGATCAGTGATATTTAGTGACACCAGCTTCTGTAACAAATAAAATGTGTTGGGTTAAAAAAATAGTTTATTTTTTACTTCTCTAAGGTCCAGCTGGGCATTTTTTAAAAATATGTTTTTACTGATTTTTAGATAGAGAGAAAGGGAGAAGGATAGAGAAATAGAAACATCAATGAGAGGTAAATATCACTGATAGGCTGCCTCCTGCACACCCTCTACAGGGGATCAAGCCCACAACCTGGGCATGTGCCCTGACCGGAAATCTAACCAGGGACCTCTTGGTTTATGGGTCAATGCTCAACCACTGAGCTACGTCAGCTGGACCAATTGAGCATTCTTGATTGCTGGTCACTCCTCCATGCACTGATTAAGGAATTGATGCTTTTTCCATCTTGAGGCTATACCATTCTTCAGGGTTTCTGACTCCTCTGATAGATCCCATGCATTCAGCCAATGATTGTGGTGAAAAGAGAGAGTAGAGGATTGTAAAGGAAGTTTTTAAGGGCTAGGATTAGCAGTGGCATGCATCATTCTGATGCCATTGTAATTACCTGGTTGTTATTTAACAGGAAAGGAGGGAAGAGAAGGCTAGATATAGATATCCATTTATACAGCTTTGCCAAAAAGCTACATTTAACACTGTCCAAGTCTGTTCCCCACTGGTTGATGGGGGAAGGAACTGGGCAAAGGCAGTTGAGAGGCATGCCCAGTAAGGTCTGTGTGACATGGTAAGGTGCTTGCCCAACAATCACACCTGAAAACAGGTAATTGGCCAGGATGGGCGTGGCCACTGCAAGTGCTGGAATCCTGAATATATAAACTTCCAACAAAGAAAGTTCTCTCTCCTCTCTCCTCTCTCCTCCCTCTCTCTCTCTCTCTCTCTCTCTCTCTCGTACTGGACTCTCTTGGGACCCCTGCTGCAGGGGCACACTCCCCTGTGGCCACATGGCTCATGCCCATGTGGGGCTCCACACATGGGTTAATAGATTTTAATGTGGCCTGAATACCTGGCTGCAACATGGAACAGAAACTCTGGACACTGGCCTTGTTTTCGGCTCTGCTGGAACCCCAGCTGCACCTTTTTCAGGATTGGCTTAAAGGGCAGGAACTAAGGAACCCAAAAATGGGTTCCACATCCCATCTTCCCGTGGGGGCTTCTGAAAATGCTTATTTCAGCTCTGCCCTGAGAACCTCCATCTCATTCCCACTTATGCCTAGGAAATCTGGCCCACTAATTCCTCCAGTATCAATTCCTCCCACATTTTATTAGCTCTTACACAGTAATATGGGCCTGCCTAGATTCAGAATAGAACTGAAGTTTTTAGCCTCTATCTATATGCCTAGGAAACAGGGAAATGTGTTTGGTGAACTTCTAGCCAGTTTCTGCCAGAGACAGAATTTGAAATTTCTCAAGAGATATTACTAAAAGAAGAGGGCCAAAGGCAGAGCCTTGAGACACCCCCACATTTAAAGGGCTGGTAAATGAGGAGCAGGCCAGGGGACTGAGAAGGAATGGCAGTATGAAAGGAATGACAGTGTCTAGGAGAGAAAGTGTTAATTGGAGAGCTACCAGTTAAATTTGCTAAGCTCTCTGAGTGTCTAAACTGTGACACTTTTTAAAAAATGTCCTTGAGGACAGTTTTGGAAAAAACTATTCAGAATTTTACATTGATTTTGATAACCAATATTTGGTTGACTGAAATTAAAATTTTAAATTTAATTTAGCATAGATATCTTATTCTGCTTATAAATCTAACATTTTTTTTAACATTTATAATTTTAGTCTTTTTATGCCCACTTAGTTCATTAAACACTGTCAAACATTTTAAATGCACTTATACATTTAATTTAGTCTATTAACTTTTAGTCACTTCCATCATCTGTCTAGCAAATCTCTCAAGTACTTGAAGTTAATTCTTATAAGTGTAATACATTTAATTTATAATTTGGGGGAATCTTAAGTATTTTATTCATTCCAGTAAAACTGCATGTAAATAAGTAATTTCAATTTAAGACCCAAAAGATAAACTCAATTACTGTATTATATAGCTTATATTAGAATCAAAGCTAATTAAGTAGGTCAAATTCTCCCAAAAATTAGACATCACATTTTTTAAATACTAAATATGCATAAATTTTTTACAATTAATGGATTTAATAACTTATCCATTTCTATGTTTAAATCTAAATAATTAGAGATAAAATATGCTTTCTCACAAGGGAAACATTGGTGTTATCACAGTGTCTTCAAAGACATTCTTAGATGTTTGAAATTTGCAATATTTAAATGACGTGGGATACTGACATATATGCCTGTGACACAGTAACTATATCAACTCACTAAATAATCTTGTAGATCTTGTAATCCATGTAGATTTCATGCTAAAGTTTAGATATTACCTAATTCTTCTTCTCACAAGACTCTACAACCCTACTCTGGTGATTATATCACTGGATTTGACTTTCTTTGGTTCTAATATTTAAAACTAGAGGCCCAGTGCACAAAATATGTGCACTGGGGGAGAGGATCCCTCAGCCTGGCCTGCACCCTCTCCAATCCAGGAAACCTCAGGTGATGTCTGACTGCCAATTTAGGCCTCATCCCTGCGGGACCTGGCCTAAACCAGCAGTCAGACATCCCTCTTGCAATCTGGGACTGCTGGATCCTAACTGCTCGCCTGCCTGCCTGCCTGATCACCCCTAACCACCTCTGCCTGCTGGCCTGATTCCCCTAACAGCTTTCCTCTGCTGGCCTGATCGCCCCTAACTCTGCCTCCCGCCAGCCTGATCGCCCCCTAACTGCTCCCCTGTCGGCCTGATCACCCCTAACCACCTCTGCCTAGGCTCCTGCCACCATGACTTTGTTCAGAAGGACGTCCAGAAGATGTCCAGTCTAATTAGCATATTACCCTTTTATTAGTATAGATATCTTCCTAGGTAAGTCTAAATACTTCTGATCTTCATGGAAACATACACTTTTGTCATGCTTCTTCTATTTGGTAGGAACAGATGTTTTCTGAATCTAGCTAACTTGCATGGTTATGCAGTTCCATCAAATTCAGTTATTTCACAGAAAGAGAGAGAGAGAGAGGAAGGAATTGGCTATTGGCTTGAGAGATAGAAAATAATTGGCCATTGACTTGAACAGAGCATTTTTCAAGTAGAGTGGTAGAGATTATAAAACGGGTAAAACTAAACACTTTACCTATAATTGTATATGTAACTGAGACAGATTTACCACCAAGTATGTATGATTATAAAGTCACAAGTTTGAGAAGATATACTTGGCATATTTGCATTTGTAAATCTTTGTGTCTTTTCAATATTTGTTGCTGTTGTTCATTTTTTTTAATTAGGAGAATACTCTAAATTAATCTAAGATTTAACATTTTAGAAGCTAAATCTTCATTATTTTCTTGGTTATAATTTGGGCCTTTTAGATACTTCAGTTTTTAGAATTGCCATCTACTTTTTTTTACTATTGTAAGAATACTTAATGTGAGAGCTACCCTTTTAACATATTTGTAAGTATACAAAACAGTATTATAATTTATACTGCACAATATTACCTACAGGCATACTGTTGTGCACCAGATATCTAGAGCTTATTCACCTTGCAAAACTGAAATTGTAGAGCCCTAATTAGCAACTCCCTGGTAACTATCATTCTATTCTTTGCTTCTGTGAGTCTGATTATTTTAGATTAGAGGCCCAGTGCACGAATTCATGGTGGGGTCCCTCGGCCTAACCTGCGGGATCAGGCTGAAAGCAGCTCTCTGACATCCCACAAAGGATCCAGGATTGCGAGAGGTGCAGGCCAGGCCAAGGGACCCCACAGGTGCATGATTGGGGCCAGTGAGGGATGCGGGAGGTTGTCCAGCCAGGGAGGGAACATGAGAGGGCTCCAGGGCATGTCCAGCCTGTCTTGCACAGTCCCGATCGGCAGGACCCCAGCAGCAAGCTAACCTACCAGTCAGAGCACCTGCCCCCCTGGTGGTCATTGCACGTCATAGCAAGTGGTTGGCCGGCCTTAGCATATCATTAGCATATTACAATTTGATTGGTTGAATGGCTAACCGGCCACTTAGCATATTAGGCTTTTATTATATAGGATACTTCACATAAGTTGAAGCAGGCAGTATTTTCCTTCTGTGACTGACTTATTTCATTTAGTGCCATGTACTCAGCTTGATGTTGTTGCTTTGCATATTGCAGGATTTCCTTCTTTTTAAAGGATAAACAATATTCCATTGAATGTATCTACCACATTTTCATGGACAAATGAAAATGTGCAGCCCTGTTCACCAGGATGTGGGAACAACCTTGGGGCAAAGGTGGCCTGAGGGGCCCGGACTCCAGCCCTGTCTACTGGAGCCAGAGACTTGGGGATCCCAGCTCATGAGTGGACAGATTGACTTGTCGTCACCTCTTCTCTCGGCTTTGGTTTGTTTGGAATCTAAGTAAAACGACTTTATACTACTCCCTGCATTTCCCCCCTACTGTCTGCAGACGCTGCACCCAGTGTCACCCAAGCCTCTGACGTTATTTCTGTGTAACTGAAAAGCCTGGAGCAAGCTGGATCCAGGGTCCGATGGTGACATCAGAACAAAGGCCCAAGTGAGCCCTGGCCTGACTGGTTACTGTGGCTGGAGCCTGTATGACCCCCATGCAGGTGGCGGACAGGTGCACCTGGGCCCTGGCAGACCCCGTAGAGCCTACGCACTTGGTCTGCTTCCTGCTCCATGAATGCACCACAGCCCCAGTGCCACAAGCACAGCTTTTATAGTTGGCCCTCACAATTCTGTTTGTTTGTTAATATGAATGATTTTCCTACATTAAAATGCACAGTTTCCCACATCCTGGTGAACAGGGCGGCAATGAACATGGCAGTAGTAATATTTACTTGGAGATCCTGCTTTCAATTCTTCCAGATATATACCCAGAAGTGAAATTGCTGAATTATACAGCAATTCTTTTTAAGATTCCAGCTGGTGTGGCTCAATGGTTGAGCATTGGCCCAGGAACCAAAAAGTTGCCGGTTCAATCCCCATTCAGGACACATGCCCCAGTTGCAGGCTCAATCCCGGGAGCCAATGGGAAGGGTAGTGGATGTACGACTAATTACCATGTTTCTCTTTTATTAGATAGGATAATTCACATAAATTGAAGCAGGCAGTATTTTCCTTCTGTGACTGACTTATTTCATTTAGTGCCTTGTACTCAAGGTTCAGCTTGATGTTGTTGCTTTGAATATTGCAGGATTTCCTTCTTTTTAAAGGATAAACAATATTCCATTGAATGCATCTACCACATTTTCATGGACATTTAGGTTGTTCCCACATCCTGGCTATTGTGAACAGGGCTGCAATGAACATGGCAGTAGTAATATTTACTTGGAGATCCTGCTTTCAATTCTTCCAGATATATACCCAGAAGTTAAACTGCTGAATTATACAGCAATTCTTTTTAAGATTCCAGCTGGTGTGGCTCAGTGGTTGAGCATTGGCCCAGGAACCAAAAAGTTGCTGGTTCAATCCCCATTCAGGACACATGCCCCAGTTGCGGGCTCAATCCCGGAAGGGGGAATGGGGGGAAGCAGGAAACAGCCAATCCATGATGTTCCTCTCTCATAGATATTTTTATCTCTCTATCCTTCTCCCTTCTTCTCTAAAAAAATCAATAAAAATATATTTAAAATAAAAGATTTTAAGAAACCTTCACCCTGTTTTTCCACAGCCTCTGTACCATTTTGCATTCCCACCAACAGTGTACAAGGGTTCCAATTTTTTTAAAGTAAAAAAAACAAGCCACAGAGATTCTAACTTTTAGTTTTTAGTTTGAAATAAACAATGGAACATGTTTCCAATTCACACTCCTTTCTCCCCAATAAAACTGCACTTTAACTGAACCTTCATTTTCTGTTCCCCATATTCTCTCAAGAGCTTTGAAGAAGATATTTCTTTAGCCATTTGCTCACTCAATTCTTTTCAGTTTATCTCTTAATAACATGTTTTTCTCAGAATTTCCATTAAGGACCTTCAAAACTATGACCTTTACCTATATGTCTTCCCACTCAGCTTCTGGATGAGTACTTACTTTTATATTTCAAACTAATCTCAACAGTTTTCACTTTGCCCCTTACAAATCACATTCATCTTTCTTCTTGCCACACTAAAATCTAACATGCTATGTGTGGAGAATGCCTCTTCATTGTTCAAGTACTTAAGGGCCACTCTT
>NW_006287917.1:53561-61828 GCF_000327345.1 Myotis davidii | reverse complement strand
ATCGCCACAAAATTTCTGTTGTTACTTTCCAGGACAGATTTCAGCTTTGATTCAATATATTAAACTTTTGGTAAGCTTAAAAATAAAAATTCCACTTTTCACATCTATTCTTTAAAATATTACATAGTAAAGCTACTAAAAATAATAAAGGAGATAATTTATGCACTGATCAAAAGTCTGCATTACTGAGTAAAACAAACAAATTTTAAAATTATAGGCATACATTATATATACATATACATTTCTATAAAACAAGAAGAAAAAAAAGTAGAATACCCAGTAAAAATTTGACAAAACACTTGAACCGTCACTCTAAAAAAATAGAAGTACAAATGGGTAGCAAACATAGGAAAATCTGCTACATTTCATGATCAATTAGGGGAACAATTTATTTGATAAAATATGGAGGAACTGGAATTTCATATACACTGCTGGTAAGAGTGTACATAAAAAGTAGACCCATTTTCTAAAGCTAAACATAAACGTACATGTGACCTCTAGATAAATATACACCAAAATAAATACATATGACCTCCAATAGATATGCAAAAGAATATTCATAATAAAAAAAGAAAAAAAGAAGAGTCTTCATAGAAGCACACTTTCTAATAGCTAATAATTGGAAACACTCTAGATGTCTGTCAAGAAGAAAATGGGTGAATAAATTAAAGCATATTTATTCAATCGGTGAGTCCATAGCACTGAGAATGAATTATTGCTACATGGAAAATATGGTCCAATGGTACGTAGAAGACTGGTCCTACCAGGTTATAAGAGGCAATTATGGGCATCTCTTCCCAACTGCACATTCAGTTACACCATGTTGTTAGCTTGAAATCTGCTATGGTGCGAGTATTTGAATACTGGGAATCAGGAAATGCTACAAATCAGGACTTTTCCCCTCCTTGGCAGAGCAGATTTACTAGCACACCATTGAAAGTATCTTACAAACATAATTCTAAGTGAAAGAAGCCAAACACAAATATATATATAAATTCCATTCCAAAAATAGGCAAAACTAAACATTGGTGTTAGAATGCACAACAGGAAACTAGTGGGGACCCAGCAGTGGGAAGAGTAGTGAAGTAAAGGGGACTTAGGAGGCCATCTACAGTTCATAGTGATGTTCTATTTCTTTTTTTAAATATATCTTTATTGATTTCAGAGAGGAAGGGAGAGAAAGAGATAGAAACATCAATAAGAGATTCATTAATGGGCTGCCTCTTGCACGCCCCCTACTGGGAATCGAGCTTGCAACCCAGGCATGTGCCTTGACTGGAATTGAACCTCAAACCCTTTAGTCTGCAGGCCAATGCTCTATCCACTGAGCAAAACCAGCTAGGGCTATTTCTTGATCTGGATGCTGAATTACCAATTCAAGTTGTGATAAATTTTCTTGTGTACTTTTCTCAATTCATGCATACATTAATTAAAAGTTTTCTTAAAAATAAAGACATAGCATAATCTCATTTTGTGTTTTTAAAATTCTATTACTGAATGTATTACATATGTCCCCTTCATTTTGTGTGGGTTTTTTAAAAATACTGTATGTGTGCATGCCCTTGACTGGAATCGAACCTGGGACCCTTCAGTCCACAGGCCGAGGCTCTGTCCACTGAGCCAAACCAGTCAGGGCCTCATTTTGTGTTTTTAAAATTTTATTACTGAAAGTATTACATATGTCCCCTTCATTTTGTGTGGGGTTTTTTTTTGCCTGCCCCCACCCCCCATCCCAGGCCTTTACTACTCTATTGTCTGTGTCCGTGGGCAATGCATATATGCATACAAGTTCTTCACCTACCCTCCTCTGCCTTCCTTCTGAGATCCCATAGTCTGTTCTTTGCTTCTATGTCTCTTGATCTATTTTGTTTATCAGCTTGTTTTGCTTATTAGATTCCACATATGAGTGAGGTCATGTGATACTTGTCTTTCTCTGACTGGCTTTTTTTTTTCATCAAAAATGTCCTTTTACTATCCTATTCCATCATTAGATTGGAAAGAGTATAGTTAAGTTTCTTAACTTTCTCAAAATTCCAAAAAAGCCCACAAAACTTGTCTACAAAGATTCCCCGAGTATAAGTCAGGTTAGCATAAGAAGAATTGGAATTAATTATTCTGGAAGAGTAGAATTTAAATGAATCATTAAGAAATATTCTCATTTATGCTCCCACCTTATTGTTTAAATCAATTTTCTTGATTTATAATTTAAATATAATAAAATGCATAGATTTTAACTGTATAGCCCGAAGAGTTTGGCAAGTGTATATACTCATATAACCAGCCTCCAACATAAAAGGATTGAAAAATTAAAAAAAACATATATACATATATATATATATATACATACACACACACACACACACATCCCACATTCAAAGGCTGTTAAATCGTGCTGTTTACCCATATCTTCAGAAAAAAATCACTTCTACTCTCGTGGTAAACAACCTGCTTCCCTATTTATAATGGTCTGGCACTCTAGCAACTTCATTGCAAAATTATAGCTAATCTGCCTATAAATGTCAGGTGGTCATAATAATCTGGCCACTCAGTGTGTGTGTGTGTGTGTGTATTCACTTAGAGGAGTTGGTTCTTTTATCTTTCTATGCTATGCCTTTTATATATAATTTAGAGTTCAGGAATGCTTTGTTTATACTTTAAGTAGCATTCAGGAAATATTAAATTTTTTTCCTTGAGGAAGTATTTTTGAAAAGTAAATATGTATTTGAGGCTGGGATAAAAGCAACTAAAATAACTTAACCTTGTGCTCTCTTGAACAGATCCCAGAGATGAGTATAACACTTTCATTTAGTCCATGTCTGTAGAAAGACAGATACATCTTATCTGCATTGTCATTTCTACTGATATGATCTCTTTCAACTTGTAAAAGAAATCTTAGTATTATGCATAGAATATTTTATTTTTACTATTTGGAATGTGTTTATTTACTGTTTTAATAAAAATGGGTTTTCCTTAGCCTTAACCATAATGATAATGTATTGGTTTTAAACATAGGAGATTACTGAGTACATATATGAGGGTTTGTTTAAAATGGTCTGTTCAAATAAGCTACTGATTTTATATGAATTTTTAAAAATATATAGAATGACTGCATTTGTCACTCATTCAGTTACCTAAATGCTAGAGCTCTTTGCTAACCTTTTAAACTACTATGTGCAAATGGAATTTTTATTATTCCTATTTTATAGATGAGTAAACAGAATTAGCAAGACTCAGTAAATTACATAAAAGTATATGACAGGAAAAGAAATGGAGAATGGTGTCAAAAAGAGTTCAAAATGTAGACAGGCTATAATGCTTCATTAAAGATTTTAGAATCCGGCCCTAGCCAGTTTGGCTCAGTGGATGGAGAATCTGCCTGCAGACTGAAGGGCCCCCAGTTCCATCCAGTCAAGGGCATGTACCTGGTTGCAGGCTCCTGGCCCTGATAGGAGGCAACCAATTGATGTATCTTTCTCACGTCAGTATTTCTGTCTCTTCCTCGCCCTTCCACTCGCTCTAAAAATCAATGGAAGATATCTTCTGATGAGGTTTAAAAAAAATTAGAATCCACATGTAGTTCTGAATTGGGGAATTAAAGTCAGAATAGAGACCTTGGAAAATTAACCTGGCCTGTTAGAGCTCTCCAGACTTCTTCCACCTGAGTTCACAGGAAAATTCCAGGATTTCTTGGTCCATGCTGTTTTAAACCATCTCATCCTAACAAGGTTAGATTATATACACTCTCTCCAAGGCTGGTTAGCCTATAACTATTTTTTCTGATTTAAAAATACTGTAGTCCCCCCTTATCTGCAGCGGATATGTTCCAAGACCCCCCCAGTAGATGTCTGAAACCACAGCTACTAACACAACCAACATACTGTTTATCCTATGTATACATATCTATGATAAAATTTATTTTATAAATTAGACACAGTAAAAGATTAACAACTAATTAAAAAATTGTAACAATATATTGTAATGAGTTATGTAAATGCGGTCTCTCTCTCTCTCAAAATATCCTATTGTACTGTACTCACCCTTCTGGCGATGTTAGCCGACACAATGCTTATGTGAGGATTTGACGTGAGGTAAATGACGTAGCGTGGTGACGTATCGTGGAGACGTAGACGTGGTGACGTAGACGTGGTGATGCAGCGGTTAGGTGATTATTGGCCTTCTGAAGATTCATCAGGTTGGTCATGGAGCCATGACAGACTATGTCTTGTCTTCTACTCATAAATTTAATACCTTTCCCATCTTAAATAATTACTTCATGCACTGTGGCCGTGATTTTTGCAGTTTGAGCTGCAGCAGCAAAACAAGCATGAATTTCTTTTTTCTTCTTCACAACTTCACCAGAAGAAGACTCCGTTCTCACCATAGAACTTAACAATCTGAGTACAGTGGGGCCTTGACTTACGAGTTTAATTTGTTCCGTGACAGAGCTCGTAACTCAAATTACTCCTATGTCAAATCAATTTTCACCATTACAATGAATTGAAATGCTCGGCTGATGTTGTGGCGTTCACTGTGATGTTCGCTGCACCAACTAGCGGTGGGGTATCTGAAGCTGGCTCGTAACCCGAATTTTAGCTCACAACTCAAAGCAAAAAGTCAGCCGAGAGACAGCTGTATCTTGAAAAACTCTTTAGTCGGGACACTTGTAAGTCAGGCCCCACTGTATAGGTAGTTTTTTTCTTAAGAACTTCCACTGTTTTTTTCTTAACGGAAGCACTTTGTGGCTTCTCTTTGTCATTTTCCAATTGCCAGCATCACCATAACCTGGCCAGCTGCTGTGGATAAAGAAAGCGATGGTTCTCGTCCAGGGTGGGACTGAGCAGGATATCGCGGGATTTCAGCACGCTATGCAAAAGAACTCGCAATTTAATGAATTGTTTATTTTTGGAATTATCTAGCTAATATTTTCAGACCTTGGTTGACCACTGATAACTGCAACAACAGAAAGTAAATCCGAAGCTAAACCATATTGGGGGAGGGCAGAGCGTGGAGCTACTGTAGTCAATTCTAGCCCGGCACAGGTGGGAGTCATAATGCCTGCTACCAAACATTACAGTTCCAGGAATCGGAAATCTCAGCTTAAGCAAAAAAAAGGGTTGTTGTTTTTTTGTTTTGTTTTATTTTGTTGGAGTTTCTATGACCCAGCCCAGTACTTGGGCCATGGTGATAATTAAGAAATGCATTTTAGAGTGGATGAAATGCTAGTAGCAGAGGCAAGTATATTACCTTTTCCTTATTTAATACTGGAGGCCTGGTACACAACATTCCTGCACTTGGGGAGGGGGTGTCCCTCAGCTCCCCTGTGCCCTTTCGCAGTCTAGGAGCCCTCGGGGGTGTCCAACTGATGGCTTAGACTCGCTCCCCTAAGCCATCAGTTGGACATCCCCTGAGGGGTCCTTAGCACTGCCTTGGAGGCGGGAGAGGCTCCTGCCACCACTGAGCTCACTGGCTGTGAGCCTAGCTCAGGCTTCTGGCTGAACTGTGCTCCCCCTGTGGGAGCACACTGACCACCAGGGGGCAGCTCTTGCATCGAGTGTCTGCCCCCTGGTGGTCTGTGTGTGTCATAGCGACCAGTGGTTCTGCTGTTTGGGCGATTTGCATATTAGCCTTTTATTATATAGGATTTCTATTCTAGAATCTACCATTTCCTGCACTTATTGAGGAAAAAGATAGGTCATATTTTACCTTATCTACCTACCCACAAAGTAGTGCCACACATTTTCTTGTGTGTATGTGTATGGAAGGGCATATGGCATTATAAAATATTTCAATATATTTTTTCCAGCAAGAGCTATTGAAGTTAATTTGAATCATTAGGTATGGATAAGGTTCCCATATGTTCTCCTGAACACAAGCTGCTGCTGCTTTTTAAATCTCTGCTTTTGGGTACTGTTATTTAGCCTTTTATTTAGGCCCCATCTTCCCACTTTGACTACAGTCCTTCAATAACAGTGATCATTTCTTATACCTCATAATCACTTCATTGCTTAACATATCATTCATTCATTTCAAAGGATGTTTTTGTATTCTAGGCATTGTGTAACTCTGGAAAACAGACAGGCACAAGATATGGTCCCTACCGCCATGAAACAAAATCTGTAAGGAAATAAAAGAGTAAAATGTGTAAAAAAAAAATGCTAACAATTAAAAATGGAAAAAAAAATAGAGATCAGTGTATTAGTATCAGAGCAGGAATAAATGTGTGTCAGATCTTATGAAAAGGATTCCTCCTCCCCTCATGGAACTTGCAGTCTAGTGGGGAAGACACACCTTTTGTAATTAATTCATATTAGAAATACATTCAATATGTAAGGCAATGCACTATGTGCTTTAGATGAATTATTTCATGTAATTATAAGGACTTTCCCAAAAAGAATTAAAAATCTCTAATATGTGGTTATGCAAGCCATGTGAGGTTTTTTTGTTGTTGTTGTCACTTCTATTATTTCTCTTTTATATATGAGGAAACTAAGGATTAGTGTAGTTTGCTTTGGTAAGCATTACATCACATTATACTTCCTGTTAGGTCTGGTCATAAAGTGAATCGATACCCCTACCCCGGGAACGGACTTTTCAGGCCATTTCACTATGGACATTCCCTTTTGCTGAGACCACACTTAACTTGCTGAGCCCACATTCCCTTATCCTGCCCCTCCGGACCTGCACAGAGAATTCTCTGCCCAAAAAAAGTCCACCAAAAGTCCATTAAAAACCGCCACCTCCTGTCATTGGGTGCTTGAGCCATCCAGACTCAGCCACCTGGTGTGCGGATGATTCAGTAAATTCATAATCCCTCACCATTCTGGCCTCCTGTGTTCCTCCTTCGGCGACCTAACACTTTCTTCTTCAACTATTGAGGAAAGATGGTAGGTGACTTTTCATATAAGGACTTGTAGAAGAAGAATGTGAAACCCAGTTGGAAACTCTCTCGTTTCACTTGATTGTATATCTATTATACTATATTGTAACTTTTTGAGGGAAGGGACTTTATTTTACACATATCTGTACCCATAATTCCTGGTACAAAAGAACTATTTAATTAATACACTTTTAGCCTTATCTGGTTTTGCTCCTTAAGTTAGAGTGTAGGCGCATGGACTGAAGGGTCCCTGGTTTGATTTCTGTCAAGGGCAGTGACCTCAGTTGCAGGCTCAATCATAGGCCCATTCCAGGCACATGCAAGTGGCAACCAATCAAGGTGAGAGACACATTGATGTTTCTTTCTCTCTCTGTGTCTCTCCCCATCCCTTCCACTCTTTCTAAAAAACAATGAAAAAAAAAATATCCTCTGGTGAGAATTAACAACAAAAAATATAAATGCACTTTCAATGAATGAATGATTGGACTGGAAAACTTCAGCAAGTTCCGATATAATTTCTTTAAAAACGGCTTAATAAAACAGTTTATTAAAATCAATGATATTCATTAAGAGAAAGAGCACAGTGGTGATTCACATGGACACCACCTCCTCCTTGACAATCCAACAGCCAGAATGGAACACCATTTCTTCTTTTAAGCTTTATTGTTGAAAGGATTACATATTTTCAACAAGAAGGAGTTGAAAGTACTCCTTCTAGCCCGCCCCTGCCCCCAGCCCCAGGTCCTCACCACCCTATGGTCTGTGTCCATGGGTTATGCATATATGCATACAAGGTCTTTGATTGATCTCTTCTCCCCCGTCTCCCCCCTCCCCCTTCCCTCGCTGATTCCTTTTTTTCTACTTGATTTTACTCACTATAGTGCTATAAAGTATTTAATAGGATTTCAGAGCTGGAAAAAAACATTTGAGAGACCATTTAGTTTAGTCTAACAACTAGCCTGGAGCCAGGTCCCTCCCTGCACATTTTTCTGGACAGACAAAAGAGGAGCATTCTGTTAAATTACACCGGCAATCTTTAATCTTTACTTGTCTGAGAAGCAGGTTTTGGACTGGACGTGAAGAAAGGAGACTAGCTGCTTCCTCCTTCCTTTCTTTCCGTCCCCCCCCTCCCCCCACCTTACATTTTTGAATAAATGAGAGCTAGAACTTTTCTAGATAAACTTTTCTAACCTTCTTTCTCGAGGGGCGGGGCCGGGTTTTCTTTTCCCGGCCACGCCTATTGCCTCCCTCTCGCTGGGATTGGCTGAGCATCAGCTAGAAATACCTTGAGGGCGGAGACACTAGACCCCGGGCAGGTTGTGGAGGCTAGCCTCCTGGGAAGTAACTGATTGATCCTCTGGGTCTCGGCGCCAGGAAGCCTCAGACCCTC
>NW_006287917.1:29424-53355 GCF_000327345.1 Myotis davidii | reverse complement strand
CCCGAGCTTACCCCGCACACCCCGAGCTTACCCGGCCGGGACTCGCCGGCGCACTGCGACGTGGGGTCCCGGGACAGCGGTTTGGAGTGGGAGAAGGTAGGGATGAAGCCCCGCGAGTCAGGCGGGGTTCCTGGGGGCGGTGCAGGGCTGCGCTCTGGACAAGCTCTTGCAGGACAGTCACCCAGGGTAAAGGAGTAGGAGGGAGAGACCCTGAACCCGGACTTCCGTAGGGCCACGCGCTGGAGCCCTGGGAAACTGGAATGTTTTAGGGGGAGCGGCAGGTCTCAGGCAGTGGGAGCGGGTGATCCAGGGCGCTTTGCAGAAAACGACTCTTACCTGGTCGGGGTCTGTATCTACGCCTGTGCCGGGAGCTGCTGCTGGTCTGCTTTAGGTAGACACCAGGGCACTGCTGCAGGGAAGTCCGTCTCATTCTTTCCCCCGGGGGAGTAACGAATAGAGAAACAGTTGGGAACTGGCTGGCATGATTGTCAGCTCTCTGAAGAGATCTCTATCTCTAGGAAGAGTTCTTTTGTGTTGTTGTGTAGGGATTTGCAGACCCGACCCAACTCCTTAAGAAAACCAGGGGCAGCACAGACAAGCTCAGACTGTTTTAAATTCTGATTTTGCCTCTGCCACTTCTTCTCAGCCTTGAACAAGTTACCCAGTCTCTTAGCCTCAGTTTCCCGACCTATAGGATGACAATAATATCTGCAATGTATTGGGAATAGTGAATAGAATAGCATCTAAAGTTCCCAGCACACTATTGGGGTATTGGCACTTTTCTCTGTTCCTTCTACTGCTTCTCATTGGACATTAACGTGCAAGACTAGCCTAAGGTGTTGCCAGGTAGTTTTGCCCGTGCTAATATATTTCTATTGATTTCAGAGACGAAGGGAGAGGGAGAAGGAGAGAGAAACATCAAAGATGAGAGGGACTCAACGATTGGCTGCCTCCTGCATGCCCCTGACTGGGGATCCAGCCCACAATCCGGGCATGTGTCCTGACCACTGGGAACGAACTGTGACCTCCGGGTTCATAGGTGGATGTTCAACCACTGAGCCACACCAGGGGGGCCCTTTCCTGGATTTAGACGACCAGTGCATAGACCAGCCAGCCAGGTTAACTCAGCTCTCTTGCCTCCTGTGTTACCTTAAGGATCATTAAAGAAATTTCTGAGCCACATCCCACTCATACTGACACGTGGACATTAGTAACTGCCCAGGGTTATTGTGGAGCTTAAATGAGATAAGCGCTGAGTAAGGACACACTTCAAATTAAGTTTCAGTTTTCTCCGTTGTAAAAATGTCAAGGTTGGCATGGGGATTAAAACCTGCATCTCTTCAGGGCATTTTATTCCTACTCTAGCCCTCAGCCCCATCTTGGACTCATTGCTCAGTGGCTGACACTTTACTTTCCCTCGGATTTTCTGCTCTCCCCTCCCCCACAGGCCTCCCTACTCTTCATCCAGTTCATTCTCCAGATCTGAGTTCCAGCATCTAATCCTCAGTGTGTCCTTCCCAGACCCCTCAGCTAATCCTTTGTGTTATGTACAGGTGGACCTGGATTTCCACTTGTTGCCAACCATTTATTTCAGTATGCCTCTGTGTGTGTGTGTGTGCGCGCGTGTGTGTGTGAGTGTGTGTGTGTGTGCATGTGTGATATAACTGGAAAGCTGAGTGCAGATTTTGGTAACTACTTTATGCCCAGATCATATTATTTCTCTGAATAAATCCTGTCATCCTTTCTCTGAGTTTAAAAGCCAACTACAAGGGTTTCCTTCTCTATGTCTTCTGGCTACCCATTGCCTCTGGCCTGTGCGCACTGGGTGTCTTGCGGGGATGTTGGGAAAATTATCATTTCACTGTGGCTTTCTGAAGTTGAACATCTCAAACCTACTTCAACTGAAAACATAAAATCTTAGCTTATTGTCCTTTAGTTTTTGTGCCAAAACAAATTACAGGCCGGAGTTTCCTTTAACTCTTTGAAATAACTTATGTACTTGAAACATATTCATAATTACTTCATTATAAACTTTGACTAAGTGCTTATTCTGGATCAGCAGAGAGCAGTCTCTGGGGATAGAAACTTTAAGGAAAAAAGAAGATGGAGCTCCTTGTAACCTTAATTTTCAAGAGATCTTGTTTATCCCCATTAGTTGAAACATTTTAGTATGGATTTTCTCATAAAACATTTCTTAGAACAATAGCAATCTAATCATTGAAATCAGATAAAAATATGTAGAAATTGATTTATAATTTAAAAGTCTGTGTGCATGATTTTTTTTTCTGTAGAAGTAGGCAAAAAAAAATTAAATTTCAGAAAATTTCAATGAATGCTGGAGGTCATTGGCAATTTATAGTTTACATATGGTAGGTACAATAATAAGGAAAAATAGGGCCTGTCTATGAGCTCACTTCTCATTTCTATATTTGTACGTATTCTACAGGATGGTTTATAAAATCCTCCAATGAAGCTACTGACGTTGTTCCACAGCATAACATGAAGAAGGCATTTTTGGATGAACTGAAAGCTGAGAACATCAAAGCATTCTTATAGTAAGCATATACTTGAAAGTTTATATGGACAGTTTGTTGGAAAATTTAATCTGTTTCAAAGTTTTGATCCAAAATTGCATATATATAGGAACTGACTTTTTAAAAGCTTTATTTGTTGAAGATCTTGTATCACATTTTATCTGGACAGGATTTTGTATTGCAGCTGAACTAGACCAGTATGGATGTTTTAAAGCAGGAGTCAGCCAACTCTCTGGGAAGGGCCTGCTTTAATAGGCCAGCTGATCTCTGTCACAAACCCAGCTCTGCTATTGTAGCACAAAAGAAGCCATAGAAACTGCATAAACGAACTAGTGTGCCAGTTCTGATAAAACTTTAGTTATGGACACTAAAATTGGAATTTTATATAATTATGTGACAATATATTATTCCTCTTGATTTTTCACCTATGAAATGTGATAACCAGTCTTAGCTGTGGGCTATACAAAACCAGGAAATGTGCTGGATTTGGTCTGTGGAATTTATTTTCTTCTGTTTTAGAGGAAGATAGTGTATTTTGGTCAAAATAATAAATGTGGACTTAAATTCAAACTTGACTTTACATTTCATCTTTGCCCATTGATAGCAAAGTAACTTTGAGTGAATACTTAACCTTCCTCAGGACAATGATACAACTGTGATGAGGATGAGCTTACAGAGCATATATGTGACATAGTTTACAATCTAGCTTTCTATTTCCTGAAATAGCTATCTAGTATAGAGCCAAAGAGGTAATTGAGTAAATTAAAAATTTATTTGTAAAGCAACTAAAAATAAAACCCTTGTATAAAATGAATATATATGTGTATATACAGTTGACTACAATTTTAGCTTTTCAAAGCATGAAGTTCATTTATTTTTAAGTATGTCTTTATTTTAGAGAGAGAGGAAAGGAGAGGGAGAGAGAGCTAGAAATAACAATGAGAGAGAAACATTAACATCAATAGACTGCCTTCTGCATGCCCTCCTCTGGGTATTGACCCCGCAACCCAGGCATGTGCCCTGACTGGGAATTGAAGTAGTGACCACTTGGCTCATGGGCTGACGCTTAACCACTGAATAACACCAGCTGAGTGAAGTCCATTTTTTTAAACAAATTTGCTTAGTGCATGTGTTAAAAAAATACTTAAGTCCCTTATAGTGATTAAAAGATTCTTTAGTGAATACAAGTTATAATTTTTATAAGAAGAGTTTTATATAAATACACACATACATGTGCATAGGTGTGTACACACATAATCCTATGGACACATATGCCTATTTTCATTTTGATAGAATTAAAACTCTGAGTAAATATTTGCTGAGGCACCTCCCAGGCCTTTGGCAGGCAGGGCCTTTTCAACGGAGAGACCCTGAAGCTTAAACTTTGGAAATCCCTCCTCTGCCTCTTGCTATTTCACTGTAATTAATTATAATAGCTATCATTAAAATGGAGGTCTGGCAAGGGTGAATATTTGTTCTTAGAGCTGCTGTCCCAGCTTCTTTCTCTCTCTCCTTTCCTGTGGTATGGATTGACCAGCAAAGAAGAAAAATGAATGCCTTTTGTTTATTTCTTTTTTGGACCCTCAAGCAAGATTGAAACAGTCAGCATCTTGATTGTTCTCTAAGGCCCTGCCCAGGCTGTTCTCACTGTTCAGAATTCAAGGATGTTCATCATTAACACACAAAAGAAAGAGATTAAGAGATCCCTCATTCATCCCTCCAAGGACTGCAGAAGCTCCAGAAGCCTTCTGAACTCTCCAGATTTCCAATCTGCCCATACAAATTGTTAGCAATTTTAAACAATTTAGAATTATTACTATTTTTTGAAAAAAAATTGATATTCTTGTAGGATCAACAGATTACTTGTGACATACTTCTGGATTGATTAAAACAACAAATAATGCCAAAACTGCTGTTTAATGTCAATTATCTAATTAAGCCCCAAATTTTTGAGAACAATTGAGGTGGCTACAGCCTCCCATGTACAGATGAGAAATTTCTGACACGGCCAGGATTACATAAATTAGTGGCAAAACCTGAGATACACACTTGTCTGATATTATGCTGATTCTTTTTCAGGATCAGCTTTGCTCTAAATGAGTGCATTCAACCTTGATCATAGCACATGGCTGGTGAGGACGAAACTGATGAAAGAAGTTTCAATCATATAGCAAAGTGTGATAAAGTCTCTCTCCTTTATTTTATTTTTTTTGATGTGAGCATGTTCAAGACTCCTCATATCAACTCTTCTTGCTTGTAGGGACAGAGCTGTAGCTGTGACTTTAGGAAAGATGCCTAATCTGCATCCGCTTCAGTTATGTCACAGTTTGTGATCTGTGTAAAATAGAAGAAAATAGTAACATGTTAGCTGTTTTCTTTGCAGTAGGTATACACTGATGCAGGAATAGATAGACTTTTCAGCTGCCTCTTAAATTTCTGTTCTTTTTCCAGAGTAAATAAAAGGAAGGAAATAACAAAGATTAGAGTGGAAATAAATGACTAAGAGGCTAAAAAACCTCCACAAAAATATAAAAGATCAATGAAACCAAGAACTGGTTCTTTGAAAAGATAAACAAGATTGATGAATCTTTAACCAGACTCATCAAGAAAAAAAGAGAGCAGACCTAAATAAATAAAATTAAAAATGAAAGAGGAGAAGTAACACCTGACACCACAGAAATAGGAAATGTTGCAAGAAAATATTATGAATAACCACCTGCCAACAAATTAGACAGCCTGGACAAATGGATAAATTCCTAGAAACATACAACCTTTCCAAGCTGAATCAGGAAGGATCAGAAAACCTGAATAGACCAATTACAACTAATAAAATCAAAGTAGTAATAAAAAAAACTCTTACCAATTTAGAACAAATATTCCAAAAATGTTGGGAAGCATGAGAATTGGCTGGAAAGTTTGTAAGGAGGACATTCTGAGAAAAGGGAAGTGTGTGGAAGGCCGCCTGCCCTGTTTATCGGAATTCTGACTTAGGGGAGACTAAGGGGAGTGTCGAAGGCAGCGCCCCAAATTGTTCCCTGACCTTTCCAACAAGCCTGTGTACATGCAGACCCCCAGGTGTTTACTGGAATCCTCATGCTTAATCCCTGGGTGCCCTTTCCTAGAGGACAATGTAAACACATGTGTCCTCCCAAGATTACAAGCAGTCCTCGGGTTTCATCGAAGATCCATTCCTACGGTGAGCGACCTAACGCGATTTTCGCTGTAGGTCGGAACCCACCTACATAAGCACCTACGTCACTCACATGGAGCAGACACAGCAGTAATGAAGTGAAACAGTAAAAAAAAAATTAAAAGAAAGATAATTCCTGACCTTTACTTGTGGTAAATAAATAATAAAAAAAAAACAACCATAAAGCACATATGTACCTACATCAAAATGACGGAACTTTTTTTTAAATATATAAAGATTGTAAATGGAAGATGGCGATGTAACCACGAAACGACGTAAGTCGAGTCCAGTGTAACCCGAGGACTGCCTGTACTCACCCTACTGATTGTATCTAAAGAAAAACATTCTAATAAAAGCCTAAGGAGGCAGGCAATCAAGGCTGCCTGGCTCCTTCCGCGGGGCGTCCCTTAGCCTTCCCCTACAGGGAAACCGTCGGAGTAATCTGTTCCTCCGTTGTTCAGGGGCTGTTGGTCACCCCCAGCACAAAAATGTACATGGAACCACAAAAGGCCCTGGTTAGCCTCAGCAAGCTTGTGAAAGGAAACCAAGGCTGGAGGTATCACATTACCTGATATCAAACTATACGAGCAGGCTATAGTAATCAAAACAGAATAACGTTGATACAAGAGGCATTTAGATCCATGGAACAGAATAGAGAGCACAGAAATAAACCCTCACGTTTGTTGTTATTTAGTATTTGACAGAGAGGCAAGAATATCGAATGGGGCAAAGACAGTCTCTAATAAATGGTGCTGGGGAAATTTGACATGTGCATGCAAAAAATGATACTGGCTTATCAACTTATACCATACCCAAGAATAAACTCAAAATGGATTATAGACTTAAATGTAAGTCAGGAAACAAAAATCCCATATGTAAAAAGGCAATAAAATTTCTCAGGGCAATATTTTTGCAGATTTATCTCCTGGAGCAAGGGAAACAAAGAGAAAAAAATAAACAAATGGAACTACATCAAACCAAAAAGCTTTTGTACAGCAAAACCATTAGCAACATGAAAAGGGAACCCACTGAATGGGAGAACATAACTGCCAATGATATATCTGATAAGAGGTTAATTTCAAAAACATATAAAGAAATCAAACAACTCAACACCAAGAAGACCCAATTTAAAAAATGGGCACAGGACCTAAATAGACACTTCTCCAAAGAGGACATGAAGATGGCTAAGAGACACGAAAAAATGCTAAAAGTCACTAATCATCAGAGAAATGCAAATTAAAACCACAGTGATATATCACCTCAGGCCTGTCAGAATGGCTGTCTTTAATAAATCAATGAGCAAGTGTTGGTGAGGAGGTGCAGAAAAGGGAACCCTTGTGCACTGTTGGTGGGAATGCAGATTGCCATAGACATTGTGGAAAACAGTTTGGAGTTTCCTCAAAAAATTAAAAATGGAACTGCATTATGTCCCAGTGATCCTACTTCTGGGAATATATCTGAAGAAACCCAAAACACTAATTTGAAAGACTATATGCACCTGTATGTTCATTGCAGCATTGTTTACAATAAACAAGATCCAGAAACAGCCCAAGTGTCCATCAATAGATGAGTAGATGAAAAAAGCAGGAGTACATTTACACAATAGAATACTATTTGGCTGCAAAAAAAAAAAAAAAAACAAAAACCTTTGGGACAGCATGGATGGACCTAGAGATTATTATGCTAAATGAAGTAAGTCCATCAGAGAAAGACAAATATCATATGATTTCATTTACATGTGGAATCTAATGAACAAAATAAAGTGACAAACAAAATAGAAATAGGGGCATGGATACATGGTGCAGACTGACAGATAACAGAGGAGAGGGGTGTGGGGGTCTGTATGAAAGAAGGTGAAGGGACTAAGCAAAAACCAAAACATGTATGCATAACACATGGATACAATGGTCTGGTGACAGAAGAAAAGGAGGGTTGGGGGGGGGAGTAGATGGAGGTGGGCAAAGGAGGGGTGGGGGAGAAAAGAGCCTGTACTTCCAGTAATGGGCACACAATGCAATGTGCAGATGATGTTTAGTTGAGTTCTACACTTGAAAACTATATGGTTTTGTGAATTAATGTCTCCCCAATAAATACAATTTAAAAAATTGTATTCTTGCCTGGCTGATATGTCTCAGTGGTTGAGCATCCACTCATGAACCAAGAGGTTGTCACCAGTCAATTCCTGGTCAGGGCACATGCTTGGGTTTTTGGCTGATCACCAGTAGGGGGCATGCAAGAGGAAGCCTGTAGATGCTGATGTTTCTCATTGAGGGTTCTATTTCTCCCTCTCCCCTCCTCTCTCTAAAAAAATCAATAAAAAAATTGTGTTCTTTTGTTACTATACTTTGAAAATATACAATATAAATCCTATGTAGGTTGATTGATTTTAGTAAAACCTCCATCAATCAGAAATTTATGAAGTTCAAGAAGTTAATGAGCTAGAAATAAATAAATGTCTTTACATGATATATGTTGCTTTGACATGTGGAATTTTCCTTTTTCTTCTTTTTTTTTTCCATTAAGGAGTTTAAGTTGAAAATACCAATGAGCTGAATCTTCAAGGAAATAACAAATTTCCAGGCAGAAAATATTTAAAACACACAAAAACACCAGCATTTGCACATATATTTAATGAGAAATTAGTCTACTCATGAAAATTATATCTCTTAGTCCTGGTTAAAATAATTCTCACCATTGCTTTTTAAGTGTATTACTATACATGATGGATAGAGTTCAAGAGGTTCACTTTAAGCTTGTAAATATGTTCACGTTATTCCTTACTAATCAAAAGGTTTCTCACTTGAATATAATTTTCAATATTGAAAATACTTGTAATTATCAGTAATTCTTGGCATGTCACAGCTTGGTATTTTGGATGAAAGTATTTTTCTCTCTCAAATATTTTGCACAGTGACATAAAAACAGGCAAGTCTATGAAAGTTCCAAGAGTCATGGCTCTTAAGGAAAGAATATGGCACTTCCCTCATCTGCTATTCAGGGATCTGTCCAGTGGGTCACACGTAACAGTTCTCTGCACAGATCAGTTTCTCCACTTTTTCCCTTCAATGAGTACAAATTAGAGCATGAAAACTTCAAAATACACTTTGAAAATCTATTTGCTGCAATAATTCTACCATTTTCCTTTTTCAATGTATCACATTTCAAAGTATTTTTATGTAAATCTGCCTTAATTGGTTGTTGATTTGAGATAAAGTCTGACTAAACATTAATTTCTAACTACTTTCAATTTTTGTTCGCCAGTAATTTTACGCGGATTCCACATTTAGCAGGAACAGAACAAAACTTTCAGCTTGCAAAGCAAATTCAGTCTCAGTGGAAAGAATTTGGCCTGGATTCTGCTGACTTAGCCCATTATGATGTCCTGTTGTCCTATCCAAATAAGACTCATCCCAACTACATATCAATAATTGATGAAGATGGACATGAGGTAAAAAAAAAAAAAGATTAGGAAAGAAACTCCCCCATATATTTTTTCAAATACTTCCTATGAAAGAATGCACTATACTTCTCTAGTTATTGATAGAAATCAATATTATTGAAACTGGCAAATGATGCCTTGAATATTTCATTACCAGTATCAGCTATCAGCTTTCTTATGCTGTTTGAATTTAATGCTGATGTTGGAAAGATTCTGAGAAATTGATATTTGGTAACAGTGGCTATTTTCTAATTTTTAGTATTGTACACTAACTTAAACTATGAGATAAAAGTAAGCTCCCAAGCAACTAAAATTGATACATTTCTGAGAGGCTCAGACCATAAAAGATACTGCACAGGTTGGGGGTTGCTAGGAAAATCAGAGACCCAGTGTGCAATTTGAGCCAGAAAGTTTTTATTGGTTCTTAATGATTATGTCTCATATGGTCATATGGTCATGTGTTCAGCTCCGTACCCAGAACTCAGATGTATTTGGAGGGAAAGTCACTCTATAGCATACCTAGTCTAAAGAATTTACAATCTTGTTTGCAAGTTAGGGCACATACTTAAAGAGAAGACAGCCCTGGCCAGTTTGGCTCATTGGATAGAGCATTGGCCCATGGATGGAAGGGTCCTGGGTTTGATTTCGGTAAAGGGAATGTACATTGGTTGCAGGCTCTATCCCTGGCATCAATGTGTCTCTCTCACATCGATGTTATTCTCTCTGTTTCTTCCCTGCTCTTCCATTCTCTCTAAAAATCAATGGAAAAAATAGCCTCCATTGAGAATAAACAACAAAAAAGGGAGGGAGGGGTGGAGGCAATCCACATAATTGAGCTATTTCTTATCATGAAATATATTCAGTATGAAAGCTCAGAACTCATATATTCATTGCTAGTTAGCACACCTAAGTTTTAGAACTACCATACCTAACTAAAATAGTCCTCTTCAATCCAGATAGCTTCCTTTAGTTCTTTTCTTAGCTGGAGCTTCTAAATTATATATAGCTTCAAGTTTGTTTAGCTTGATTAGTGATCAAGCTTGATCAATATTGATGTTAAAAATATAAAAACGCTTAAATCTCTATCCTGGTCTAACAAATTTGGGGATTGTTTATGTATAATCAGGAAAATAGCTAACTTCCAGTACTGTTTTTCCTTCGTTAACTTGCAATTTTGACTGTACCTTTGCTTTTGTTATTCCATTTCATTATTTTTGCCATTACAAACATTTATGCAAGTCCTAAAGCCTGGTACATAATATAAGCATATCACATTGAAGTTTCATTTTGGAGGTTATGAATGGTGTTAGTTGCCTAAAGCTTCTTAATTTTTAAAAGTTATGTCACTAGTTTATTTTCACGTATGTTGTTTAAAAATTTATCTTTATTGTTGAAAATATTAAAGATGTCTCTCTCTTTTTCCTTTCCCATTGACCCCCTCCACCCAGCACACCCGCCCCCGCCCCCCACCTTCCCAGACCTTCACCACACTATGGCTATACAAATCCTCCTATATAATAAAAGCCTAAGATGCTAAATGTCTGGTCGGCTGGTCATCCATTCAACCAATCAAAGCATAACATGCTGATGATATGCTAAAGCTGCTCAACTGCTTGCTATGACATGCACTAACCACCAGGGGGCAGACACTCAGACCAGTAGGTTAGCTTGCTGCTGGGGTCCAGCCGATCAGGACTGAGTGAGATGGGCTGGACACACCCGGGAGCCCTCCCATGGTCCTTCCCCAACTGGCCAACCTCCACATCCCTCCCTGGCCCCTATCATGCACCAGTTGGGTCCCTCGGCCTGGCCTGTGCCCTCTCGCAATCCGGACCACCTCAGGGGATGTCAGAGAGCTAATTTCAGCCCGATCCCACAGGCCAGACCGAATTTGTGCGCTGGGCCTCTTGTATATAATAAAAGGCTAATATGCAAATTGACCAAACAGCATAACAACCAGTTGCTATGACAAGCACTGACCACCAGGGGGAAGATGCTCAATGCAGAAGCTGCCCCATGGTGGTCAGTGTGCTCCCACAGGGGGAGCTCTGCTCAGCCAGAAGCCGGGCTCACAGCTGGTGAGGACAGTGGAGGTGGCGGGAGCCTCTCCTGCCTCCACAGCAGTGCTAAGCATGTCTGACTGATGGCTTAGGCCCACCCCCTACAGCCTAAGCTGTCATTCAAACATCTCCCAAGGGCTCCCAGACTGTGAGAGGGTGCAGGCTGGGCTGAGGGGACCCCTCCGCCACCCCCACAAGTGCAGGAATTTCATGCAACAGGCTTCTAGTATGCATATAAATTCCCTGGTTAATCTCTCCTGTCCATCCCTCATCTTCCCTCTGGGATTTCTCTATTTTCATTTATGTTTTTATCCAAGTTACACCTGCACATAAAGAATTACATAATCACATAGTTCTCCAAAGTGCCTTGCTTCCTTCCTAGTTCCCCCCTCCCTGAGGCAATCACTATTCAAACCTGAGTTGATTCTTTTGATATTTACCACTGTTTCCTTAAATAGTATGCTTATATTGCTTGTGTTTCAGGTTCAGGCATAATCTTTTGACATCCTGATAGTTCAGCTCCATTTCCCTCCCTCTGTCCTAACTACAAACGCTCTTACTGTCTTCCCAGTAAGGGGAGAGGGAGAGAGAAAGAGAAACATCCGTGCCCAGAGGGAAACATTGATTATCTGCCTCCTGCACGGCCCCAACCAGGGATGGAGCCTGCAACCCAGGCATGTGCCCTGACCAGGAACTGAGCAGGTGATCTCTTGGTGTATGGGTCAACGTTCAACCATTGAGCAACACTGGCCAGGGCAAACTGTAATTTTTATTCTCCTTTGCAACAGACAAGTTGCACCTCCCACAGGCAACATATATTAGTGTTTTGTAAATTCCAGAAATATTTTAAGTATATATAGACACATTCTTTTACCTTTGTTTATGTAGATATAATATATAAATTGAACTATATATTGACTGCCTTATCATAACAAGTAAATAGAAATTTGTAAGCCAAAATTTTTTTAGTTATGCTCAGAATAGTTAAAATTATATTAGTGAATTTAGGAAAGTGAACAATGTTCACTGGTATATAAGACTATATATATGACCTTTGAAAAAGTCACCCAGAAAAGTTATTTCCTTGACTTTAAAAAACTTTTTGTAGTTGTTAGGATAACTCATAAATGCTTTGAAATCTGCTTGCTCAGTAGTGCTGTAAAACTGAAGATTAGTATAAAGGCAAATCAAGTGAGACAAGCTTGAATACTCCCTTGACTGAAAGACTTGCTGATGTAGTGACTTCGTTTCGAGATGGATTTTTATTGCACTTTAGTATATTTTCTTTTATAATCCTTCCCAGTGATTCAGATGAGTTTGTTCCCTTTGTGGATACCAGAAAAATTATGAGAAATATGGAAGATGTGAGGATTTTTGGAGGATAGTAGTTTGGTTTTATGTTGGGTTCTGTCAGCCTCAGGAGAGGTAGCTGACTAGTGCTCTGGTTAGTACAATATGTCAGCCCAGATTCACTCCCCAACTCCCATCACCCTTTGTACTGCTGCACTGGCAAAACGTTCAAAAGAAGTGGTGATAGCAGATATCCTTGACTGGAGGGAATGTTTTAATCATTAATTTTGATATTTGCTGTAACTATGTTAAGTAGGAATCAGATTTTTCAAATTTCCAAACTACGAAAATACATAAAACTAATATAAGTAATCTATCAAAAAAAAAAAAGGAAAAAAAGAACGGAAAAGAAGCATTAAGGGAAGAAAAGGGAGAGTGAAAATCATATAATAAGAAGGTGTAAGTGACCTTACATACTGTATATCAGTAACTACAAAATCATATAATTAGGAATTCTCCGAGGCCATTTGTTTCCCCTCTACTACAAGCCATCACTTTTTGTAGGACAGGTTTATTTCTAGTAAGTCCTTCGGTTGATCTCTTATCCCCACTCCCCAACACTTCCCAGCCTTCCTGCTATAATTTGACTGTTACTTTTAGTTTATTCTTAACCCTAAAGGATGTTGCTTTTTTAAAAAATATATTTTTTTATTGATTTCAGAGAGGAAGGGAGAGGGAGAGAGATAGAAACATGAATGATGAGAAACATCCATCGGATCGGCTGCTCCATACTGGGGATAGAGCCTGAAACCCCTGCATGTGCTCTTGACAGGAATTGAACGGGAGACCCTTCAGTCTGCAGGCTGATGATCTAGCCACTGAGCTAAACCAGCTGGGGCAAGGATGTTGCTTTTTGAAGACCCAGCTTTTATACAGAGGTCTCCTGTTACACTCTATTATTTGGATGGGCTCTGGACTTGTTTTTTAATGCCTTTGCCCTCCCATAGAGTCCCAGGTTTTGATAGATCCAGCTAAGGGAAAAAATGATTTTATTGCTCATCTCAGAATTCCTGCTTTTATGTTATTCTTTTAGCTTCTGATTCTTTCCTAAACTCCGCCCCGCCCCCCCAATTTAGTGATACACTTAAAAATATAATACTTTATGTTTGGTTCAGTGTTTTAAATTCTTTTCAGAGTGAATGTTGTTTATATATCTAGATAATATCAGATATAGATGTCCCCCCCCCAATGTAATTTTTGTTATTGAAGTGAACTTAATATTTAATGTGTTCCTAAGTTATTGTCTTTGCATTGTTCTAAGTGACTATGATTACCGTACAATGTTACTTTTTATTTTTAGAATAAAATGTTTCTCCTAAAACAAAAGCTGGTGTATATATATAGATTTTCTCAGGGTCTATAATTTATTCATCTCATAAAAGCCTGCCATAGCTTCCAGCACAGCGCTAGGTGTTTGATATGTATTCTCAAAATACTGAAGGATTGATTAACCCTCTACTGACAAAAAAGATAGTACACGGTTATCCTTATTTAATTGTAGAATCCAAATTTTACCTGATTTACTTCTGATTATTCTATTTCTCTAGATTTTCAACACATCATTATTTGAACCACCTCCTCCAGGATATGGAAATATTTCAGATGTTGTGCCACCTTACAATGCTTTCTCTCCACAAGGAATGCCAGAGGTAAAAATCCAATGCAATAAAATAATAATAATAAAAAAACCCAGCACCCCCTCATACATCCAGGCAATAATTAAGGGGGCATTGCAAGGTTTTCTGATATAACCCAAATTCATCCTTTTCCACATTTAAGAAACTAGAATTTCTTACTAAAAAAAGGAATATTTATTATTGTGTTCATAGTGCTTTTTAAGATAAAATTTACTACAATGATATGCATAAATCAAAATGTACACTTATTGACTTTTGACAAATGCCTATACCTGTGCAATTCAAACCCCATCCACAAATAGGCTATTACTTCCAAAAGTGCCTTTATCCCCTTCTCAATCAACTCCACACACCCCGAGGCAAACATTGTTCTGATATTTTTGCCACTGTTGGTTAGTTTTGCCTATTCTAGAAATTCATATAAATGGAAATGTATAGCATGCAATCATTTGTTTCTAGTTCTTTTTATGAAGCATAATCTGTGAGATTCACATTTTAGCATTTATGTGAGATTCACATTTTAGCATTTATCAGAAGTTTGTTCCTTTTTATTGCCAAGTAATTCCTATTGTATGAAAATACAATATTTTACTGTTGTATAGCACTGAAATTTTCAAATAATTCGAATAATCATATTGTAGTCATTTTCTAATGAAGAACTTGAATGTCCATTCTAGAGAATCTTGTGATTTGCCCAGTAAAGCACTGTGCATACAGTCATCTGAAACTGTACAGCTAACCCCCAGGTATTTGCACAGTATTTTGTTTTTTATGAGAAAACTATATTTGAAACAGTTGAATATAATCTATTAGCTTCTTTTTACAAGTTTTCCCTCCTGCTATAGTATTTAATATGAAGTAAATTCAAGTTGGACATATTGAGTTTAAGGTGCCTAGGTTATATTCACAAGAAGTTGCTAATTGACAGTTGGATATATTGAAGCCTCACTCAATAGAGAGGTAAGACCTTGGGCTATTATTAGAAGCATCCTGGGTTAAAAAAATCACATTTAGAATTAAATTGATATTTACAAAACTATCTTCACCAATCAGGATTTATAGGGACAGGTTAATATCAGATAATGCCATATTTTAATAAGAAAATTAAAATTCATATTATTTTTATTATTTTCAAATGTATTTGATTATTTAACTTATTTATAATTTTAAAATGTCACAAAATTAGAAGGATCTTTTGTTGTTGTTTGAAACTTACTTTGAATGAGTAATTGATATTTTATCTAATGATATAATATTCGAGAAAATTTCCCTATAATTAGCACATAAACAGAATGTTTGCAATTACTTAATAATTTTATAATTGACATGAGATAAAAATAAGGGATATAACAGTCAGCAATATTGTTTCTTAAATATTTGTTATTCATCTCATATTGGTTTAAATATTGCAAATAACTTCTAGTTTTTTCACCTATTTGTTACTTACATTGCCCTTTATTTAAAATAAATCTTTAGTTTTGATATTGTATAATTGTTATTTTTATACAATGTGGATCTCCTTTATTAATCATCTCCATTATTTATAGTGATATGTTTGTATAAGTGGAATATAAAAAAGCACGAATACATCTTTATTATAAAAATAGTATAATATTACCAGATTGGAGTTAAATGTGTGTATATGTGTGTAGACACAAATGATACATAATTGCAAAAAATATAACAAATTTAATTTAAAATAGACATAAAAATAAATAAAATGGCCATAAAATATAAAATACACTTTAAAAATCTTAAAGTTAAATGAGTATGAACTAGTTGAAGAACACTAAAATTTATTGAGCAGTGAAAATATTATGTATAAAGAAACATTGTATTTCTGGATGGGAAGACAGGGTTATAAGGAGGAAAGTATACCCACATTAGTTTGGGGTTTTACTGTATAATCAGTAAAACTCCCTAAATAATTTTGAACTTTGACAGAATTATTCTATTCATAAGAGAGCCATAGAGATTATTAATTCACATTTTTCAAGTTTACTTAAGCTATTCCAGATTAACGGGAGGACCAAAGGAGCATGTGATTCTTCGTGGGACTGCTGTTTGTGTTCAAATATTAGATGAGTTTGCTGGTCGGTTTGCCTCACTGGGTCCCCTGTAACCCACCTAAAGGAGTGTTCATTCTTTTAAAATTATGTCTGTTTGTCTGTATGCTTAAGGTATTTCCCTGTCAGTAATTTTGGATCTTCATCTGAATCCTCTGGAGTATGAAATTCTGGGTTTTGCTTTAGCCTATTTGAAATTAGCAATTTGACCATGTCCATAAAATGTAATCTAATCTAGGGGTTCTCAAACTTTAGCATGAATCGAAGTAATCCAGAGGGTTTGTAAAACGCAGATTCTGGTCCCTCCGCCCTGAGTTTCAGTAGGTCATAGGTGAAGGTTGAGAGTTTGTTCCCATGGTCTCAGGTGATGTTGATTCTGAGGGTTCAAGAACCATGCTTTAAAAACCACTGTGATGTTAATTCTGAGGGTTCAAGGACCATGCTTTAAAAACCACTCGTCTTGCCTCCCAGTTTTGTGTTCTATTAACAGGAGCGGAAAGATGGAAGCTTGAAAGAAATGGAAAATTCTAGGCTAACAGTGCAAGATTGTATTTATTCCCAGTCATAAAACAATGGTGCAGTGTAAATTTTACAAGGTCATTGTCTGAAAACAAAGCTTTTTTTTCTAATTCACAGTGGCAACTTGCATATCTAGAACACTGTTTTCATTTTCAAAGTCTGCTGTCATTTTAAAACTACTGTCTTCTTTAGTCCCTTCTCTATTATAATTTGTTTTGTGAAAACTGCAGATTTATCAAAAGGTAGCCAAAATTTACAGAGATTTTAAAAAGTAGTCTTTAAATATGGATAAATTTCAGGTAGGATGCTTACACTAAAACAAAATTCACTAAAATCAAATTGCTTCATTACTATGTAATCACAATTAGAATAAGAGTGAACTCCAAAGAGGCCTTACAGTGATAAATCAGACATACAGAACTATCATTAATAGTGCATTAACATTGCTTTGATATTAGGAGAAATAAAAGTAATCCTTTCACCGAAGCAAAGATTCAATGGCCACCTTCTCAATAGACTTTCCTTTCCTCTTTTTATTTAAAATGGTCCTGCCTGAGTCCCAGTTCATTGCTTGCCCACTCTATTTACATTTTTTTAAAAATTTTCTACAGCAACTATCACCTTTTAATATACTATGTCATTTACTTAGTAACTTTATTGTTTATTATCTTATCTCTCCTTCCACATGCATGTAAGTTCCTTCAAGGCCAAGAATTTGGCACATCTCTAAGTCCTAGAACTCTACTGAGCTCATAATAAAATCATATATATATATCTTCCACAAATTTGTCAAATCTTAGAATACCCTTAGAAACGACTTCATTTGAGTATCTGTTATAAATATGTTGTGCATATGCCATGAGAAATGTAGTCGATGAGGGAAACAAAGATGTTAGAAATCGTCTAAGATAGGGGCTTCAAGCGAGAATGTATGAAGGCCAAAGGCAGGCAGGGGACCATTTTAAAGAGATGAGCTGCGTCATCCATTTCTCAGTGTACTCTCTCATGGAAGTGGGATCCTGCTGGTCCTCTGTCACCATCTCCTTATTTATAGTCATTTTTTTTTCTCTTAATAATGAAAGACATCATCCACCCGTTCTAAAACAATATAAAGCATATTTTTGATTTGTCAAAAAAAATCTCTGCAGCTCCACACAAAGAGATGGTGGTTCAAGATTCTAACAGCTGGCTGGGTAACAAATGATTTGACAAATCAAATGATTTGCAAGGGAACAAAATTAAAGCGGAGCCTAATTGAGTTTCCTACTGGCATCGTTAGAATTCACTGGGATGATAGGTCAGTGCATGATTTGGGGGTTATAACTTGGAAGGAATTTAAGTAATTTAGTGAAGGTTTCATGACAAAATTTTTTCATTCCTATCCCAAGGTTTCCGAGAACTTTTATCTAAAAACAGGAAATGTGAACAGAACTGATGCTGAGTCCTGTCTCATTCTAGCCATAGTTTGTTCATTCACAGATCCGTGGCCCAATTTTTAATGTTTCATAGTGTCAAGAGATATTTTTGAAGTACAATTTGATGCTTAAGTACTATCTATAAAAAATTGTAATGATGTTGCTAGACTCAATTAGATACTACTATTATTATAATTTACTTCTGGAGAATTTTCATTACACAGATAGCCTGTCATAGGAAATACTTTTTTGTTGTTTTGTTTTGTTTATCCTAACCGAAGGATATTTTTCCATTGATTTTTAGTAAGAGTGGAAGAGAGGTTGAATGGGGGGAAAAGAGAAAGGAAGAAAGAAACATCAATGTGAGAGAGACACATCCACTGGTTGCCTCCCCCCCATGCACCCTGACCTGTGCTGGGAATTGAACCTGCAACTTAGGTATGTGCCCTTGACTGGGAATTGAATCCTCAACCCTTCGGGTGTGTGCCAATGCCCTAACCACTTCCTAACTCTGGCCAGGGAGGAAATACATATTTTTAAAAATTCAGTTTACATGTTAATCAAGGGAAGTTTGCCAGTGATGAATAAAAGACTCTCAAGCATACCCACAGACTGAAATGGAATTTAACATGCTAGATGTTAATTAGGAAGCGTTCTCTTGGGATCGATACTTTTGGCAGGGAGGGGAAGGAAGCTGGATTATGCAGAGGGAGAAGTTTCACCTCAATGTCAGCTGACACCCTCAGCTGACATGACGGGCAGCTCTGGAGTCAGAATTGCCCATCATATTGGTCCTGGGTTGGACTAAGATGTCCAGGTCTTAACACTTCCATGTCAATCAGTCATTGAATGTGTTGCATTCTAAAAAAGGGACATGATTTTGAGCAAGGTGCCTGTCTGTAGCAAACCTTGAGCAAGGGGCTGACACCAGAAGCCTGCCTGCTAAGAGCCTTCCCTGCAGCTGGAGCAAGAATCTCTCACCCAAGGGAAGTCTGGCAGCACATGCCAGTGCCCAGCACAGATACATTTTACTTTAGAGGAGAATGTTTTGGGGAAAGAGGGACAGAAGTTCAAGGGGAAAAACAATGATAAAATTCTGACTAAAGAGAATAGTGTATTTCTGTATTTTTAAAATGATGATATTGAATAGTAAATCATAATAGTCTTTAATATTTTTGGACACAAAAAGTGAGGAAAAATTTCTTGAAAAATGTTAATACTTATATACTGAAAATTGCATCATTTACAACTCCTTAAAGGTATGATAACAAACTTTATTTTAAATTTTTTATTGATTAAGTTATTACATATGTGTCCTGATAAAAAATTGTAGATGCCAACTTAAAAATATTGTATTTCAAAGTCAGTATAGGAAGTAGGTGAGAAAAATACGTTTGAAGACTATTGATCTGATCTAATAGACTATTTTATAAATGAGAGTCCAGTCATATGCCACTTGGGGCATGTTCTGGGAAGTGCATTGTTAGGCGATTTCGTCACTGTGTAAACATCACAGAGGGCCCTTACACAAGCCTAGATAGTAGAGCCTGTGACACTCCTAGGCTATATGGCATGTCTCTGCTGTCTATGCTGTCCCTGGTTGACTGAAACATCATTATGTAGCATGTGACTATATTGAAGCTCAGAGATGTTGTAAGACTTGCACATAATCACACTAATGATATGAAGCCAGACCTTAGAGCAGTGTTATTACCTGACCTCTGACCTTTCCCCCTTACCTGGTGGTTGTAAAGACCCATTAAGCTACCGTTTCTGAATATACTCCAAAGAGAATAAAGCTCTCATCAAGGACTTCCTAACCTAAAGTGTCTGGACTCCTTTAAATTGCATGCAGCAATGTGTATATTTATATACATCTCCTTCCTGGGGAATACTTCTATGGCTTTATAGCTGCTATGGGGGAGACAGATAAATTAAAAAACAAACAAAAAAACTTACTGTTAAATTCCTATGTCTAATCCAGCTAATCGCCTTCTGAATGCAGGTTCTTTCTCCTTGAATCTTTTATCTGAGGCTCATGCTTCTCTGACCCTCCTGTGTGCTCTTGCTCGTCCCTGTTTTAAAAGATGTGAAATAGTGCAGAGCAACTTGCTTGTATTCAGTTTTACTTGTTCTAAGTCATGCATGATCTCAGCAGGGTGATCTAGTGTATGTGAACTACGCACGAACGGAAGACTTCTTTAAACTCGAGCGGGATATGAAAATCAATTGCTCTGGGAAGATTGTTATTGCCAGATATGGGAAAATTTTTAGAGGAAATAAGGTAAAAATCATCTCCTTTTTGTTCTCCACAAATATAAAGTTACATTGTGTCATATGTGTACAATCATATCCTTAAAACTTTTTGAGGATTATAATCCTCTCATGTTCTGTAACATGCCCACTTTATAGTGAGGACACCTCTGCTAGCTCATAGACCGGGTTGCTTTTTTTAAAAAAAATATTTTTATTGATTTTTTTACAGAGAGGAAGGGAGAGGGATAGAGAGTCAGAAACATCCATGAGAGAGAAACATCAATCAGCTGCCTCCTGCACACCCGCCACTGGGGATATGCCCGCAACCAAGGTACATGCCCTTGACCGGAATCGAACCTGGGACCCCTCAGTCCGCAGGCCGACGCTCTATCCACTGAGCCAAACTGGTCAGGGCCATAGACTGGGTTTTTGTTTCTTTATTATTATTTTTTTATTGATTTCAGAGAGGAAGAGAGAGGGAGTGAGAGATAGAAACATCAATGATGAGAGAGAATCATTGATTGGCTGCCTCCTGCATGCCCCCTACTGAGGACTGAGCTCACAACTTGGGCATGTGCCCAGACTGGGAATCGAACCTGTGACCTCCTGATTCATAGGTTGATGCTCAACCACTGAGCCATGCTGGACGGGCTAGACAGGGGTTTTGAGGGGCCATTGCAATGTGGCTAGTGTGATAGATCAGGGAGGATAGAGAAGATTTTTTCCATGCCTACAAATTATGCCTATGATCTACAAAGAAGTATGTGCTGGATTTGTTAACCTTTATTTGGCAGCTTTTATTATAATATTAACTTTGAAATTATTTACTACATTTAATTTTACCACATTGCGGACCAGTAGTTTTATTGCTAGCTTTACCCAGTGGCCAGATAAATTTCTATTGAATGAGTACAAAAAACGTTTTACATAAATGTTAAGGGAATGCTTTAAAATTAAATACCCACTGCATTTCAAAGGTATGTATTACATGTTCTTACAAGCTAATATCTTTTTTAAGAATTCCCGTGATTGGCCACAAGCCTTAGAACAGAAAACACGAGAATTCTCGTGATCCATCCACAATGTGTTAATATGAATTGTTATAGGTAATGTTAGAAACCAGTATATATATATATAGCAGTTTTTAAAGTTATGATCACTTGACTTGTTGTATATATATATTTACATATATATATTTTTTCCTCTTTCATGGGAAATTAAATTTCAAAGGTATTCCTTTCAACCATAGAATAAATAGGAATCTGGCGGGATTGTTGTGCTTTTAGACTCGTGGAAGAAAACTGCAAGTACTTGCTACCACTAATGGGTACATTATCCGCATGTGCTCCTTTAGGGCTGACACTTGGAGCCTGTCGTAGGGTGGGAAAAAGCCAGTTCTCTGTGAATTATTCTTTCTTGTTGGTCTAACGATAAAAGATTAAAAATAAAAAGTTTGGTTACTTACTTAAGGATAATTTTGAGAATTGATATCACCAGATTTGGAACAACCAACCTGAAGTAAGAGACATTGTGTTTCACAGGTTAAGAACGCCCAGCTGGCGGGGGCCAAAGGAATCATTCTGTACTCAGACCCTGCTGATTACTTTGCTCCTGGGGTGGCGTCCTATCCAGACGGTTGGAATCTTCCTGGAGGCGGTGTCCAGCGTGGCAATGTCTTAAATCTTAATGGTGCAGGCGACCCTCTCACACCTGGTTACCCAGCAAATGGTGAGCAACCAGGCCCTCATTATCATAGGAAACTTAACACTTTATGAAAGGACAACATAGCATGTCTTCTTCTTATTCTCTTTGCATCTAAGAAAAAAATTAAAGAGTTTTGAACTCTGAATATTATCAATTCAGTTCCCATGTCCCTTGTTTGGAACTCTTGGGCCTGATGGGTTTTGGAATTCAAACATTTAAAAGTAATACGGTGCATACACCATACATTGCGTAATACTCAAATACAGGCTGGGACAATACAGGAAGCAAGCACATACATAGTTTTGCAGCAAAATGTATGAATAACCACACCAAGCTGGGTTAAAGTAGTATGAGTAGCCTGGGTCTGCTTACGTCAGATTTTGCTGTCAGAGGAAATTACGTCAAATCGGCTTGTGTTGCCAAGTGACTCTCCTCCAAATGCATGGTTTTCACAGTTTTGGAATTTCACAATCTTGGACAAAGGATAGTAGAACAGAAGTTCAATACCCCCTGAAACGAGACATCTAGAACACAGAGTCCAGAAAATGCTTTATATTGCATCTTTGCCATATAAAGACAATAGTGATAACTTTCAAGGAGTGTTTCCTAAAGGCCAGCTCTTCACCTGCGTTGAAAATCCTTCAAGCGTGGTAGTATTGTTCTCTCTATTTGGCAGAAGACGGAAATGAGGTTAGGAGTAGGAAGCACTGTGCCCCAGATTATGACACCACTAAATGAGGAGTGGGGGTTCAAAGGCAGGCAGTCTGGCTCCAGAGTCCACATGCTTGTCCGGGGCTGAAATAGTTCCCTGTACAGCTGTAGATCATTAACAAAGGGAGCGAATTCATTTGAATGTGCTTAGTTTGTGTGGTTTAAAACTAACTGAGGTGTATAACTTGAATAAAATCTGTTGCAAGTGTCTGGTGTTGTTGTTTTTTTAATTCTTTAGCAAATTGTAGATTCCTCTAAAGCTTACGTCCTTGACTTTGTAAATCACATAAATATACTAGAACTTATGTCACCCTCTAATTTAACATGATATTTTTTTAGCAAGGAAAGTCATTATATTGAATTCCCATTTCTTTTTTAAAAATATATATTTTGACTTTTATTTATTGATTTGAGAGAGAAAGAGAAACATCAATTTGTTGTTCCACTTATTTATACATTCATTGATTGATTTCTTGTATGTGCCCTGACTGGGAATCAAACCCATAACCTTGGCATATTGGGACAACGCTCCAACCAATTGAGCTACTTGGCCAACGCCTGCTCTATTCTTTAAAAATGTTATTATATATTATACATAACATATAACATATAATACATGATAAGAGATAATTTATCAACAATTGTTAATCTTGTTTCATCTGTTCATCCCATTTGTTTATTTATTGTTATTGCTCTAGAGAATTTTAAAACAAATGTCACATGACATATTGTCATTTTACTCATAAAAAGAAAAAGATTTTGCCATCATGTGAAGTTCTCAGTGGATAATTTAAAATTTTGGAGAAAAAAATTGCTTTTTGTTTATTTTTTTAATCTAAAGAAATGACAGAATGTATGTTTCTATTTTGAAGTTGAGTTTACAAGCACTAAAATTCACAGATCTTTAGAGTTCAGTTCAATAAATCATAAAAATTGCATACATCTATGTTACTCAATATAAAATATAGAACACTTCCATGAGTTCAGAAAGTTCTGGTTGTTTTTATTGTACCCACAGAAGCAACTACTTTCTGATGTCTCCATTTCTTA
>NW_006287917.1:10749-29352 GCF_000327345.1 Myotis davidii | reverse complement strand
ATTGAATTCCCATTTCTTTTTTAAAAATATGTATTTTGACTTTTATTTATTGATTTGAGAAAGAGAAACATCAATTTGTTGTTCCACTTATTTATACATTCATTGATTGATTTCTTGTATGTGTCCTGACTGGGGATCAAACCCATAACCTTGGCATATCAGGACAAAGCTCCAACCAACTGAGCTACTTGGCCAATGCCTGCTCTATTCTTTAAAAATTTTATTATTTATTATGGAACAGTTCAAACATATATGTTATACATAACATATAACATATAATACATGATCAGAGATAATTATCAACAATTGTTAATCTTGTTTCATCTGTTCATCCCCATTTATTTGTTTGTTTGTTTATTGTAAGAATTTTAAAACAAATGTCACGTGACATATTGTCATTTTACTCATAAAAAGAAAAAGATTTTGCCATCATGTAAAGTTGTGTCTATTTTGAAGTTGAGTTTACAAGCACTAAACTTCACAGATCTTTAGAGTTCGGTTCAATAAATTATAAAAATTGCATACATCTATGTTACTCAATATAAAATATAGAACACTTCCATGAGTTCAGAAAGTTCTGGTTGTTTTTATAGTACCCTCAAAAGCAGCCACTTTCTGATGTCACCATTGGTTTGTTTGCCTGGTTTTGGGCTTAATATAAAATGAATAAAACAGTATATATTCTTTTATGCCTTGCTGCTTTTACTCAGTATAATGATTTGAGATTTATCCATGTTATATTAGTAATTTGTTCCTTTTTTGTTGTTGTTGTTAATCGTCACCCAAGGATATTTTTTTCCATTGAGTTTTAGAGAGAGTTGAAGTGAGGCAAGTGGAGAGAAAGAGAAACATCTATGTGAGAAAGACAAATCAATTAGTTGCCTCCTGCATGCACCTTGACAGGGACTGGGCGTGGAACCCACAACCCAAGTTCATGCCCTTGATAAGGAATTGAACCCAAAACCCTTTGATGGTCAGGCTGGCGTTCTAACCACTGAGCGAATGGCCAGGGCAGTAATTTCTTTTAACGGCTGAGTAGCATTGTAGTGTGGGACTATATTACAGATTATTTATTCATTCTTCTGTTGACTGACACCTGGACTGTGTCCAGTATTTGGCTAAGATAAATGGGGCTATTATGAGCAGTTTGCATGAGTCTTTTTGTGGAGATACGGTATGTTTTCATCATTTTGACTGAGGAACAGAAATCCTATGCCATAGTGCACATTTCTGTTTAACATTGCTTTTCAAAAGTTATCCAGTGTGACTGCACAATTTTACACTCTCCCAAGCACTGTATGAGAGTTTCCCCCACCCCCATTCTGGCTAACATTTGAAATTGCCTGTCTTTTTATTTCAACAATTCCAGTAGATGCAATATGAAAATATGTTTAACATGACTTACAGAAAATATTTTGAAAAGGACTGACTTTTTATTCTTTCAGAATATGCTTATCGACGTGAAATCCCAGAGGCTGTGGGCCTCCCAAGTATTCCTGTTCATCCGATTGGGTACTTCGATGCACAGAAGCTCCTGGAGTAAGTTTGTAAGAAACAATCAGATGGCGTACTTCTCTTTATTCTCTTTAAAGTCTTCAACTTTTAAACTTTTATCTCCACTATTTGATATTGAAATTCTCCGAGGTGGGTGAAACACTTAATTGTATCACCATTTTATAGAACAATGGTTCTGTTCTGGAATTTACTTTACATATCAGTGTGTCCTGTGTGACAGCCATGAAAATGAGCCTTTTGGGTCTCCAAATGCCGGGAGCATAACTGATCAATTGCTCCAGCCACTGTACCTTGAAATGCATCCCCCTGTTTGTGTCAGGGCCATGTTTCCCACAGCTGTTCCCAGTCAGTGCCTGAGTGCCTCAGGGATGCTAAACCAGGCCCCTTATGGAAAGCACCGGACTCTTCTGATGGGAAATTTTGGCCGAGGACTCCCCAATATCCTTGCTTAACTCGATGCTACCACCCAGCACTCTTTTCTTCTTCTCTTCCTTTTTACCCCATATCAGACCTGCATAGGAGTCCAGTGGCTTTCTCAGTCTTCCCTACATCCCTTGCTATTTTCCGCAGGGGTCTCTCCACTAATAAATCGCCTACTCATCTAATCCTCTTACTGTCTACTTCTTGAGGACCTGGAATAACTCACTGATAACAATGTCCATTTTGTTTTCCTTCCTATTCCTCTTCCCTCTATGCTTTCATTATTGAAATGTCTCCAAATGTGTTATTGCTTAACCTGGCATGGGGACTCTTTTTCCTTTCTCACCCTGCTTTCTCCTTTCTGCATGTCCCTCTTCTTCCTTATCCTTTAAGACCGAGAGAACATTGACTTCTGAAAGTAGAATTGCTACCACAGTGTCTGGCCAGTTAGTCAGTTGTCTGGCCAGTTGTCTTTGAGTTCAAGACATTCTTGATCTTATTTTAGTGACTATGAGAAAACCCTATAAAGCCTAGTGCGGTGCCCTCATTTTTTACAGATGAGGAGGCTGCCATCTGGTAGTGGAAAACTATAAACTACACAAATCTCCAATAATTGACAAGTAGTCAAATACCTCACAGGCTATGATAGTACCGGAAACCATTAAAATGCACATTGTACAGGAATACTTACTGATATGGAAACATGCATATGCTATATTATTAAGAGAAAAAATAGATTTCAAACAATGTATAGTATAATTGAAATTATGTAAAAGGAAATACATTGATACAGTTCAAAATTCAAAGGGGTATACAGTAAAAAGTTTCCCTTTGACCCATTTCCATCCCAAAGGAATTCAATGTTATTAGTGTAGAACATATCACTATAGAAATATTTATGTATAACCAAGCATGTGTATATATTCTTCACCTGCCTAATATAACATCTTTTGCATAATTAATTCTTTTCTGTTTTGACTATTGATTATGCTTTTTTGCCAATGTAAAAATGACTACTCATGTTATTTGATGGTTTGTATGTAAAATTGTATTGTATGACTTTGCTGTGTTACCTAATCTAAGCCTCAGGCTCCTCATCTGTGAAGTGGAGATGATAGCACTGACTTCATAAGAGTTGTAGTAAGGATTTATTTTTTTTAAATATTTTTTAAAGAGAGAGAGAAACATGGATATGATAGTCAAACATCCATTGGCTGCCTCCTGGACTCCCCTTATCCCCCTACAGGGATCGAGTCAAAACCCAGGCATGTACCTTGGCTGGGAATCGAACCAATAACCCTTCAGTGCACAGGAAGATGACTAACCAACTAAGCCATACTGGCCAGGACTGAAGTAAAGAGTTAAATGGCATATTATCTGCAAAGCACTTTGCACTCTTGCTGACTCATAGAAACTATTATGAACAGACACTCAAGAAAGCAAGTTTATTGACATTTTAACTTGCAACTTCAAAATTACCTTCAGCTAATAATACTTTTTTGTGTTCAACAGAAAAATGGGTGGAATGGCACCTCCAGACAGCAGTTGGAAAGGAAGTCTCAAAGTGCCCTACAATGTTGGACCTGGCTTTACTGGAAACTTCTCTACACAGTTAAGAGCCTCCTTTTATTTTAACTCTCTTTAGGGGGAGGACACCTTTTTTTCCAACTAAAATATACACAATTATAGAGGATGACTAAGAAAAGTAAAACCTATCTAGTATCAGCAGGAAACAAAATCACAGGTTGAAAGGACTACACTTACATAATTATAGTCGGACAGGTGGCCAATGTAATTTTTGCCTGTGTGCCTTTAGAAATCTTATAAACAATAATGTAAGATTTGAAAATTGTGGGTGGTAATCTGTCAACCAGTAATTTTTTAATGTGTTCTTTATATTTGCATTAGAAAAGTCAAGATGCACATCCATTCCAACAATAAAGTGACAAGAATTTACAATGTCATTGGAACTCTCAGAGGAACAGTGGAACCAGGTAAGTTAATCAGCATGTAGTAAATGAGCAACTTTTCTTTGCCAGGTACGTACTGCTCCAAGCTTTGGGTCTATCAGGTGAGCAAAGCAAAGCAACTCTTTGTCCCAATGGAACTCATAGAAATACAAAACACATAAATATGAGCTAATTTTGTATTGTGATATATGTTGTTAAAAAAAAGAGAGAGAGAGAAGTGAATGGTGGGGCTAGGTTGATAAAGTGTGCACGCTTTGCTTAGAGGATCAAGGGAGGAAGCACAGGGAGAGATAAATTTTAGGTGTTTTTTGGATTTGTTTACCACACAGTTTTGCATGGGTAAATATCTTCATGCTAACTATAAATATCTATATAAAAGATAGCACTAGAGCTCTGGCTCATGTGGCTCAGTTGGTTTGATTTCTGGTCAGAGCACATTCCTGTGTTTCGGGTTGAATCCCCAGTAGAGGGCGTGCAGGAGGCAGCTGATTGATGTTTCACACTCACATTAATGTTTCTCTGTCTCTCCCTCTCCTTTCCTCCCTATGAATGAATTATAAAGTCTTTAAAAAGAGATAGCACTCAGAAAATTAAAGTAACTTTGAATTAATAATTTTTTTTACATTGAAGTTGATGAAATATATAGACACATGATTTCCCAAGGATTTCAGGTGTTCTGGGGATTAATATATCTTATAAAGAGTCTTACTTCATTATGTTCCAGTTCCTTAAAAATTATTGGGTTATATATTTTTTACCGAAACAGATCTAATTAAATTGTATATCTTTCTTACAAGCAGCCAGTGCTTTCCTTCAGTGATCAAGAATGTTGATATGCTCCAATGAAAACTAAACAATATATAACTGGCTATTCGTTGAATTTTACTGAGAGTACCTATTTTTTTTGCCAGCTCTATGCTAAGCATTGGGGATGGTGGGATAAAAAAAAAAAAAAGACATCATCTGGGAACAAGGAGCTAATGGCTGGGCGGGGGGCCATACATTTAAGTGTGGTAAATGCTTTTTCAGGTATGAAAAGATTGCCTGAGGGCTGGGTAGAGAAGCAATTCCCTCTTCCTATGGAAACTAGGAATGGTTCATAAAGGGGGAAAATCTTTGACCCAAATCTTAAAAATAAATAGGAGTAGGAAGTGGAGGACTTGGTATGTGGCCACTGTGTTCTCTTCATCTGGAAATAGTGCTAAGTAGGTAAGAGAGGAGTAATAGAGAATTATGTAAAGATGTGAATAGGATAGTGTTATACTTATCATTACATATATACTTGTAATTGCTATAATACTATATATTTGCTTATCACTCATATTTTATTCATACATCAAAATCAGAAAAAATACATTATGTGTTTACACACGTGTTCAGGAACCATGCTATTTTCCTCTGAGTCTTTTTTTAAAATTTAATTTATTGATGAAAGAGAGAAAGAGAGAAAGAAACATCAATTTGATGTTTTACTGATTTACACATTCATTGGTTTATTGTTATATGTGCCCTGACTGGGGATTGACCGGAAACCTTGGCATATCAGGACGATGCTCTAACCAACTGAGCTACCTTGCCAGCACTTTCTTTGAGTCTTGATGCTCTGTGATCCGATGCTCTGGAATCACTTGCAGTGTGCTTTGTTACTGATTTGGAATGACAAGTAATCTTGCAATGATGCTTTTTAGACAGATATGTCATTCTTGGAGGTCACCGTGACTCATGGGTGTTTGGTGGCATTGACCCTCAGAGTGGAGCAGCTGTTGTTCACGAAATTGTGAGGAGTTTTGGAATTCTGAAAAAAGAAGGTAATGTAAGTGAAGAGTAAAAATACCTACTTCTTTGAGTCTCAGTTTAGTTCTCTGTTGAGTGAGTGTAAAAATGTCACCTCATAGGTTTGTATGAAGGGTGAACTGACAGGATACATGCAGACTGTGTCATCTGAGTAGCATAGAGTACTTAGTAGTAGCACAGAATAGCTTTCAATGAACTGTGCTATATTACTTATGTTGGTTAGTTAGTTATATTGTTTATTCATGCTTGCATTTATATAGTAATATTTACTTTATTGATATTTATATATTAAACTATAATCTGAAATAAAGGGATTACACCGTAAGTGGTTGCTCTTAGCAACTGAGAAGATGGAGATGGTTTTCCTCACAGAAGAGTACACACCAGAATTAGGTCAGGAGCCAAAGCTTCCTGGCCTGGGCACTGTGAGCAGAAGTTCCTGGGCTCTTCCAGCCTCACACCTCAGGTCAACTGTACTAAGCAACTGAGGAGATCAAAGCTTTTCAGAAAAATACTGGCCTTCTCGACTAATGAGATACTGTCAAAAATTCAATATCTGCATATTCGTAAACCCCAAGCTTTGGATTGCTCTCCAGAATTTAGGTTTATATTCTTAGCACCATTACTTCAGTCATTTTAAATCTTCATATAAAATCCAAATGAAGTTTAGTTTAAATAGTTGCTTTTTAAAATAATGATTATACAACGAAAGCAGAAAGTCCACTCTGTTTACTGACCCTGTGAACAAGGTGTCTTGGGGCTGTAAATGTGATCCCTATTTTTTTTTTAGCAATAAGAAAACAACCGTAAAAAACATGTTAAATTTGCATATCAGAGAAATGGTGCTTTCACATGTGTTGTCTATTTGGAACTCGTAGACGCCAGGGAGAAGTTAACCTACTTACTTCTATTCTCACTTTACAATGAAGATAACCAAGGTTTACAGAACCAGGGAACTCACTTAAGGTTCTATAGCTAGTGTGTGGCACAGACAGAGAACCAGGCCTTAAACTCAAATTTCTGGCTACCAGTCCACAAAACCATGATATCGCTCTTTAAAATAAAGTGTAAAGGTGCTTTTTCCCCCCCACACAGCTATGTTATATTTTTAGAAAACAAAATTATGGAGACCTGAATTTGCATAGTTTATGAATTCGATAGTATTTAATATTATTACAAAATCTTTCATGATTTTGTAAGACTTCCTGTGTTAAGCACAAAACATCACTGGGATCATAGAGCGTGCCAAAGAATGCAAAGATGAAGAATAATATTAAGTGAAATTTGAATGATGCTATTAAGAAACATGACAAAAATGAAACACTGAACTCAACTCATATAGGGATACGTCTTCTGAATAAGCACAAATGAAATAGTTATTAAAATAATGGAAACTTACCTTTTTTGGATCACTTATTAAGCGCTATATTTATAAATACTAACCATTTAATCCTTCCAACAACCAAGTAGTATCTTTACCTTGTTGTTCCTGGCATACCGATGAAGAAACAGAGGTTTAGTAAGTTTGAATGGCTTTCCCTTGGTCAGTTAGTGGAAGAACCAAGGTTTGACATAAGTTCTTTCTTTCACACCAGTGTTACTCCAAGCCAGTGGTCGGCAAACTCATTAGTCAACAGAGCCAAATATCAACAGTACAACGATTGAAATTTCTTTTGAGAGCCAATTTTTTAAACTTAAACTCTATAGGTAGGTACATTGTTATTAACTTAATTAGGGTACTCCTAAGGCTTAGGAAGAGCCACTCTCAAGGGGCCAAAGAGCTGCATGTGTCTCGCGAGCCACAGTTTGCTGACCATGGCGTCCAAGCTATACTATCTTCCTGTTGAATTTTATGTAGGTTTCAGTAGCCACAGACATTGGCATTGTTAACTGAGCTTCTGTTGAGGAATCCTGGCACAGTTGAGTGAAATCATACAACCAGCTGACACTGAACAATCACATGATGCCAGAACAACAAACAGGAAGAGCTGTCAAGTTGTATCTGCTCTCTAAACACAGACCACATCGAGCACTGTCTTCTTCCGCTCTAGGCAGCTGCGGGCCACAGATGGTTTCCTATGCTCGGCCAAAAATTTATAAACCTAAACAATCCATGGTTTTGTTTGTTGTTATTCCTGTTGGGCTTGGCAATGTCTTGGATAAAGTTTTCATTTTTTTCAGCACTTAAATGTATATACATACTATTTTAGGCTGGAGGCCTAGAAGAACAATTTTGTTTGCAAGCTGGGATGCAGAAGAATTTGGTCTTCTTGGTTCTACTGAGTGGGCAGAGGTTAGTTGATCGTTTGCTACAATATATATTTTCATAATAAGACAACAGTTTGAACTTAATTCTCAAGGATATGAATGTAACACGTGAATCCAGTGAAGCAATATATCTGTGTTCAAAAATCAACAATAAAGATATCTGTGTCACCAAGAACTAAGTTCCATTTGAACATTTCAGTGCCAGTTAATGTCTGTTGTCAAAATAACTTTACTTTCTGGGAGTGTGATAGGAACTAAGTAAATTCACTAGAAACCCAACAGCAAAATAAGATACCATGTTTCTGTTACCCTTTCCAAATTAGCTCCTAGAGCTAAGCACGTTGAAATAACTCCTGAGCTTGTGTAGTAAGGTATATCTTTCACAGCTATCTTCTCTATATCTTAATGACCTACTCTGAATTAAATCATGCTTAATTATCTTCTCTATATCATAATGACCTACTCTGAACTAAATCATGCTAAGAGTGAGGCATGAAGTCCCACCACATAATATTTATGAGGCCTCTTGGAAAGTAATTTTTACCTGCATGTATTGTTGGCTTTGTGTAATAGGCATTAGCTATAAATACGTGCAAAGTTGACACTGATTCCATTTACTTCAAGTCATGCAACGATATTTATTGGGCTCCTATTACACTTCATAAATTATGGGAAGCCCTGTAACCTTCAATTTTCTTTTGGGGAAAAATAAAAGTAGTATTTCTGTAGACAAAGTTTATGTTGGCATCAGGAAGAGCCTAACTATGTTAAGATTGTCATTTGTCTCTTTCAAACTGTTTTCACCATGTAGAGTTGCATTGTTTTTCTGTTTTCTTTCTTATATTCAAGATGCTTAGGAAATTGCACATTTAAGAGATTCAGAATCCATTTGAAACCTTAAAAGAAACTGCTACACTTCCTTTTGTTTTAAAACTGCAATGGTCAATGTTGACCAGTAGGTGGTGGCATCCTACAGGAGAACTGCATATTTCAGGGTAGAGGACACTGATGTTCACATATTTTTAATGGGTATATTTGAAATAACTCATTCCCTGTGGATCAGGCAAGATTCTGTACTTAAATAATGAGATACTCATGAGAAGACTTCCACTGAAATGATCTCTTAGGTCGTTCGTATTTACTAAGAGATAATTTTGATAATCTTATATGTCAAATTTGTGGATAATTTGGGCCAGTCCAGTTCAGTTCATAAACCTGAACACATTTAATGGAGGTGTGCATTTTTTAAGGGGGAAGGTATGGCTGTATGTTTATGCTTTTCCTTCTTTCATATTATAGGAGAATTCCAGACTCCTTCAGGAGCGTGGTGTGGCCTATATTAACGCAGATTCTTCTATAGAAGGTGAATATCACTGGTCTCCTAGGAAAAGATGGGATCACAGAAGTAGGAGCAGTTTAGTTCATACACGAATAAGAAGGCAAATTGATTGGCATGTGGTTAGGGCATCTGCTGTTGCTTTGTCAGGCTCCTGCCCCTGACTCAGCGGCTTTGAGCCCCAGAGAGCTAATTTGGGAAAGCTGCACTCTGCTTCAACAGGCATATTACCTTGTATAGAGTAGGACTTCAGTAAATGCCTGTGAAATGAATAAGTATATCATGGGACTAAAGATTCCAATGGTTTTAGAATGAGGTAGCACAAGAGGTAGGATTTTGTTCTTGTTCTCAGACTAATGGATGTTTGTTTATTTAAAAAATGTTTTTCAATTACAGTTGATATTCACTGCTAGTTTGAACATACTGTGTTTAGACTTTTATATAACTTACCAAGTGGTCCCCCGATAAGTCTAGTGCCCATCTGGCACCATATACAGTTAGTACAGTGTTATTGACTATTTTCCCTGTGCTGTACTTTGCATCCCCATGACTATTAGGTAACTGCCAATTTGTATCTCTCTGTCCCTTCACCTTTTTCACTCCGCCCTCAACCCCTTTTGATGAAGGCATGTTGGCCTTTACGTTTTCTTCTTTGTTCACATATGTGAGCTACGTTGTCTCCTAACTTAGTCCACACAGTGCATTTCTGTTATTCTTTCCTCCTCGTCTTAGGTTCATGGCTAAGGGCCTGGCCTTCTTCCTGTCATCCTCACTTCCTAGTTGTGTGACCTCAGATTGTTACTTTCTGTGTCTCAGTTTTCTCACCTGTATATGGCGTTACTAAAAGCACATACCTTAAAAGGCTCTTGTGAGGGCAAAAGTGGTTTATATTTGCAAAACTCCCAGACCTTTGTCCTGCACAGAGTGACTCCTCAAAAATGTTAGCTTGTATTATTATTACCCTCACTTAAAAACACACAGTAAAATGAGACACTTGGCCACACTGAATAAACACTCCATAACTCCATATATTTTTCCAAAGTAGCATACTCTTCTCTTTATTGCTAGTCTTTTTTAAGATTTGGTTTTTAATGTTTTTTTAATTTTATTTTTTTTATCATCCTGTCTGTCCTTTTTAATGCAGATTTTTAAATCATTGGATTTTACTGATTATGTCATTCTCTGTTGTAAAATGCTACCTTGGCCTGGCTGGTGTGGCTCAGTGGTTGAGCATCCACCTATGAATTAGGAAGTCACAGTTTGATTCTCGGTCAGGGCACATGCCTGGGGTGTGGGCTTGATCCCCTGTGGGGGCATGCAGGAGGCAGCTAATCAATGATGTTCCTCTCTCATTGATGTTTCTCTCTCTCTCTCTCTCCCTCTCTTTCTCTAAGAAAAAAAAAAATCAATAAAACAACATAGTTTAAAAATAATAATAAAATAAAATGCTGCATTGTCTCCCCATCATGTTCAAGGTCAAGAACAAATGACACAAACGTATATAGAATTTAGGTCCCACAAATCCACAGTGTAGTTTTCTTAAGTGCATTATATATAAAAGTTTTATACTTATAATAACCCTGTGAGGTAAGCATTGTTATCCCTCTTGTACAGAAGAGAGAACTGAGATTCAGAGGGATTAAGCAACTTTCCCAAGATCACCCAGATTGTAAAGAGTGGGGCTGAGAGTCAAGGCAAACTGGTCTGTTTCAACTTTATCTTGCTAACCACTACATTCTTCCTACCTCATACGGGTTTTTGTTATCATATGACAGATAAATGTTTCTGCCTCTTGCCTTTTTGTTCAAAGAAAACCACTGGGAAAACATGAAATTAGGCCAGAGGTCTAAGAGAAGTGGGAGAGTAAGTCATGCAGCTCTCACGCCGGACACTGTTCCAGGCTGAGGGAACAGTCTGTACAAAGGTCCCGAGAAGGCGTCTGTGTGGGCAGAGTGGGAGGTGAAGGTTTGGGCAGGTCACCTGAGGTGGCTTCATCTTTCGCACTGAGGACGATGAGTTTTGATTGGACTCAGGTTTTAAAAGGATCATTTGACTAAGGAATTAAGAGTGGTCTTTGAATGAAAGAAATAAAATTTAAAAAAATGAAATAAAAAATAATCAAACTTCTGGTCTTTCAGGAAACTACACTCTGAGAGTCGATTGTACTCCACTGATGTACAGCCTGGTATACAACCTAACAAAGGAGGTACAAATAATTACATATAATTTGAGAAACTGAGACTTGGTTCTGGGGTTTAATTCCTTAATTTTAAAACTGGTTTATACTCCTTAATATAATGAATGATATCAAGTAATTCCGGATGCCGGAAGACAAAGTTTCTGATTGAGGAAGAACATAATTAAATACACACCGAGTGCTGGCGGCCAGGGACAAAGCAATCTGGGGAAGAGGCTAGGTGAGAACATGCACCCCTTTCCTGACTTCCTGACCTGGGCTCCATTCCATGGAATCCTACTGGGCTGGGCTGACAGCTCAAGTTCTCTTATGCTGAAAGCAGCTCCAGGTACTGAACTTGGTGGACAGGTGATGCCTAAATCCATAAAGGACAGGCAACTCTTCACTTGAGTTCTCCTGCCTCATAAAACCATTATTCCTGAAGTTAGTCAAAATGAATGAGTTTTTGGAGTGGCAGATTTTTCTTGTTACTGCAAATTTGCATTGGAAAGGGGGGAAAAAAGACTTGCCCGTTTAATAAAATTATTAATTGAAATGTAATTACCAAGAAAAGCTTAATGCCCTAGCCAGTTTGACTAAGTTGATAGAACATCTGTTGACCCATGAACTGAAGGGTCTCAGGTTTGATTCTGGTCAAGGGCATGTACGTCAGGGTCCCGGCCTGGGTCCTGGTTGGGGCACATGCAGGAGGCAACCAATCGATGTGTTTCTCTCACATCAGTGTTTCTCTCTGTCTTTCCCTCTCTTTTCCACTCTTTCTCTCTAATCAATGGAAAATATCCGTGGGTGAGGATTAACAACAACAAAAAAGAAAAAATACAATATTTCCCCTCAGGTAGTGATTTTAAGTAAGACAAATATCACTAAACTTTGGTTTCAAAAGCATGGAATTTAATCTTATAAATTAGCATTTCCTATAGGACTAGAAAAAATTAATTTGAAAAATATATTTTATGTTGTTACTTAAAAGCTCCATCATTTACCTGCAGTTTTGTCAATTCTCATAAAGTGCATAAAATTTTAAATATCTGAAACAGCATATTTCAGTGAGTTCCCACTGTTCATGTAACTTAAGGTAAATGCTAAAGACACTTGGCAGCTGTATTTGTTTACTAGACAGGCGGCCCTCTGGGACAATTGCATTAACACTACTTTCTAGGTCAACTTTGAAATGATGTGATGATTGACAATTTTGGGTTTTGTTTGATTCTGTTTTGTTTGTTTTGGGAAAGTAAATTGCAACATTTCAACTTTTAGTAATAAACAGAGAATTTAGTCTTATGTTTTTACACTGTTCCAAATTTGCATTTCTTAGAATAAATGGAGTGATACTGTCCATTATACCAAAGTGTTGTAAATTTATCAGCTTCAGGAAAATTTTGTTGCTGTATTTATTGATAGTTTACAAGTTAAGATGTAGCATAACTTCTCTCTTCTCACACTTATGCGAATTTGTGTCCCCATAGACCTTCGTATGTACCTCTGTTACAGCACTAAACACATTGAATTCAATATTCTTACTTACATTTCCCATTAGTGGAGAGTTTAAAAAGTGTCTTATTGAACTTGGTATTCCTGGCCTTCACATCAAGTCTTAAACAGCATAGGTATAGGCGTTTAAAAATTGTATTTGCTGAAAAATAGAACATAAAAATTTTATTAAATATAAAATTAAAAAAATCTATACCATTTATTGTTCAATAACCTATGAATAACTAGGGAATATTAATTAAAGTTTATTTGCTAAGTGGTTTTGCCATCACATTTCATGTTCTGAGTCTAGAATTCAACAATAGGTCATATTTTACTCCGTTTTCTCATCTGTAAAACCAGAAAATGTATTTAAAGCCCAGTATTAACGCAATTACAATATATAATCAATTAATTAAATAAAATATTAATGCATTTATTTTGTTATGCATTACTTAATGACTTTAGCAACTGTGTTGGAAAAGAAGCAATATTAAAAGAAACTAGCTTACTTCTTTACCATTTTTTTTAATAAGAGGAGAAATAATGTTTTTGAGAGTAGCCCCCCTTAAAGCAGAAAAAGAGGTAAATATTTTTTGCTTAATATAACGATTCCTTTGAATATAGTGGCTTGGTATACTATGTGTAGCCTCTTTTCCATACATTCCATGTATTATTTATAGTAGTTGCACTTGTATATTTCAAGTAATGAGCATTTTCCCATATTGTCAGAAACTCATTATTGTAAATCTTAATGACTGCTAAGGTACAAATTGCTTCCCTTGTTTTTTGGTGGTTTTTTTTGTTTGTTTGTTTAATCCTCACCTAAGGGTGTGTTCATTGATTTTAGATAAAGAAAAGGAGAGAGAGAGAGGGCAGGGGGGAGGGACGGGGGAGAGGCACCTTGATGTAAGAGAGAAACATGGATTGGTTGCCCCTGTTCACATCCTGACTGGGGATTGAACCTGCAACCTAGGTATGTGCCCTGACCATGAATCAAATTCCCAAAACCTTTTTGGTGTTGGGGTGACACTCCAACCAACTGAGCAACCTGACCAGGGTACTTCTCTTGTTTTGCTGAGTACAGTTTAGCTACTCAATTCCTGGTTAATGGACATTCAGATTTAAAAACATCTGATTCATAGGTATTTCTCTCTCTCTCTCTCTCTCTCTCTCTCTCTCTCTCTCTCTCTCTCTCTAACTTGTGCAGCTCCAAAGTCCTGATGAAGGCTTTGAAGGCAGATCTCTCTATGAGAGCTGGAATAAAAAAAGCCCTTCACCAGAGCTCATTGGCATGCCCAGGTAAACCATCAAACAAGCCAAAAGACAAAACTCTCTACCGAATTTAGTATGGGATTGTGTTGGAAATAAAACAGTATTTTTTTCAATCATTAATAAAAACTTTATTTGTTTTAAAAATTCTCTAACATTTGATAAAGGAAAAGTGATGTTGAGGTTCTCAAATAAAATATTACTGTGTATGGGTTTGAAGATAAATCTGTAGGTCATCAAGAGATGCTTTCCTTTTGAATAGACAGTATATATGCATGGTAAATAGAAGAATTTAATGGTGGAGAGTAAGTCTCCTCATATTTTCCCTACTGGCTCTATACATTATCTTATTTTCTGAACACCATACAATTAACAAATATTTTAGTTACTCGAAGAAAAATATAGACACTATTGCAGTTCTGGTTGTGTAAATCAAAATCAATTTAAACTGCAATAGGATATACAAAGCATTATTTATTTGAGTAAAAAGGACCGGCAGTCCTAAGGATATTAGGGTTAGAGATTTTAGGGGAGGTCCCAGGGGGAAGATCTCAGTAGGATATTCAGCAGCTTTCCAGGTGTGTCCTTTCAGGGTCAGGGTCTGATTGATTGGTCGAAGCCAGGACTGGGGGTCATTATTCAATACAGCTGGCCCAGAGGTCAGCTGTGGCATCCCTTGTCTGGTTTTGCTGTCTTTCTGGGCCTGGAGCTGAAATACAACTGGGACCTAGATGTTATCTCTAGGGCAGAAAGTGCAGGAGGCTTCAAAGGCAAGACCAGCCTTATGCTAAGGGAGGATAGGTCACCCTGGGAATGAGATCCCATCCTACGATTGTCTGTTGCTGGGCATCTGGGCTTTTCTGCCCCGGTGACCTTCTGTACCCCGCCCATTGACCTTGCCCTGCTCATGTCTGTCTAACTTCCTACCACAGAACCTAATGCTATCTCCAGATATATAGTGTCAGTATTGAGATGACTGATAGGACACCCTATTGGTTTCCTGAAAACTTGCTTGTTGTTGATATGGGGATAATCCCCTTCCTCCTGTCCCACTCATTGGAATTGGATCCAGGAACCCAAAAGAACAATGGTCACTCTAACAAAATATTCTTAGAGTAGATATTTTGTGATCAAAACTAATATTTCTCTTAAAAGATTTTTCTACGTGTCTATGGTGATACATTTAAAAATTGTATTTAACTTTTACTATAAAAATGATGTTTAATTAATCTTTAGTCTGTACTTGATGAAGAAATCTCACGTAATCCTGAATTTTTTTCCCTACCAGGATTAGCAAGTTGGGATCTGGTAATGATTTTGAGGTGTTCTTCCAAAGACTCGGAATTGCTTCAGGCAGAGCACGGTATACTAAAAATTTGGTAAGTCTATCCATAAGTAATTCAGGATTATTTAGAATATATTTTAGCTAAACAAATCATTCTGAATCAAGAAAAGTGACTGAAGCACTAGAGAAGTGGTTCTCAACCTTCCTAATGCCGTGACCCTTTAATACAGTTCCTCATGTTGTGGTGACTGACCCCCAACCATAAAATTATTTTCGTTGCTACTTCTTAACTGCAATTTTGCTACTCTTATGAATCATAATGTAAATATCTGATATGCAGGATGTATTTTCATTGTTACAAATTGAACATAATTAAAGCATAGTCACAAAACAATATGTAATTATATATGTGTTTTCCGATGGTCTTAGGAGACCCTTGAAGTGAGAGGGAGATAGAAATATCAATGATGAGAGAGAATCATTGATTGGTTGCCACCTGCACACCCCCCACTGAGGACTGAGCCTGCTACCAGGGCACGTGCCCTTGACCAGAACCAAACATGGGACCCCTCTATCCACTGAGCCAAGCCAGGTAGGGCCAACTAATCAGTTTTATGCATTATCCATTTACATCTTACTAGGGATTGATAGGCATTCAGTTTTCTCAAATGGCCTCTACTCTCAACCCGAAAATACTTAATCCTGAACATATTTTCTCGGTATATAGTGACACTATATTTGTGCATTAGAAGACTTTTATTGTTTTCTTCCATGCACCCATAACTAATTTATCACAAACCTTTCAAATATTCAAACACATCAAGTGATGTGGTAGACTTCATTATCCCCCAACATTTGTTTTCTGGTTCCTCTGGGTTCTCTGGTTGTTCTCTCTGCCTGGGACACAGCTCCTGCCTGTGAAATTTTCTTTCAAAGAGAAATCTGAGGGTACCTTCATTTATCTCCTCTATTGCATCTTCTGTTCTCCGGATTGTGTTTCCTCCTCTTTCTTGTATACTCTCTACTTGTTTTGGAGCACATCCTTCAGGCACTATGAAAGCTAAAGACCATGTTATTTATGCCACACACAATTTAGGCCACACACAATTCTTCCATAGTTTAACTGGGCATCAACTTTTGGTTGAAGATGCTGTACCCTCAGAAATTTGAATTCATGGCTTCATTGTTTTTCAGCCTTCAGGATTGCTATTGAGATTTTGGGCCATTTGATCCCAGTTCGTTTGTCTCTGATATTTTTTAAAAGAAGATTTTCAGTATCTTCTCTTTTTTTCTTAGTGAGTGGGAGGGAGTGAGGTGAGGAGAGAGAGAGAAACATTGATGTGAGAGAGACACTGTAATTTTAAATTTGTACTGAATAGCTCTCATAAACGTGTGCATTCACCATTCAGCATGAGCAAACAAATGCACAAGGCTGGGGCGTGGCTTAGTGCACATGAAAAATTGGCCAGCGAGTTTAAAACTGCTGTAGAAATCAGTTCAGTGACAACAGAACCAATTAATGTGTAGGATGCAGTGTGATCATGTACTGATCATTCTTCAAACATTATTTACGAGTGGTGACACTTGGATTTAAATAGGTAGACTATAGTTGTAGATATGTAATATTTCTTTACATCAGCGAAATTATTATAGGGCTGTTTTTTTTTAAACGTATGGCCCATTTTCTAAAATGTGTTAAAATAACAGTGACTTAATAACAAAAAATTAATCTGTTAATTTAATTATAAGCAAATCTAGGTTAAAAGTGTTTTAAAATGAACAGGATGTTAATTTTCACATATCACATAGGGACAGGAACTTTCGTCCATTAAATCCAAAGTCCATAAAATTGAGGGTTTACTGTAGTAAAAACTTGGGACAGGTTTTCATATTATATTAACCTGTTAATAAGTGGCTTATTGAAGTACTTAAATACTTTGCTGTATTTATTAATGACCAAAATAGCCCAGTTAATATTAATAGTAAATATGTATTTTATGTAAATATGTATCTTACAAGAGATATATTTTGTTCTTTGCTTTTTTTTGTAGGCAATAAACAAATTCAGCAGCTATCCACTGTATCACAGTGTTTATGAAACCTATGAATTGGTGGAAAAGTTTTATGATCCAACTTTTAAGTATCACCATGCCGTGGCCCAGGTTCGAGGAGGGATGGTATTTGAACTAGCCAATTCCATCGTGCTCCCTTTCGACTGTCGAGATTATGCCATAGTTTTAAGAAAGTATGCTGACAAAATCTACAACATTTCAATGAAACATCCGCAAGAAATGAAAACATACAGTGTGTCCTTTGGTATGCTACCCATTTTCAGAATTCATTTTCTGTGTGTTTCTGTGAATCTCTAAAATATGATGACCTACCTGAGGTCCATTTTTCATTTATTGTTGTTCTATGTGATCAAATATTTTCTTTACATCTATAAGTGCATTTTTCCCACTTATGCTTATCTGGAAATATATAAAATGTTGATACCTTGTAAAATACAAAGAACAGCTTACACTACTTTTCTCTTTGCTTCAGCTATAGAGCAATACTATTAGGTCCTAATTTCTCTTTCAGATTCACTCTTTTCTGCAGTGAGGAACTTTACAGAAATTGCTTCTAAGTTCAGCGAGAGACTGCAAGACTTGGATAAAAACAAGTATGTTCCACATATACAAGTTTGGTGTTGAAATATCTTTGCAAGTTTTTGTTGCTTCTGTCCCTTCACTCTAAGCATATAAGCATGTGTCTCAAAGAAAGACCCACTTCTGACATCCTGAGTGGCAACGGTGCTGCTGAGAAATGGTGGTGCCTCCTTCACTGCCAACTCATTAGTGCAACATCCCCAGCTGACCATCGAAGGGCCTCCACCGTGTGACCAAAGCCTTCTCCAGCTTTCTCTCTTGTGCTTTCAGTTTCTCTCCATCATACCTCATCCTGAACACACTTTCTTTCTCCTTCTCCTTAAAGGCATTATCTCTGCAAAGAGTTATTTTCTTCCACTTCCACCTGGGAAAATTCTATTTATCTGGAATAACAAATATTGTAAAGACATTATTTTAGGAATAAT
>NW_006287917.1:6925-10301 GCF_000327345.1 Myotis davidii | reverse complement strand
GATCCCAGGTTTGATTCCGGTCAAGGGCACATGCCCAGGTTGCAGGCTCGATCCCCAGTAGGGGGTGTGCAGGAGGCAGCCAATCAATGATTCTCATCATTTATGTTTCAATCTCTCTCTCCTCCCTTTCTCTAAAATCAATAAAAATATATATATTTTTAAAAAGTGAATTCAAAGACTTCACATTGTATGCAAACATAAGCAACAGGTGTGGAAGAACTCTGTACTAAAATTAAAAATTTTAGAAGTGAAATTTCAAGTTTAGAAGCCACAGGGAAATGCCAATACATCCAGATTTGAGAACAAAGCAGTGGCTAATTATATAAAATTTAATTATCAAATACAAAGGTAAAAGAGTGGGAAACCTCTTCAAAGTCCCCGAGGGACAGCCTATCTCCTCACTATTGCCAGAGGATGGCAGGGGGGAGCTCACATTGTCCTCACTCACTAAGACCCCTCACATCCCCCCAAAAAGCTTGGGAAACCTTTTTCGGCAGATTTGAAAAGGGGGTAATATAAACATAAAAATATTTTTTTGAAAACTGATAAGAAAATCCAAAATATCAAAATTGAAAATATTGGCAATGGACAATGTAAACAAATCTAAGAGAGGGTACCACCTGTATAGAAACAGATATAAAAATATTCAAATTTATTAATAATTCAAAAACACAAATGGAAATAATGTTATACTATGTGCATATCAAATTAGTAACTATTTTAATCGTGTTTGTACTGATTGGTACAAGCTATTCACTGAAGCATTGTAAATTGTTTTAACCTTCTGAAAAATATACATATTGCTGAAGTTTTTAAGAACCATCACATAGTTGTTACACTTTGCTGTAGTATTTCTGTTTCTTGAGTCTTTTTCTTAAGGAGTTTCAAGTTTGAAAAAAAAAAAGGCTTCTCAAAGAAAAATATGGATTATAATCCTGAATAATTAAAATTAATTTTAATACTTCAGAGGAAAGAAATTACTTGAACTAGATACCCACCAATTTAAACATTTTGTAAACATTAAAATTGATAATTAAAAAAGAAATATGATATTTATAATGAAATGTGAAGTAAACAAAAAGTATATAAAATTGTAAATTAGTTGATTACATTTTTTTAACTTTTTGTGGCTGTTGTTAATCCTCACCTAAGGATATTTTTTTTTCCCATGGATTTTTTTTTTTTTTCATAGAGAGTGGAAGGGAGGGGGAGAGACAGAGAGAGGGGAGAAACATCATGTGAGAGAGATACTTCTATTGGTCAGAAGCATCTTGACAGGAATTGAACCCGCGACTCTTCAGTCTTCAGGCTGAAGGTCTAACCACTGAGAAAAACTGCCCAGAGCTAGTTGATTACATTTTTATTGAACAAACAGAACAAGTCAACCAATTTGTGTAATAATTGTGTTTCCCTGGACTCTTATGGAGAGTTCATTCATTATACTTAGTAATATTTTCCAAATATTTATGTGCCAAAAAAACCAACAATGAAAAATAAATTTTAAAGAGATCCAAACACCATATATTCTATGAGCTGATTTTCTAGTCTTAAAATAATGATATTTCCTTCCTCTGGCAAACCACCTATGGCTCGGATTATGGCTTTCAAGGACACTCGGCTTTCACTTCCTTGAGTATTTCTATTTGTTTTACTTGCTCTAAATGCTACTTTAGGGACAGTTTGTGTCTCTGTGTTATATTTATAAAGTCTGAACAGTGAGAGCAGTGCAGTGCAGGTCATAACAGCAAATGCTGGCTGAAATAAATTCAACGGGATGCTGAATTTTTCAACTAAAACTAAAATCTGAGGAGACACTCCTTTAATCTCGCTTTTCTTGAATCAATTTCTCGACCCATCAAAGGATAGAGTGTTGACTCCTTGGTACCTTCATGCTCAGATAGTACTCAGCCTGAAGACCTGTCATTCTCCCATCTCCTTGGGAGGCCAGCTGCTTCAGGAGTGAAAGGTCCCATTCACAGAACTCTGCTGTTCCAACCAGTACCTCCCAGGGTTACTTCACATTGAATCTCTCTGTAAAAGAAATATTCGATGGTTTTCAGTGGTAACCACAAGATGAGAGAGAGAGAGAGAGAGAGAGAGAGAGAGGAGTGTGTGTATTGAAATTACATCCATGAGTAGATTAATAAGATAACAAGATGAAAAAAGTCTTGCTTATGCCCTAGCCAGTTTGGCTCAGTGAGTAGAACATCGGCCCATGGACTGAAGGATCCTGGGTTCAATTTCGGTCAAGGGCCCATATCTCGGTGGCAGGCTCGATCCCCAGCCTTGGTCGGGATGCATGTGTCTCTCTCACATTGATGTTTCATTTTCTCTGTCTCTCCCCCTCCACTCTCTCTATTAAATCAATGGGAAAATATCCCCAGTTGAGAATTAACAACAACAAGAAGTCTGCCTGTGTTTGAATACCTGGGTTTACCAATTAATTATTTCAACATAATTAAAAGTTATTGTCATTTTTTTCCATTGGCACACATAACTGTTTCTGTGGTTTTTATAAGCCTCACCAAAATAGTATTTTATAAACTTTTAAAAATGTAACTACATTATTGTTCTTACTGGGAAAGTATAGGAATTTAAAATATATTAGCATTTTCAGTTTTGTTCTAAATTTTTTGTTTGCTAGGTAGTGCACTCATTTTCATGATGTTATAACTGTATTCATTTCCCTTTTAGCCTAATGTTATTGAGAATTATGAATGATCAACTGATGTTTCTGGAACGAGCATTTATTGATCCTTTAGGGCTACCAGACAGGCCATTCTATAGGTAAGGGGGAAAAAAATGACACTTTAAAATTCCATTTCTATTTTTTGCACTGTAAAAAAATTATCATAATTTATTTTTTGCAAGCAAATAGAAAAGGTTAAAATTCTATATGCAGCATATGATGACTATACTGTTTCTTCTTCATATGGTATAAATGATCAGTATGTATGTTTCTTTTTAGTGTCTTTTTCTGATTATATTAGTAAAAGAATATATGTTCATTATAAGAAACTTAGGAGACCCAGAAAGTCCCAAGGAGAAAATAAAAATCTCCCCTTTTCCATCAGTCAGACATAAAATTGTGTTTATATCTTGATGTGTATAATTTTAGCCCTTCTCTCATTTTAAATATATTTGTGTTTATGTATATACATAAGACATAATGAATATATACAGGGTTGGGCAAAGCAGTTTTATACTTGTAATGCAAATAAATAATACAATCATAAATAATAATATAATAATAAACACATTTCATGTATTCACAACTGTAAAGATACTTATGTTCATCCCTGTATTTATAATTAAATATATACAATAATATAATAATAAACACATTTCATGTATTCACAACTGTAAAGATACTTAT
>NW_006287917.1:4648-6259 GCF_000327345.1 Myotis davidii | reverse complement strand
GAGAGAGAGAAAGAAAGAGAGAGAGAGAGAGAGAAACATCAATGATGGTGGAGAATCATTGATTGGCTGCTGCTTGCATGCCCATCAGTGAGGATCCAGCCTGAAACCTGGGCATATGCCCCGACCTGGAATTAAACTTTGACCTCCAGTTTCATAGTCGACTCTCAACCACTGAGCCACGCCGGCGGCTCTGTACTTTTTATGTTGGAACTTGTTCTTCCCGGCCAGGGCTACTATAGAAACGGACATAACTCTCAACAAAACATCTCTCCTCTTGCCTAGATCTGGTTGAAGATTACAGAACTGTTTTTAAAGATTCCTCATGCTTTAAGCTGAGGAATGTCTAACATGTTTGCATGGATTCATTTTAAAGAGAAGGAAAACAAAATAGTACGCTGGTTGGTCACAAATAGGACTTTAATAATAGTTTTGCTGCACTTCAGAGGATAGAATGGGATGGTAAAAAGTCAGCACTTTTTTGCCATGTGCCTTGAGACTGATCACCTAGTCTCCCAGGCCTCAATTTCCCCTTCTTTGAAGTGCTAATATTATCTTGTCTCGAGTTTATTTTTAAGCATTGTAAAATTATAGGTAAATTCTCTCAGGTGTGGCCCGTAGTAGGTGACAAGCTGTTTTTGCTATCCTTGTTATTTTTGTTGCTCAGAACCACTTTGTCTTTCTAAAGTTAAATTACCTAATTAATGCACAGTCATTCCAAAGACTAGTCTTTGGAGGTGGTTGAACTTGGAAGTTGAGACGTGGCTTACTGAAATCATAAAATTAGAATTATGCGATCCAGGAATTGTAGCGTGCTCCTGTTTTCCCTTGAATATGTCACTGGGCAACTAACGGATGGTAAACCATTTTTTACCAACAGGCATGTCATCTTTGCACCAAGCAGCCACAATAAGTACGCAGGAGAGTCATTCCCAGGGATTTATGATGCTCTGTTTGATATCGAAAGCAAAGTGGATCCTTCCAAGGCCTGGGGAGAAGTGAAGAGACAGATTTCTGTCGCAGCCTTCACGGTGCAGGCTGCAGCCGGGACTCTGAGAGAAGTAGCCTAACGCCCTGCTGTGGAGAACCCATATTGAATTAGTATCTGTCACTCAGAAAGAATCCTCATGGGTGTATTGACAAACTAAAAATTAAAGTTGTGTGTATCTTAGTATTTGTTTTCTTCTCCCTATGGATCAAAACAGAGAGATAGATGGTTTTTATTCTCTAATTACAATAGGTTATCCTGGAGTAGAAGTATGTGTTAAAACAGTGGTTCTCAACCTTGCCTTACCACATAACAAAGAAACGGAATTTCCGGAGAATGAGGCCCAGAAATCAGGATTTTGAAAAGATTCCCAGGTGATTTTAATGTGCAGCCAAGGTTGAGAACCACTGTGTTAAAACGAAGGAGAACTTGCTTCTCAGTTAGCCCAAGTTGAGTCTGAATTCCTGCTCCACCATGAGTATCAGAGGAAGTCACTAGAGTTTTGAGAAGTGACCTGTTTTCAGACAACAACTGGCAGCTGTAAAGAGAAAGAATCAGACAAACAAAGTTGGGAGGCAAGGAAACAGGCAAAGAGACCATGGCAAAATGCTGGGCAAAAAATAATA
>NW_006287917.1:0-4376 GCF_000327345.1 Myotis davidii | reverse complement strand
GGGAAGGGGTGGCAGAGCCAGCGCCTCTGCCTGCGGGAGGGAAGTGGGAAGCGGTCCCTGGGCTAGAGGCTGCCCTCCTGCGCCCCAGCCCCCACCTCCCTGCTGTGTGACTTAGGAGGACCCACAGCTCCTCTGGCTTTCCTTCCTCTCTTCACCCAGGCAGTGAGGTCCTCTTTCTTGGGGAAATGGTGTCCAGAGGAGCTGAAATCAACTTACTTAGGAGCAGGTTAAATAGGGTGGAGCAGCTGGAGAAGTGGACATGAAACCGAGGTATCAGGGGTCATTCTGGAGTCTAGCAGACTCCGGGAAGGAAGAGAAACAAAAGCTTTCTACTCAGAGGGAGTGGCATGTGGGGAGTGGATGTGAGAGATGAGGGAGGGAGGAAGGAGGAAGAAGAAAGAAAGAAAGAAAGAAAGAAAGAAAGAAAGAAAGAAAGAAAGAAAGAAAGAAAGAAAGAAAGAAAGAAAAAGAGAGAAAACATGTTTGTGTAAGAGCAGACGGGAAAATTCATAGGGCTGCTCCAGGTCAGAGACTGTAAGCCCTGCCTGGCCGCCAAGGTTGAGAGGATAGACAACATGTATCGTGAAAAATAATAAAGAAAATACCATCTGTAACCCCTCCCAACTGAATAACCATACGAACAAAAGGAACATTGCCAATACCCTTGGTCCCCACCATGTGCTGCTGCCTGGTGTGCCTTCCTCTCCTGGCAGAGATACCCACTTTCTTGAATTTTGTTGCTATTTCCGTTATTTATAATTTACCACGCATGGCTAGATCATGTATGTGATTTTGGCTTTGTGTATTTTTTGAGCTTTTTTAATAAATAAAATTATACCACGTTCATTCGTCTAGGACTTGAGTTTTTTCACGAACCTTGGGAGGCTGGCGAATGCATTATTGTGGCTGTAGTTCACTAGATTTCACTGACAGAGAACATACACTTGCATGAATATTACATTTATGAGCCAAGGTTCAGGCAAGACACAGAAACATCAATAGGGAAAGTGACTCTAAAGAATGATTGATCATAACAACACTGCAGCAACGAGGTACTGTCTAGTGAAAGAGAAAGAGAGCTCCAAGGCAAGAGAATAGCAGATACAAGGAGTGGTCACTATCCCTAGGTCTGAGATGGAGCAGCCAATGAAGTCTTGCCCCACCCTGGTCCTCCCAATTATTAGAGAAGTACTATGGAGCTGCACTAGCAGAACTTGCTGTAAATCTACCCCAGAACCCCCCAGAAACCTGACTCTAGACCACGGTGGGAGCTGTTGACAGAGAAGTGTCTTTCAAAGACACTTGACAACAAAACCAGCCCAGGGCAGCGTTGGAAGAAGAAGATCCTGCCTCTGGTTTTGCTGGCCTCCGGGAACTGGAAGTACCAGGCAAGCGCTGTAGCAGCAGCTTTACGACAGGAAGGGCATGCTGGTGAAGCCATGTCCATGGCAGGGCCCGATGCTGGAGAAATCTTCCCTAGGGCTACTTGAAATTGTTCTGCCAGCTAAGGATTTCAAAACAAGGTGTCCCCCATATGGACGAGTGGGTTGTTTAAATTTGCTTTGTGTAGTTGGGTAGTCACATGCAGATATTGCACACTTGAAATTTGAGTAGTGTGAATTGAGCTGTGTTGTAAAGGGAAAATGCTTGAATTGTGTCAACAACTAAAAATAAAGAAAGTAAAATATCTCATTAATATTTTCAGTAGTAATTACATGCTGAAATGATACTGCATGGGGTTAAATATATTAATAAAATTTATTTTAAATGTTGTCAATTGGTTTATTTATGTGGCCACTGGAAAACTTAAAAATACATGTGGCACTCAGAATATATTTCTGTAAAATTTTTTACTATTTATATATTTTAATGAATTAAGCTAAGTTTTATTTTATTTAATTTTCTAATTAAATCTGGTGTATCTCCCCAATTATTTTCTGTTTGCCTCATCTTCCTTGTCTTACTATACAATTAGTTTCCCTGGGGAGAGGCCTCAGTTATCTTATTTCGGTTCACCCCAGATGCCTGGAAAGGTGCTAAGGTGAAAACGTGTTTCCTATAAATTGTTTGATTGTGTTAAATAAACTGGGAATACAGGTAGTGGAATGCAGTTCTTTATATATTTTTAAAATCTTTAGTTTGCAGATATAGTTTTTAAAAGCCTGATTTCAAACTTACTGATTCACAGCTCATAGTTATGTGCAAATCAAAATTTCTGACAAGGTCTGGCTGGTGTTACTCAGTTATTAAGAGTCAAGTTATGAACCAGGTGGCCAAACTTTGATTCCAGGTCAGTGCACATGCCAGGGTTGTAGGCTATGTCCCCAGTGTGGGGAAGAGGGTGACTGGAGGCAGCCAATCAATGATTCTCTCTCATCATTGATATTTATCTCTCTCTCCCCCTCTCCATTCTTTTCTGAAATCAATAAAAATATATTTCAACAAATATGTGCTAAGCCTTGGCTGGTTTTTCTCATTGGTTAGATCCTCTGTCTATGGACTGAAGGGTCATAGGTTCAATTTCCGACAAAGGCCTATGCCGTGGTTACAGACTCAACCTCCAGAGCCATTCCAGGAGTGTACAGGAGGCAACCAATTGATGTGTCTCTCTCACATCCATGTTACTCTCTTTCTGTCTTTCCCCCTCCCTTCTGCTCCCAGTTAAAAATCAATGGGAAAAATACCCTCAGTTGAGGATTAATGAAAAATCTCTCACAAACAAACAAAAAACAAAACAAAACAAACAAAAAACAAAAGAGAGAGAGAAAAGACATGTTGAAACACAAATAGGAAACCCTTAGTTTGCTTTTAAACAGATTTCAGTACTGCATTTATTTTATTTTTAAAGGTATAATTTGTTACATGGTGCTATATCTCATTATAATTTGTCTTTAGGCTTTAGAAATATGAAAGGGAACCAGGTCTCCAAGAATCAAAACAAGAAAAAGAAAATTAATCTTTGCATTTAAAAGAGGGGATAGAATGCAAGGAACTGGTTATACTGGTGAAGCCAATGTTTAAAAGCCAAACAAGACACAGTGAGAAAATCAGACATTGGCATCAGCAGGGAGACACTACCACCCTAGACCATGGAATAAGGACATTAAGGTTTTACCAGCTCTCAGGGCCAAAATCATGGAGGGATGCTGGTACCTTGAAGATTGTGCTCCAGGTAGAGACAGGGAGGAGAAATACAGTGCTTCTCCCTTCCTCTCACCCTCTAATGTCCTTCCAGTGTCCGCTAGAAGCCACTTTGTGATAGCTTGGGAGTTTTAGCCTGTGCTGTCGGGCTACCTGTGATATAGAGCAAGGAGGTGAGGAAAAGGCTGAGCACATACCAGTCCCAGCCTGGCACAGTCCACCCTTGTTGGCACAGCATTTGTTCTACGTGGTCCCCATGCAACTGCATGGATTAAAGGAAAAACACTGATGGAAGTATATTTTGGAAATATTTTTAATTGAGTAAAATTAAGGATGCATCCAAACAAAATTTTGAGTTGCAATTAAAGCAATGCTTAGAGAAAAATGTGGGCTACTAAATGAATATATTATAAAAGAAGAAAAGCCTATCTCAAGGAGGTAAAGAAAAGCAAATTTGCCTGGCCAGCATGGCTCAGTGGTTGAGTGTTGACCTATGAACCAGAAGGTCACAGTTGGATTCCAGGTCAGGGCATTTGTCTGGGTTGCAGGCTGTGTGGGATGTGTAGGAGGCAGCCAATCAATGATTTTCTCCATTATTTCTATCTCTCTCTCCCTCTCCCGTCCTCTCTGAAATCAATAAGAAAAAAGAAAAGAAAAGCAAATTTGTGTCAAATAAATTAAAAATAAAATTATAATAATAATCACAGAAAATACTGAAATTAAAAAAAATAAATAAACAAAATCAGCAACATCAAAAATTGGGTTTTTGTATAAATCAATTAAATTGATACACATCACAGAAAAAGGAGGTGTTCAAATCAAGAACATAAGACCAATAAAAAGAAGGCAAACATTAATGAGGTAATATGAGGATTTTATGAACAATATTGTGCCTATGCAATGGAAATTTTAGATGATTATGAATACATTCTTTGAAAAACATACCTTACAAAAGCTATCGCTACATTGGATTTTGATATATATATATTCCTTATTGTTGAAAGTATTACATATGTCCCCTTTCCCCCTGTTGTCCTCCTCCAGCCTGCACCTACACCCCAGCCCTGGCCTTAACCCCCACATATTGTTTGTGTCCATTGGTTATGCTTATACTCATACAAGTTCTTTGGTTGATCTCTTCCCCCCACAACTGCCCTCTCATCCCCTGCCTAACCTCCTCAGCCTTCCCTCTTAGGTTTGTAGGTCTGTTCCATGCTTCTGTGTCTCTAGACCTA
>NW_006287916.1:306766-307718 GCF_000327345.1 Myotis davidii | reverse complement strand
GATCTAGAACAAACTCTCCAAAAATTCATCTAGCATAAACAAAAAGACCCCGAATAGCTACAGCAATTCTGATAAAGAATAACAAAGTTGGAGGGATCACAATACCAGACATCAAGCTATATTACCAAGCCACTGTCTTCAAAACTGCCTGGTACTGGCACAAGAACAGACGTATAGACCTACGGAACAGAACAGAGAACCTAGAAGTTGATCCAAGCCATTATGCTTAATTAATATTTGACAAAGGAGGCAAGACTATACAATAGAGTCAGGATAGTTTCTTCAATAAATGGTGCTGGGAAATTTGGCCAGATACATGCAAAAAAATGAAATTAGATCACCAACTTACACTATGCACAAAAACAAACTCAAAATAGCTAAAGGACTTAAATGTTAGATGGGAAACCATAAAAATCCTACAAGACTCCATAGGCAGCAAAATAGCAGACATTTGTTGTAACAATATCTTTATAGACACAGCTCCTAGGACAATAGAGACTAAGGAGAAAATAAACAAATGGGACTACATAAAAAGAAAAAGCTTCTGCACAGCAAAAGAAACGATAAACAAAGCAACAAGAAATACCACTGCATGGGAGAACACATTTGCCAATTATATTTCTTTTTTTTATTAAATAAAGCTTTATTGTTCAGATTATTACATTTGTTCCTCTTTTTTTCCCCCCATAACTCCCCTCCACCAGTTCCCACCCCACCCTTCTCCCTCACTCCCCTCCCACTGTCCTCATCCATAGGTGCACGATTTTTGTCCAGTCTCTTCCCGCATCCCCCTCACCCCTTTACTCCCCAAGAATAGCCAGTCCATTCCCATTCTATGCCCCTGATTTTATTATAATCACCAGTTCATTCTGTTTATCAGATTCTCAACTTGATTTTCAGATTCTCTTGTTGATAGATGTGTATTTGTTGTTCATAATTTGTATCCTCTCTC
>NW_006287916.1:301397-302753 GCF_000327345.1 Myotis davidii | reverse complement strand
TCACTATGCTTTAATTATGTTCAATTTGTAACAATGAAATTGGGGGTCACCACAACATGAGGAACTGTATTAAAGGGTCACAGCATTAGGAAGATTGAGAACCACTGAAATACTGAGAAGGTTGGACAAGATTGGCCCAGTCCTTGTTCTTTGAATTCCTGATTTATATTGGATTAATTCTTCAAGTAGGTAAAATGTTTCATATGTTAATATATCATCTCATTTAATCATAAAAAAATCCTATTAGGGTAAATATTTTTATTTCATTTTTAATAGGAGGGAAAATTTATAGGCTTTTTAATTCAAGCTAGCCAACTAAAAAAGAATGTTTTTCTTTTGCCTTTCTGATTCCACAAAACTAAAATTATAGAAATGCAAGTAATAGACTTACAAAAATGTTAAGATCAAATAACATTTAAAAACAAAACAAGACTATATAATTCTTTATTTAAAGACATAAAATGAGTCACAAATAAAATAGAAATTGCTTATGTTTTCTGTAGAGAAATATGATATTTTAAAAATATTATTATGCTAAGCTAAATATGTTAGTCAGAGAAAGACAAATATGGCATGATCTCATTTATATGTGGAATCTAATGAACAAAATAAACTGATGAACAAAATAGATCTGGAGACATGGAAATATGGAACATATTTGCATAGAGATGATCAAAATAGCTGATATTTTATGTAACCTGCTAACAGTCTCATGGGGTCTTAGAGATAGAATATTGACGTATGTTTAATGAATTCTATAATTGAGAATGAAGTGAAGCAGGCATATTCACACATGGCTGGTAGGTACTAAATTCACGTAAGCTTTATGGAAAGCAACTTAATAGTATATATCAAGATCCTTAGAGGTGCTCAGAATTTTGACTCAAAATTCTATGAAAAATAATTAAAACTAAGGTAAAAACAGAGAAAAAGATAAAGACATATGCACAAATATATTCATCTTAATATGGTCTGTAATAGCCAAAAATATATCAAATAGTTGCAAAATAAGTACTCAATTTTAGCTACATAAATTATGAAGACAATAAAGCAAGGCAAGGGGACAAAGCTAGATTTGTATATAAGTGTAGATATGTAAGAAAACGTTATTGCAATTTGTGATGTTAACAAATCCTTGAAATAGAACAACCCAAGTAAACTTCAATGGAGAATTATTACAGGACAAAGATTCTGGGAAATTCTCTGTAGCAAAACTTACATTGTAATACATTTTGAATATATGATAGCTACTCATTAACAATGTATTATAATTTCTTTTGCTCCCAGTAAAACTATATATGTTAATTTTGTTTTCCTATTTTTGTCCATCATAGAGGCAATAGATTTAAATTTTTT
>NW_006287916.1:300025-301145 GCF_000327345.1 Myotis davidii | reverse complement strand
GTGATTTCATCATGATGAAAAATAAAATAAAATTTCTAAGGTTTCATGAACTAGTGCTTGAAAATTGCTGGTCTCTAACTTATGTGATAAAGTTATGTAGTATATTTATTGCCAAATATATTGATGTTATTGTTGTAATGGTGTTTAATTTTCTGAATTTTAGAATGTTTTATTAAATCACTATTATTTAATTTAACTTGAAATATGAAAAGTCTATTAAACACTGATCAATTTTGTTTTTTCTAAATTATTTAAGGGCAGGGTTGGCGGGAGGTCTCATTTTTTCATGAAGTATACAAAAATGTGAAAGTAATAGTGGGAAGGAAATGCAGAAATGAAACTATGGCAGATTGTTAGAATGAACTACACATCTATTTTGTTTTGTTGATTTTATTTTTAAATATTTCTGAAAACTAACAACTTCTCACCAACTCCACGTCTACCTCTATAGTCCAAGCCACCAGTAATATTTCCTAGACTTGGTTATAATTAGAGTCTCCTTATTTTCACAGTAACTCCTATAATCCCAGTAAAATGTAAGTCACAATAAGTTCATATCATATTTCTTACCTCCTGAAAACCATTCAATAAATTATAATTGCCTTAGAATAAAACAAAAAACCCTATATAGTCTTTGTTATTTGGCATCTGACTAGATCTCAAAATTTTATTACCCCTCTTTTTTTAAATTTTTTTATTGATTAAGTTATTACATATGTGTCTTTATCCCCACGTTACCCCCATCCCCCCACTCATGCCCTCACCCCCCTGTTGTCTGTGTCCATTGGTTAGGCCTATATTCTTGCATATAAGTCCTTTGGTTGATCTCTCCCCCTTATTACCCCTCATATGTTTCAGTCAACTTCAGCCAGACTGGCCACCTTGAGATGCTGTAAAAATTCCGGAGCATTTCCCTTCCTCAGGGTCTTTGCCAGTTCTTTCAACCTAGAATGCTCTTCCTCCAAATATTTCCATGAATCATTGACTCTCCTTTGGTTTTGCCAAACGTCTTCTTTCTTTCTTCCATTCCTTCCTTCCTTCCTTCCTTCCTTCCATCCTTCCTTCCTTCCTTCCTTCCTTACTTCTTTCCTTCCTTCCTTCTTATATTTTTCTTTCTTTT
>NW_006287916.1:293349-297464 GCF_000327345.1 Myotis davidii | reverse complement strand
TAGGCCAGCAGGTGGTCATCCCCTGAGTGGTCCCAGACTGTGAGAGGGCACAGGCAGGGCTGAGGGACCTCGTCCCCTCCCCTCTGAGTGCACAAATTTTTGTGCACCGGGCCTCTAGTATTATATATAATTAGATACATAATATATGTCACTATGTCTACAAATAATGTAAAGTATAAATACACATAAATATGTTACATATGCACATATATGTAATAGTGCTTATATGTGTAATGTTACATATTACATATGTGATAGTGTATATACTATATCATATATATAATACTATATATTAATTCATTTAACAGTCACAACAATCTTGATTATTATGTTTTGGTTGAATTTCAATTTAAAAGTATGTTTTTACTTGGAAAGGAACTGGAACATCTAAGAATTCAAATAAAGAGAGGTTTTCTTTTTCCAATTAAGAAGAAAAATAACATCTCATTTTGGTCTAATTAGAAAATTACCTCATGTGAAAGTGTTTTTACAAATTAACAGCTACAGATAAACACAATATACACAAGAAGTGTTTTTTCATGTTTTATTTTTATTGTTGTTAATCCTTATATGAGGATAATTTTTCCACTGATTTTTAGAGAGAATGGAAGGGAGGAGAAGAGACAGGGAGAGAGAGAAAAAATCAATGTGAGAGAGACACATTGTTTGCCTCCCACACAAGGGAGGTATGTAGTAAGTGCCCTTCACTGCAATTGAGCCCACAATCTTACACTCTCTCCACTGAGCCAACCGGTTATGGCCACCTACAGTTGAAAAGGCAGTATTGAACTGGAGGTTGAATTCCCATGGCCAGCCAGCAAACCATGAGGGGGCCTATCACTGAAGGTGCTGTTGAGTAGGGGTGATAGATATCGACCAATCAGAGCAGCAGCCAATTACCTTTGTGCTAGCAACTCCAGAGAAAATTGGCCAGACAGGAGCAAGTTGAGAGTGGGACAATTTTTTGCAAAGATGCTAAGGACACACAAATGAAGCCCTGTGGCCCCAGAGTTTCCTGGACCTTGAATAAGCCTCCCAGTCCCAGGACCCTTCCACAAGTGTTCCACTAGAATCCTCCTTTCCTCTGTGCGGTCTAAGAAAATCTACATTCCCTGCAATGGATGAATGCTGAACAAGGAATGGCATTCAAAGAACTGGATTCAGATTCTACTTTTGCTGCTTACTAGATAAGTGTCCTCAGGCAACTTGTCTAACTTTCGAGAATTTGATCTCCTAAAATGTAAAAAAGGGCAATGCTGATTGATTACCTAGTCCCAATATTAAAAATTAATGTGAAAAAAAATTGAAGGGAGTTTCAGAAAAAGTTGTTTCCATTAAAGACAAAAGCCAGTAGGATTATTAGCTTAATTTCAAACCCAGTGACTAATCCTACCAGAAGTAACCATAATCCTATGAGTAGTCCAGGTGTATAGTCGTAGAGACCATTCTGCCACTTGCTATTTCTGTGATCCTGGGCAAATTACTCCACTCCTCTAATCTTAGATTTTCCTAACCCAGGATAGTTTTGAATATTAAATTATTAATAAGAAGTGCTGGGGAAATGCTTGAAGCACAGTAAGCACTGTGTGAATGTTTGTTATTTTAATTTTTACAAGCTGCATTGCTGAAAAGGTTATATCCCCAGAATAAATAAAATACATAAATGTTCTTCCTCAGAGAGTATTAATTTCTGCTCACTTGATTTTCTTTACATATCGACTAAGAGCTGTTAAAAATAGCAGAAGTATTAGGAACTAAAATAATTATTAAAATCTAGAAAAGAAAAATAACCGGGGTAATCATAAATACTTTTGTCTTTTTCTGACATTAATATGATGTATACTTTTCACATTAAGAATAACGTTGGCATGTAGGATGAGATATGTACACATTTTATATATTAAAATATTTTATTAAAATAATTTATCAAAAATAGATGGTCCATCAAATATGCCTCTTAATATATGTACACATGGTTATGTGAGATTATATGATTTTTCTCTTCAGGTGTGTTTGTGTTATGAATTATGGAACTGCCTTTCCACTTTTGGAATAAATTCCATTATTTTGAGTTATATTATACCAGATTATGTTGCTAAGATATACATTTGGGATTTTTGTATCAATATGCATATTGAATCTGATCTGTAATTTATTTTATAAAATTTGTCAGTCTTTTGTATGGACTATTATGTTCTCAAATGAAAATAATGTAAAAGATTTTCTTCATATTTTAGGCTTTCTTCATATTTTATTCACATTGTACTGAACAGTTTTTTAAAATATATTTTTATTGAAGGGAAGAGAAATAGAAACATCAATGATGAGAAAGAACCATTGATTGGCTGCCCCCTGAAAGCCCCCCACTGGAGATTGAGCCCACAACCCGAGCATGTGCCCTCAACCAGAATTGAACCACAACCTCCTGGTTCATGGGTTGGCACTCAACCACTAACCCACACTGGCTGAGCTGTTAGCAATTTTTAACAGTTTCATAGAATTGCCCTGTGAAGCTCTCTGCCCATGTATGTTTTGGGAAAAGAGAAAGTTGGATCTTTATTTGACAACTTTCTTTACATTTGAAATTTTGTAGTCATTGGTAATTAATCCATTTATTTATTTCATTTTCTGGGATAAGTTTTAGTCAATTAAAATCCTCTGATATTTCATCTATTGAATTCAGTTCTTCAATGTATTTTCATAGAAGCCATTTCATTCTGCACATAGCCCCTTGTCACCATGCCATTCTTATGCTGCTTAGCACCCATTCCTACACTTTGCTTTATACACAGAACTCAGAAACCAGAAATCTCCAGAAATGTGCAGGGTGGTCTTCATTATGGATTTTTTTTCTCATAAGTGCAAGCTCTGCAATCTGTGAAGTCATATTTTCCAACTTATAACAAATGTTTTTATGCAATGCCAGCATGAGCAGCATTTGTTAGATTATCTACGGAGTTCACTACCCGAGAAAATTTAAAAGCTAAGAGCGTTAATGTAGTTAAAAACATAAATCATTACGCTAGTCTTTTAAGCAAGGCCTTGTGTTTAGCTCATTCTTCTCCAGTTATTCTCCTCTCAGCCACTGGAGTTTTATCACTACACTCCATTTCTTAACCATCCTCAATAATTCTCTATTGCTCTGAACTCCTTAATTTAGTACACAAAATATACTACCATACTGGTCTGATTCATTCCTACATTATTCTAGCTGTGATCCTTCACATACAACCTTGTCTCTAAGAGAAGCTATCCCATTTCATGGGTTCATGACCTCATATGTGATATTTTCTCTCCTTAAATATTTTCTCCACTAACTCATCTTCAAGTTAGTAGTACTCCTCTTCCCAATGTCAAATTTTCTAGAATGGATTTCCTCTTTCAAGCCTGAATAAAATCCCCTTCTTTAATGTCTCAAAAGAATCCTCTGCATATCCCAAACACAGCACCTCTCACTCTAATGTCAATTTGCTATTCCTTCTGTCCATTAGGTCTGAGCTTCTCAAGGAATATCATCCTATCTAATAAAAGAGTAATATGAAAATTAACCATAACACCCTCACTCCCTCACTCCATCAGTCCATCACAAAGATGGCAGCGGCCACAGAGTTGGAGTGAGCAGGAGGCTTAGGTTGCCCCCGGCAATGGAGGAAGCCAAGCTTCCCGCCTGCCCTGGCCGGCCCTGAGCTCTGCTTAAGGCTACAAAGTTTCAATTATAGAACATAAATAAATCTCAGATACCTGCTTCCAGCCAGCCTGGCTTCCACTCAAGGAGGGGCTGGGAACATGGGGTTGCCCCTGGCAACCCAAGCTTCAAGTTGGACAAAGGCTACAAAGTTTCACTTATAGAAATTAAATCCCACATACCTGCTTTCAGCCCATGGCCTTGACCAGCCTAAAAACAGCCATCAGTGCCTCGCCCAGGCTGGCCACACCCCCATGGGGTGAGGGTCCCCACTGGGGGGCTTGACCAGCCTGAAAACAGCCATCAGCCCCTCATCCAGCCTGGCCAGGCACCCAAGCGGGACCCTCCACTCTGATCCGGAACACCCTTCAGAGCAAACCAGCTGGCCCCCACCCATGCACCAGGCCTCTATCCTATATAATAAAAGGGT
>NW_006287916.1:276216-293273 GCF_000327345.1 Myotis davidii | reverse complement strand
GGACACCCACCCCCCCAAGTGCACAAATTTTTGTGCACCGGGCCTCTAGTATAATATATTTCACAATATCTTTCAGGTTACATAACATGAACTCATCAACTTTGGTTAAGGAAATGAGTAAGTTTATTATAAACAGCATATCTAATAGGAATTCTGAATACAAGGAGTTCTGTGAGCTGAGGTGAACTATGATGATTTCAACAGACTAGAAAACACTCTGCAGCAATTTTCAGTTTTATCTAAGGGCCTGTTTACTACTAATATATTCCAGTCAGACACAATGTGGGCCAGTGCTTTAACAATGATAAAGAATGCTCTATGTAATAGCTAATACCTGACTGCAATGTAATAGGTATGATCTTGCAGAAACCAGAAAAACTGAGAACATGTCTCATTTTTAATATATTGAAGAATATTGACAACACATGCTTCTTTTTGATTCTAATCTTCCAAGTAAGGGTTTATTCTAAAAGTACTCATACTTGGTGGCATCAACATAGATGTCATTTTCCTGTTGGAGGAAGCATTGGTACAACCCTATGAAAATCAGATTGAAAACCCTCTTTAATTTTTTGTCTCTGCTATACCCTATTTTACTTGCATCAATATTGCGCCTGAATTGATAAACTGCTCATAGAGAAACAATATTATTAATTTGTTATATATCTGAAACTCAGATCTATTATTAAATGTTTAATGTAAGTTTATGCAGCTTATTTTTCTTAAATTTTAATAATATTTGTGGAAATAAATGATGCCTGTGTGAAGATAGATTTTATGGTGTTTCATTGCTTTTTTAATAAGTACTCATATAATAAGATGTTGAAATAATGGCACAGAACTAGTACTCGTATTAACCCAGTTAAAGCCCTTTGCAATTTGGGGAGAAAATCAAATAGAACGTCACAACTATGAATATCCAGTATCTTCATTTATTGCATGTCTGGTGGGAATTTAAATCAGTAATATATTTCAATTTATGGATTTTTAAAATTTCTTACAGATATAAAACTTTTTTAAAAAGAGCTTAAAATGATGTAAATGTAAGCTAATTTATCACTCTACCAAAAATATATAATTGTGTGCCCTAGTTTTTATTATGGAAATGTATATCAACCTTCTTTTGAAACGTTGCCTTTAAACATTTTTTATGTGTAATTTCAATTTTTTCTCTAAGTGCCTGTTAAGTATTTGAATTGATGTTAACAATAAAGTTTTCTACTAATAATATTTCTCCTCTTGTATATGCAATAATCATTTGTCATTTTTTTCTATAAATCCTGTTATATATGAACAATAAGTCTATTAGGAATACAAATAGTCAAAAATATAGAGAAAACTTGTAAGCATATCCATGTTTGTACAGAAATAATGTCAAAAGTCTCTGAGAGAATATTGCTTAATGCTCAGTGACAATTTTAAATGAGTTTATAAGACAAATAAAGTAACTACAGGACATAAAGCATTCTCTATAATCTAAAAAATATATAACCACATGATATGTTTTCTTTGGCACTTCAGCTTTATCTATCAGAAATTTAATCAGGGCTAACCATATTATTGTGGTGGATGAGTATGCATTTGATGTAGTTATCTCCTGTCTCCAACTCACCTCATTTCTATGTTCTGTGTCCAAGTTCCCTTACCTTTATGCTTGGAACATTTGAATAAATATTACCTTTATAATAAGGTTAGGTTAACAACAGATCTTTTTGCTAGGTCAATCAAAGGTAATGATACCTGTGAAATGAAACATCAGCTCACTACCACAAGACATAATCAACTAAAGGATAAAAGAAATTGGATTTATACTTAAAAATGGTTTTATGTATAGTCTTTTCTACGTAAACACCCTATGTGATAAAATTCTGTATACACTTTGCATTGAAATTTTTAAATCTGAGCTTTCAGTAATAAAAGCACTTCATAAATGAAAATATTTTCTTACTCTATGATTTAGTCTTCCAGTGGGATAAGACTCTAGTCACCATGAATGTGCTTGAAAGGTAAATAAAAAACACACATAAATTTTCCTGAGTAATCTACTTCCAGTTTCAACAGCAAGTAGGTGGAGGAAGTTATTTCTTCTGGCCACATACCCTGGGTTTATCCCCATTTACCTTCTTCTACCCGCCCACCCCCACTCCTCTTTTCCTTTGGTAATCACCATAGTGTTGTCTGTGTCTATGAGGTTTTTTCCCCCTATGCTTAATCCTTTCACCTACTTCTCTCAGCCCACAACCTCCCCCACCTCCCCTCTGACAGCTGTCAGTCTGTTCTCTGGATCCATGACTCTGTTTCTATTTCATTTGTTTATTTTGTTCATTGGATTCCACATAAAAGTGAAATTATATGTTATTTATCTTTCTCTTTTTGGGTTATTTCACTTAGCATAATACCCTCTAGGGCCATCCATGCTGTCGCAAAAGATAAGATTTCCTTCTTTTTTATGGCTGAGTTGTATTTAATTGTGTGAATGTAACACAGCTTTTTTACCCATTCATCTACTGATAGGCACTTAGGCTGCTTCCAAATCTTGGTCATTGTAAATAATGCTGCAATAAACATAGTGGTGAATATATTCTTTCGAATTAGTGTTTCAGTTTTTTTTGTAAATATTTCCAGAAGTGGAATCACTAGGTCATAAAGCAGTTTCATTTTTAATATTTTCAGGTGACTCCATACTGTTTTCCAGTGGCTGTACCAGTCTGCATTCCCACCAACAGTGCACAAGGGTTCCCTTTTCTCCACATCCTTGCTAGCACTTGTTTGTGGATTTATTGATAGCCATTCTGATAGTTGTGAAGTGCTATCTCATTTGGGTTTTAATTTGCAGCTCTCTGATGATTAGTGCTGTTGACCATCTTTTCATGTATCTATTGGCCATCAGTATATCCTCTCTGCAGAAGTGTCTATTCAGGTTCTTTGCCCATTTTTTTTTACTAGGATTGTTTGTTTTTGTTGTTGAGTTTTATACCTACTTTATAAATTTTGGATATTAACCCTTTATCAGATGTATGGTGAATAAGTTCTCTCATTCAGTGGGTTGTCTTTTCATTTTGTTGATGGTTTCCTTTGCTGTGCAGATGCTTTTTAGTTTGATGTAGTCCAATTTGTTTGCTTTTCCTTTTGTTTCCCTTGCCTCAGGAGGTATATCAGAAAAAAATATGGCATCTTCATGAGGCCTCAACATCCTCACAACATGGCTGCCTCAGAATGATCAAACTTCTTAAATATTATTTCAGTGCTCCAAAAGCAAGTGTCCCAATGATGAGTTCATCACCTCTTCTGATGTAGACTTTGTAGTCATGCAGCATTACTTCCACTGCATTCTATTGGTTGGAATTGACCCATTAGCCTACCTGGAATGTAAGAGGAGGAAATAAGTAGAGTACCAAAGACACATTGTCATAAAACGTATGGAACAAAAAATATTACTGTAGCCATCATGGTAAAATACAATCTGCCACAAACATATGACATTAAAATCTACATATATAAAAGCCAAGTGACCTGAACAGCAGAACAACCAGAATGACTGGAATGACCGGTCACTATGATGTGCACTGCAGTGGCCAACCAGCCCGATGGGGTCCTTGATTGACCCTCCCCACCCACCCGGGGCCCCTCCCCCAGGATGGCCAAATGTCTGAAACCCCTCCCCCAACTGACCCCAACCCCAATCAACCTCCCCACTCTGATCGAGGGTGGGGCCGACCGGCCAACCTCCCACGTTCCCTCACCCCCACCGGCCCACCTGATCGTCCCCCATCAGGGCAGCCTGCTGGGCCTCACCCATGCACGATTTTGTGCACCAGGCCTCTAGTGTAACAATAATAGGGATCATATTAAAAAACAAACAAATTAATTGTCAAATTTTAGTGAATATACTCTGTGCATAAACAAATGTCAGGAATTGAAGATATCAGTGAAAACTACTCTAGCAATAAATAACCTTATGGAAGAGACTGGACATGAATTGACCCTTAAAATATATGTAATATTCTTTAACAATCCCTATATCCTTAGGAAAAAAAACATATTGATGCCTAGCTAATCTCCATTTCCCATTTAGAACCAATTATGGTCTGCCAATTTCTTATTAGAGTTAATGTTTAAAAGCAGAAGAAACTTTGATAATATTGGCAGTGACAAATATAAAAGTAAAAACTTTTAAAATAGGCTGGGACATAGCTATTAAATTAATAGCCATTTTTCCTAATATAGCTAATGAAAATTAATGATGAAAAGAAACAAAATTATAGGTAGTTACAAAATTCTAGATCAAAAACAAAAAATGGAAATTATAAAGATGCCTCATTGAAAAAAATCAATGAATGGATTTTTCTATTTTTATATTAAATACATTTTGAACAATACCTTTGAGCATCTTTAAATTTCTTGGAAAGTAAGAGAAAACTATCCTGCCTACCTAGCCTGATTTTTTTAAAAATTCACTTAAAAAGGTATTTTCTGTATATTAATTGCTAGAAATAGCATCCTTTCTCTGAAAAACTAATTTTACTTTCAAAGATTATGTTACTTTCAAAAACCAATTTATAATAAACTACTGTGAAAAATTATGAATATACTTAGTTCAGTGGCTAAGTGTATTATTAATTAGTAGGTTAGTAGCAATATACATATAAAAATTGAAATTATAGCCCTAGCCGGTTTGGATGAGGGGATAGAAAAGTGGCCTGCGGACTGAAGGGTCCCAGGCTTGATTCTAGTCAAGGGCACATGCCCAGGTTGCGGGCTCGATCCTCAGTAGGGGGCATGCAGGAGGCAGCCAATAAATGATTATCTCTTCCTTTCCCTTCCTCTCTGAAATCAATAAAAATATATTTTTAAAAAATTGAAATTATATATAATATAAAATTGAAGTTATATTAAACCTTTTACAAATAAGAATGCCTTGCATTAAAAATTGATATTTGTGTACTGAATAGATTTGTTGCTTGCTGTACACATCTAGGCCACAGATATGATAATTTTGGCAATAGGCCATTTTTGAAACATTGAATCTTCAACAGTGTGGGCTTCACCCATCAAGATCTAATATAATTTTCTCTTAACTATTACAGCCTTTGTTTATATGGTCAGTCTTGATTTGCTTCTAGCCTTCTTGCTTCCTTGTGCAATTGTATCTTGCATTCTTCTACCTGGCATAGTCTTGTCAAAATGTTACCCAAATAATAGAACCCCATTTACTACCTCTGGACTACCCACATCTGCAAACTCTCCTTATATTTCTCACTAAGCAACCATTTCTTATTTCCTTCCTTGCCTGGCAAATACAACAAAGTGTTAAAACACACAGCGCCTTTTCAATTTCCATTCCAACATTCTGTATAAACTTTCTGGAAGCTATTTCTTGATTTTTAATAATCCTATATGAAATGTAGTCTATTCCAGTTTCACTTAATCATTTAATGCATGACAATATTTTATTGAATAGATAATAAAATGCTTCAATATTGATAATTTGCATTCCTTTAAAGACAATACATAGAGAGAATCATTATTTTGACAGCACACAAAAATATGGAAGAAATATATGAAATGTACATTCTAAAAATTCATTAGAAAGCTTCTAGTTTTAGCTCTGACATATAAAGATCTTAAAAGTCTTATTCCTATCTTTACAATGGAAAAAAAGTTGGACAAACTGAAAATCCATGACTTTGGTTAGAATCATCATAGAATTGAGGTCAGAGGGAAATTGCCACCCCAAAATTTGAAGAGAGAGGCACATCTAGAGAGACACAACAACCAAGATTTGTTTACCTGGAGTAGAAGCCTATCCTAATATATAAAAACCCTGGGTCCATCACATCCACAACAACCACAGCAGGCTCTGGTGGGTGGGGACTTGTGGCAGTGGAGACAGGCACTGGGGAGGCGAGGCAGGCACTCACACTCACTCACGACCACACACACGCACAGTCACACACAGTGTCCACCAGCTCACAGCCTTTTCTCTCTTTTTTTCCCTTCCTTCCTGCTCTATCTTGGAGCCTCTCTCAGAATGAGGAAACAAAACAGACTGGGCCTAAAGAGGCCTGGATGGAAGGGAGGGCGGGCAGAGGGTAGAGAGGCCCCCACTGTCCCCAACCCCTCCCAGCCGAGGAAAGAAAAGAGGGAGACAGGGAGGCAGGGAGGCCTGGAAGACTGCCGAGAAAAACAATGAAAGACAGAGCCTGGGCAAGATCAGGCCAGCAGGAGAGGGCATTTGGGGGCAACCAGGCTAGCAGGGGAGGGCAATTGGGAGCAACATCAGGCCAGCAGGGGAGGGCAATTAGGGGTGATCAGACAGGCAGAGGCAATTGGGGGTGAGATCAGGCTGGCAGAGGAGAGCAGTTAGGGGCGATCAGGCAGGTAGGCAGAGGCAGTTAGGAGTGATCAGGAAGGGAGGCAGGCGAGTGGTTAGGAGCCAGAGGTCCCAGATTGCAAGAGGAAAATGTCAAACATTTCCCAAGGGCTCCCTGAGGGAACCCCCCCCCCCCCCACCCCGCACAAATTTTGTGCACTGGGCCACTAGTAGAACCACAAAGTTGAAAAAAACTATATAGTGGTTTTGATGAATTTTTAGAAACTGGGGATGGACTAGCATGAGAGTAGGTGTATAATCTTAGAGGAACTTATATATTCATGGGCTTCCTCTCCAAAGAATCCTATCAGGAATTTGTTATGAGGACCCAGGAAAGATCCCCTTGTGGCTCTGTCTGGGTGAAAGGAAGAGTAACCACTGTGAAATACCACTCCTAAACCTTTTTCCATACAAAAGCCAGCTAATGGTGGGGGGTGGAGGGGCGGGAGATCTCTGCCTGAGCACAATTTTGAAACCTGTCTCATCTGGGAGAAAGGGATTCCTGCCCACTCCAGCCTCTTCTACCTTCCTGTCTCACTTACAGAGGAAAACTGCAGCATTCAGGACTTTACGGATACAAGTTAGAAATACTTCAGACAGAGAAGAGGCTGGGGGACAAGGTAAAAACAAAACAAAACAAAACAAAGGCTATAAACTGAAAGAAGGTTGTGAAGGCCACAGCCTGAGGCAAAATCCCACTAAAAGACTGAGATTTAATCAAAACATAATAGAAGTTTTTCCCTCTCCTACAGTTTACCACCACAGCAAATGGGCTCCAGTATAATAATAGTGTTACAACTGAAAGAGCTGCAAGGCACAGAAACAATACCTAGAGATGCCTTTAGGACCAGAAAAAAAAAAGACATAAACAAGGGCAATAAGCAATTTGAAGCCTCTAGTACTTACAGGTACAATAAACACTAAAGACAGTCCAACTTCAAGGCAAGAGAACATAAATCCTCACACTAAAGGCTGATTAATTTCCTATTACCTAATATATCATGCACAGCTTTCAACAACCAACCACAGGTATTCAAAAAGGCAAAAAAAAAACAACAACAGTTGACAAAGACAACATAATTATCTGAACTAGAATCAAATGTGGCACCCATGTTGGAGTTATCAGAAAGGGAATATCAAATAATTATGATTAATAGGTTAAGGGCATGTGACAGTGTCCCCTTGACCATCCACAGGCTCAATGATTCACCAGGACTCACAGACCTCAGAAAAAGCTGTTGTACTCATGATGAAGGTTTACTACAGTGAAAGAACACAGGCTAAATCAGCAAGAAGAAGTATATGAGGTAAGTTCAGAAGAAAATACAAACACGCTTCTAGGTGTATGTCCCAGGGGAGTCACACAGAAATGATACGTGAGAGCACATGCCTGTATTGCCAGCCAGGAATCTCACCTGAGCCTTAATATCTAGAGTTTTAATTGGAGATCAATCACATACCCACATGACCTACCTACTCAGACTTCAGATCCCCCTTCCCCAAAACGAACCACTATATATAGATTGGAACAACTATAATGCAAAAGTGAACAATACAAATTGCTGGCAAGGATTCAGAACAAAAAAAAAAACTTTCTTTCATTGCTGATAGGAATGTAAAATGGTACAGCCATTTTGAGAGACAGTTTAGCAATTTCTTACAAAGCTAAACAAAGTAATACCATGATCCACCAATGACATTCCTAGGTACTTACATAACTGATTTGAAAACTCATGGTCACATAAAACCAGCACATAGAGATTTATAGCAGCTTTATTCATAATCACAAAATACTTGAAGCAACCAAAATGCCTTTTCATAAGAAAATGAATAAGCAAGTTGTAAAACATTCATACAACTGAATAATACCTATAATAATAAAAGTGTAATATGCTTATTAGACCAGACAGCCAAACGACCTTCAGATGTCCTTCTGGACGAAGCCACCATGGCAGGGGCTGAGACAGAGGCAGTTAGGGGTGATCAGGCAGGCAGGCAGGGTAATTAGGGGTGATCAGGCAGACAGGTGAGTGGTTAGGGGGATCAGGCAGGCAGACAGAGTGGTTAGGGGCAATGAGGCAGGCAGGCGAGAGGTTGGGGCGGTCAGACAGGTAGGTGAGCAGTTATGGGCAATCAGGCAGGCATGGAGAGTGGTTAGGGCTATTAGGAAGGCAGGCAAGTGGTTAAAGGAGATGAGGCAGGCAGGCAGAGGTGGTTAGGGGGGATCAGGAAGGTAGGCATGTGAGCAGTTAGGAGCCAGTGGTCCCGGATTGCGAGAAGGATTACTGACTGCTAGTTTAGGCTTGATCCGGCAGTCAGACATCCCTGGAGGGGTCCCAGATTGCGAGAGGGTGAAGGCTGGGCTGAGGGACCACCCCCGCTGCATGAATTTTGTGCACTGGGTCTCTAGTTCAATGATAAAATGAAATAAGCTATAAAGCCCTACAAAAGCATGAATGAGTGTAAATGCATATTGCTAAATGAAAAAGTCACTCAGAAACTGTCATGGAATTCAATTGCTGTGATATTCTGGAAAAAGTAAATCATAGAGGTGGTAAAAAGATCAGGGGTTGCTGGGGTTTCGTGGAAGGAGGATATTTTTATAGTGGTTAAGCTCTTACATATGACACATAAAGCTGAACCTATTGCACTTTGCATTTGTCAAAACCTGTGCTAATTTACAGCCTTAGTGTACATAAGATTAAATTTAAAAATCATTTACAAGGTGGAATACAGGCTGTGACAAAAAAAAATCTAACTATATTAAAAATATATTAAATAGCCTCATTTATGAGGGTAGAAGAGAACATTCCAAGCCACATAACTTTGGAAATGATTGGTGATTGTACGTTTAAAAGCAAAAGGAACTACATGTAAGCACTGTACTCTAATTGGTACATTTTATCATGGCTAAAATCTCATGTATAATGGAATCAAACAGTTGAGTAAATTTGTGGCAGATGGTGAGATCCAGTTTTATCACAGTTGGAATGGAACATAAATGAGCAAAGAGAAAGCTAGAAAGACCTATGTAGTATTAAAGTTAAAGACTTTCATATTAACACATGCTAAGCCTAATAGAGAGGAAGGTGGATACACATGAAAATATTTGCAAATGTGGGTATTTACACAGGCTAGAATATACATATGCTTTCTTGTTCTTTTCTTTGAGAGGTTCTAGAAGCAAGAAAAGCTCAATAGCAATGAGAACACTTAGAGTCCAGATTTTGGGTTCTAATACCACCCTCCAATCAAAGAAAACAAGGCTCCTTGGATAAATGTCTGATTCTTGAGCTGGGGCAGGAAATACATTAGATGAAGATGAGGCTATAGTATCTTATAGTGCTAGAAAGTAAAAAACAACAAAAAAAACAAAATGTTAAAAATAACTCAACACTGGAAAGTTGTCAAAGGGACACAGAAGCCAACTGGAAGAGCTCCCAAGGCCTGATGCTGGAATAATTTGAGTAAGAAAAAAAAAATAAAGTAGTATCTATTATATAAAAATCCTGTGGTCATCACGCCAACATGCCATAACGACTGGTCAGCAGGAGGCTGTGTGTGCGGGGTGGGCGGGGCTGCGTGTGTGGCGAGGCACTCATGGGTGGGTGGGAACTTGACTCTGGAGGACTTGACCAGAAGCATGAGTGGGTTTCTGGGTCCTGCCTCCTGTGGTGGCAGTGGCAGCAGTGGCGGCCGTGGCAGCAGTGGCGGCAGCGATGGCCACGGGGCTCTTTCTGGGTCCTGCCTAGCCACGGGACTCTGGGTCCTGGGTCTTGCATAATTTCACACGTTGGGCCCCTAGTCTATATATATAAAAACCTAAGTGACCGTAATGATAGATTGACCGAACAACCAGTCGACCAGTCGGTATGACATGCACTGACCATCACGGGGCAGATGCTCAATGCAGGATCTGCCCCCTGGTGGTCAGTGTGCCTCCCACAGCCAACCTCCCGTGGCTGGCCAGCCCTGATCGGCCCTGATTGGGACTGGGCAAGATGTCCCCGATTGGCCCTGATCACCAGCTAGGCCGAGGTACCCCACCTGTGCACAAATTCGTGCACCGGGCTTCTAGTTAAATTATAACTCAAAGTACAAAATAAATATCCCTGAGTCTATACTGATATAAATAAATGAGTAACTTTAAAGGTTTTAAATTTGAGAAACAGTTCCTTAATCAAATGATCAAGGTCAATATCAACAGTGTTAAGTCATATTGATAGCTTGTACCTTGAGATTATGTGATGAGAAAAGCACTTTATTTCTGTGGTCTTTTCCCCCAAAATAGATAACTTCAGTGTAACCATAAGAGAAGTATCCAATAAACCCTATTGGATACATCCAATATGGGAAGTATCCAGTAGGGTTTATTGCATTTATAAATGCTATTTTATAAAATAACCTGATCAGTAGCTCTCAAAACCATCAAGGGGTCATAAAAAAAAAAAAAGCAAAGTCTGAAAACCTGTTACAGCCTAGAGAAGCCTAAATAATATAATTAAATGTATTATGGTAGCCTGGATGGCATTCTGGAACAGGAAAATGACATTAGGTAAAAACTAAGGAGACAAATAAAATATATACTTTAGTTTATAATAATAATGTGTCAATACTGCTTGATTAGTTTTGATAAATATATCATTCTTATGTAAGATTATAACAGGAGGAAAAGTGGTTATGAAATACATATGAAAACTCTATTATCTTTACAAATTTCCACCTAATTTAAAACTATTCTAGAAAAAAATATTTTTAAATCATTACAATCATAAATTGATTACACTCTTATGGAAAAATAGGTAAATTATTAAGTTTTGAACAAAGATTTTTTGTAGAGAATGTCCTAAGAATAATCAGTATTTACATTGATTACCAATATAGTTATTGCCAACTGTATTTATTGCCAAAATGTACATTCTTCATATTTTCCTATGCTTACATATAGATGTAGATAAATTTAGGTACTAAAACTCCATCTTTCTTTCAATAATTCAGTGCATGTCATTGATCCCATTATGAATTCACTAGAGGCCTGGTGCATGAAATTTGGGCACGGGGGAGAGGGGGTTCCTCAGCCCAGCCTGCACCCTCTCTAATCTGGGACACTTAAACTGGCAGTCAGACATCCCTCTTGCATTCCAGAACCCCTGGCTCCTAACTGCTCATCTTCCTGTCTGATCACCCCTAACTGCCTCTGATTGCTGACCTGGCCGCCCCTTAATTGCCCCCTTGCCAGCCTGGCCACCCCCTAACTGTCCAGAGGAAGTCAGATGTCTGGTTGACTTGGTCTAATTAGCATGTTACCCTTTTATTAGTATAGATTTTACCTCTGTTCATGATGAGTGGTAGCATATTTATATACAAGGGGCCCAGTGCATGAATTCGTGCACCTTGAAAGGAACTGTGGGCCACGAGGCTGTGGTGGACACAGGGGCAGGTCTCAGCCCATCCTGCACCCCCACCCCACCCTGCACCCCTGGCTCATCCTGCCTCCCCCTGCCTGGCCTCTCCTGCTGTGGCCCCCAGGCCCGTGACTGCCTGCAGCCCCGCTCTCACCACTGCCGCCGCTCCCACATGCTGACAGTGCCCACCCCACCGGCACCCTCTGATGGAGCAGAGCAATTGGGGCCAGCACCAGCAGCAGTTGCAAGCAGGACTGGCGCTGGCACCGTTAGCAGGTGTGAGTGGCAGCTGCTGCCCGATCGCCCCTCAGGTGCAGGGGGAGGTGGAGAAGCCTTGAAGGGTGATTGGGGCCAGTGGCCACTGCTTGCACCCGCTGATGATGCTGAGAGATCGGGGCCAGTGCTGGGCACCAGCAGCAGGTGCGGGTGGCAGCAGCTGTGAGCACTGGGTGGGACCGTAGTGCTCAGGAGCAAAGAATTTTCAATAACCACCAGAGGCTTGCCCTGATGACAGCAACCGGTGCCCCGCCTTTGTCTGGCGACCCCATTCACCTGCTTCACTATCCCGTCACAGCCGATTCCTGCCATGTTTTGTGCTCTGCTGCCTGCTGCTGACACCCACCATGTTTTATGCATGCCCCCTGGTGGTCAGCGTACATCATGGCAACTGGTTGTCCAGTTGTTCAGCCATTCATTCTATTTGCATATTAGCCTTTTATTATATAGGATTACTCAGACTATCTATATTTAAAACTAAAACAACTGACATTACAGCATGCAACATTACTTAAAGTTACATACATATGAATAAAATTACATCAAATTAAAATTGCATAAACTTATACTTAATTTGGTTAGGAACACATTTCTGTTCTATAAAAATATAGTAGTAATCCTTACAAATTTGGGTTTCATATAAACTGATAGTAGTATCAACATTAATAGAATGTATCTTCTGCATTTGCAATCTATTTCTAATGTTTTTGAGCCAATCACTAGATTGTAACAAGAAAGTGAAAGAGAAGTCATAGAAATTTATGAGAGGAAAATAGAATAGATGAACAGATAGCAACCAATTGTTGAAAAAGAAAATGTACCTAAACCTAAGATTCAGTCTACAGCAGATTATTTTTTAAATCCATTTTCCACTTTCTCATCTTTTGTACCTATCTTAAGTGAAGAATATATAACATTGAGTCCTAAATATATGTCCAACATGATATTTATGTGATATAAATATAGTATCACCTCTAACCCAACAATCCTAAAGAGTAGGTAATAGTAAGAGCTCCTTTATACAAATTAAGAAATTTAAGCAAAAAGAGATTGAGTGATTTACCTAGAGGTATACAACTAATAAATAAGAATATCAAAATATAATGGAGGAAGATTATATTGAAGACTTTGCACCTCTAAACAACTGTGGGGAAATTTCTACTGCTTGTTATCTCTGTCTTCTTCAAAGTTTTTTCTTAATCTGATCCCTACACACTGTCTCTAACACTCTCTAACCACTGCCATTTACTGAATTCAGTGTCCAACACCTTGTATCCAGATTTATAGGAGATTGTCATCAGCTCTTCCCCACTTATCTCAGCCTTATTAAAATGATTTGTTTATAAATATGATTAGGAGCTCCAGTGGCGCAATCGGTTAGCGCGCGGTACTTATAAATATGATTAAAAATTGCATGAATTATTTCTTTTTAACTATTAAATATAATGTCCCTCAAAATGTATTTTATTGCAACAATAATTATTTAAAAAATAAACTATAGCTTTCAATCTTTTAATAACTTATTGTTCAATTAACTTGGTTACTGGCTCACTTATTTAAAATTTTAGTGAGTTAACATAGTACAAAAAGGACTTAAAGTTAATTGACATATTACTTAAATAAAAATAATGATTTGTTCTATAAAATGTCTAAACTCTAAACTATATTTCTGCTTCATAAATTGTAGCTCTATCTGAGGCTCCTTCCTTTTGAAATAAATAAGTGCAATATAAGCGAATATCACTGTCATTTCATTAGGCAATTTGACAATAATTATTTTGTGGGTTTTTTGTTTGTTTGTTTGTTTGTTATTGAGGTTGAATGTAGCTATTGTCCTGGTTTACCACAGCTTTCCACAAAAGCCGAATAGTCATTAAATAACACCTCTCTCAAATCAAGTAGCTCATAAAGAATCAATTATATGATAAAGTAAATAGAAAATGCCTTGAATATAAGAAATTATTATTGTTGTTGTTTTCATTTATCTTTTTTTTAAAATATATTTTATTGATTTTTTACAGAGAGGAAGGGAGAGGGATAGAGAATTAGAAACATCGATCAGCTGCCTCCTGCACACCCCCAACTGGGGATGTGCACGCAACCAAGGTACATGCCCTTGACCGGAATCGAACCTGGGACCCTTCAATCCGCAGGCGGACGCTCTATCCACTGAGCCAAACCGGTTAGGGCTGTTTTCATTTATCTTTATTGTTGAAAGCAACTCTCCTATTATTCATTTCTGGGTCTTAGTCTCAAGCTGTTCTATTAATGTTGTGAACCCAGTAGGCTTCTAAAATAAACATAGAAAGCAAAGCAAAACAAAACAACAAATCTTGCTTAAGTTAGCAAGAACTGATTTTGTTGTAACAAAAGAATCTAAATCAATTTGATAAAAACCAAGTACTCATGGAAGGGGATCTACCTGGGAAACGGAAGCTTTCCCCACAACGTTACCTGCCCTGTCCCATACTAGTTCCACAGACAGTTTCAAACTGCTTCATCTGCCAAAGCATTTAAAAAAGTAATTACACTTAAGTCAAGATAAATATTCTCACCACAGAATAATCCTGGAAGATGTATATGAATTAATCAGAATAAAAGGCTACCTTAAATAAGACATGATGAATAATAGCATTTTATAGGGGAAAACAAGCCCGAAGTCATTTTGTCTATTTAAAAAATATTAATTAATGAAGGTTATGCATCACTGAGAATATGTTTATAATTTTTCAGTTTACTCTTTAAAGCAAAATGTGAGCCGTGTATTGTTTAGTTGCAGTGGGTAAAATAGAAATTACCTTACAAAGACGTACTTTTTATCCTGAAAAAAGCAGAGCGGGGTTAAGTTTAATGTATAGATAACTGATTACACTTTAAAACTAATTACTTCATCAATTGTTACAGTTAAAAGGATTTGGTGTTGAATCGGCTAAAGAATTGTACTCAATTCAAAGGTGTCAACCTGTAACAGATTTTTAAGTGACAATTTAAAGTAAATAAGTGGATTGAGCAGCCGTCTTGCTCAGGCTTAAAAAAAAAAAAATTCCCTAGTTACTCAGATGTTTTTCTGTTGTCCTAGTCTCGCATGTTATTTCCTCCATCATAAATTTCTTGCTCCAAAATAACAACAGACCCCACAGAAATACAAAGGATTGTAAAAAAAATAAAAAAATAAAAATTCTGAAAACAACTCTATTCCAACAAACTGGTCAACCTAGAAAAAAACGGACATATTCCTAAAAAAAAATATGACCTTCCAAAACTCAATAAAGAAGAATAAAAAAATCTGAATAGGATGATAACTATGGAGAAAATAGAAACAGTAATAAAAAAAAACTTCCAGCAAACAAAAGCCTTGGGCCAGATGGCCTCACAGGGGAGCTTTACCAAACATTCAAAGAAGAACTAAAACCTATTCTCCTGAGACTATTCCAAAAAATTCGAGAGGAAGGCACACTTCCAAACTCTTTCTATGAAACCAGCATAACCCTGATCCCAAAACTAGATAAAGACACTACGAAGAAAGATAATTACAGGCAAATATCTCTGATGAACACAGATGCTAAAATCTTCAACAAAATTCTAGCAAATTGTATCCAGCATTACATTAGAAGATCATACACCATGACCAAGTGGGATTTATGCTGGGGATGCAAGGATGGTACAATATTTGTAAATCAGTAAATGTGATACATCACATAAACAAATTAAGAGATGAAAATCACATTCTCATATCAATAAATGCAGAAAAATCACCACTCCTGTTCGACATAGCATTGAAAGTGCTAGCCATAGCGATCAGTCAAGAAGAAGAAATAAAAGATACCCAAAATGGAAAAAAGAAGTAAAACTATCATTATTCACAGATGACCCGATATTGTACATAGAAAACCCTAAAGACTCCATCAAAAAACTACTAGATTTAATAAATGAATTTGGCAATGTAGCAGGATACAAAATTAACACCCAGAAATCTATGGCTTTTTTTTATCCGCCAATAATGAACTCACAGAAAGAGAAACAACAAAAACAAACTCATTTACCATTGCACCAAAAAAAGTAAGATACCTAGAAATACACTTAACTTAAGGTGGTAAAAGACCTGTACTCGGAAAAGTACAGGACATTGAAGAAAGCAATAGAGGAAGACATAAACAAATGAAGGAATATACCATGTCCATGGATTGGTAGAATCAATATCATTAAACTGTCCATACTACTCAAAGCAATATATAGATTTAATGCAATCCCCATTAAAATGCCAATGGCATATTTCAAAACCTAGAACAAACTCTCCAAAAATTTATATGGAATAAAAAAAGACCCTGAATAGCTGTAGCAATCTTGAGAAAGAAGAACAAAGTTGGAGGGATCACAATGTCAGATATCAAGCTGTATTACAAAGCCACTGTTCTCAAAACTACCTGGTATTAGCACAAGAACAGACATATAAACTAATGGAACAGAATAGAGAACCCAGAAATTGACCAAAGACATTATGCTCAATTAATATTTGACAAAGAAGGCAAGAGCATACAATGGACTCAACACAGTCTCTTCAATAGATGGTGTTGGGAAATTTGGACAGATACATGCAAAAAAAAAAAAAAGAAAAAAAGAAACTAGACCACCAACTTACACCATGCACAAAATTAAACTCAAAATGGCTAAAGAACTGAAATGTAAGATGGGAATCCATAAAAATCTTAGAAGAATCCATAGGCAGCAAAATATCAGACATATATCATAGCAATATCTTTACTGATACAGCTCCTAGGAGGCAATAGAAACTAAGGAGAAAATAAACAAATGGGACTACATCAAATAAAAAGCTCTTACACAGCAAAAGAAATCATCAACAAAACAACAAGAAAGCCCACTGCATGGGAGAACATATTTGCCAATGTTATCTCCAATAAGGGCCTAATATCCAACATTTCTAAGGAACTCATACATCTTAACAAAAGGAAGGTAAACAATCCAATAAAAAAAAATGGGCAAAG
>NW_006287916.1:266321-276175 GCF_000327345.1 Myotis davidii | reverse complement strand
GACTGGTGCAGCCATTGTGAAAAACAGTATGGAGTTTCCTCAAAAAATTAAAAATGGAACTCCCATTTGACCCTGTGATCCCACTTCTAGGAATATATCTCATGAAATCAGAAACACCAATCAGAAAGGATATATGCACCCCTATATTCATAGCAGCACAGTTTATAATAGCTAAGGTTTGGAAACAACCTAAGTGCCCATCAGCAGATGAGTGAATTTAAAAACCATGGTACCTCTACACGATGGAATACTATGCTGCTATAAAAAAGAAGGAACTGTTACCATTCGGACATGGAGATGCACATGGAGAGCATTATGCTAAGCGAAATAAGCCAGTCAGAGAAAAATAAATATCACATGATCTCACTCATTTGTGGAATATAATGAAAAACATAAACTGATGAACAAAAATAGATCCAGAGACAGAGAAGCATCGGACAGACTGTCTGACTTCAGAAGGCAGGGGATGGGGTGGGAAGTGGATAAGAGATCAACCAAACTTGTATGCATTCATATAAGCATAATCAATGGGCACAGACACTGGGGAGGTGAGAGCATGTGCTGGGGGGTGGGGGTGCCTGGGGAGAGGTCAATGGGGGGAAAAGGAAACATATTTAATACTATATGTAATACTTTAAATAATAACAAATTAAAAAAATTATTTCTCCCATGTCCAAAGTTAAATGTATGGTTGCTGAAGCCAGACTGCTGAGTTTGGATTTTTCTTCATCCACTTAAATAGCTATGGGTTATGTCACTGTCACCTAACCTCTTTTATTTTGAATTTTCTCATTTTAAAATAATGATAACAGACATACCTAACTCATAAGGTTGTTATGATGATAATTAGTTAATAAATGTAAAGCCTTGGAATAGTACTTGACATACAGTAACTACTTCATGAATGCCACAATGTGTAATAAACCAAAATGCACCTTAACCGGTTTGGCTCAGTGGATAGAGCGTCGGCCTGCGGACTCAAGAGTCCCAGGTTCGATTCCGGTCAAGGGCATGTACCTTGGTTGTGGGCACATCCCCAGTAAGGGGTGTGCAGGAGGCAGCTGATTGATGTTTCTCTTTCATTGATGTTTCTAACTCTCTATCCCTCTCCCTTCCTCTCTTTAAAAAATCAATAAAATATATTTAAAAAAATTATTATTAGTGGATTCTTACATATCCTTTTTCTAGTCCCACAAGCAGATAGTAATCCATTGCCAACATGTCCTATTGTTTCTATATTAATCAATATAAAATTAGCAAGGAGACATTTTTATTTACTCTCTCATCGTAAGTGTTTGAAGTCTGGTGTGTATTTTGCACTTACTGCACATTTCAAGGACTCACCAGCCACGTGTGAGTAGTGGTTACTATGTTGAACAATGCAGACTTGGATCCCAATATTTGCTTAACTTCTTGCTCAAAATTAAGCAAGTACTGTTTTTATTTGTTTGCTTGTTCTATACATTTATATCTACTGAATTTTGCTTTTAACTAAGAAACTCTTTAATTCAAGATGGCAATTAATGAAATGAAGTTCTCTGCCTATCTAAATCTGAGAGTTCTGTCTTATATACGCCCTACTCTTCAGTGGATGTGGTATTCTATGTAATTTGTGTGTGTGTGTTTTACCTACATGTTTTGGAAAGAAATGACAATTTTTAGTGGGAAAAACAATGGCCAAATCCTACAATGATCCCAAGAAGCACTCCTAAATAACAATATTTATTCTCCTAGAAGAAAGAGTTAATTAGTATCATCTTGTAATAATTTCCTAGGCTGAATAATATAATCCGATTTGAGCTCATGTAACTTCAACTTTATAATTTAGCTTTGTAGTGTATTCAGACCAATTAATGTGTACTTCTGACCCGTGGGTTTTGTTATTTACTCAACACAATCAGTACAGTCTCTTACTGGAATTGCTCATCATGACTTCTCTCATTTGAGACTACCAGGTCCTCTTGAGCAGTTGTTTTTAAACTTTTTAATGATGATTTTTCTTTAACTAAAATCTCTAAACATTAAATATGATTTTATTGAAGAGAGAAAATAAAACCTCAATTTAGTTTATCCTACTTTTGTCCCCTGAGACTTCAAAGAAGTTCTCTATGGCATCCCTATGGTGGTTGGAAATCACACTGAGAAAACAAAGGGAGCAATTAAGAATGTAATTACAGTCAAATTATGAGTTAAGTTTCTCTCTTCATCAACTGTAGACATTCATGTACACAAAGGGAGAATATCTATCTTATCCCAAATCCCCCAACAGAAAGGTAACTTACATAAGGTATCCAAAAATCAGAACCTAGCCAATTAAACATAAGTATAATCTGTAATGCTATACTTATAGTTTATCATGTAAGATAGCCACAAATATTCGCACTGAAAATCCTGAGTCTTTACAGGAATAGAGGAAGTCCACATGGCATTACCACAAGTTTCTTTCTCCTCGCTATCTTGCTTTTTGTGGTATAGCCCTGGTTATATTTCTTTTCTGTGGTGTGCTTCTGAAAACTAACGAGAAAATGCCTCTCCACTATAAACAAGCTATGTTCAGACTCTTTGGTGGCTACTAACTACAATGGGAGCCATCATACACAAATGGTTTGTAAAATACTGTACAAAATGGGGAGATAAAGTTGGCTATAACTAATGCCAAGGAAAACATGCATTCTGAGATCATAGACTCTAGTTCCAAAGACATTGATTACTATTTCTTTCCTCCACTATTTGACAGATGACTCTCTTCAGCACAGCTATTGTAGCAAGTTAGCAGAAATATGACTTTGTTCAAAATATTATTTCCAATTCCATGGATCAAAAGTATCTTAACAGAATTATCAGATTTTTAAAAAGTCATTGGAATTAGTAAAATGTTTTAAATATCCAGTTCATTTTCCTAAGAAAATATAGAAGACTATTTCTTTTTATTCACATTATTAGAGGCCCAATGCACAAATTTGTACAAGGGTGGGTTCCCTCAGCCTGGTAGACAATCAAGGCCTATTGGGGCCGATCAGGGAGGGTGGCGAGATGAGGTGGGGAGGAGGGAGGGCTGGCTGGTTGGGGGAAGGGGTTGCGTGAGGTTGGCTGTGGGAGTGCACTGACTACCAGGGGGCAGCTCCTGTGTTTAACTTCTGCCTCCTGGTGGTCAGTGCACATCATAGTGACTGGTCGACCAATTGTTCTGGTCATTCCAGTTGTTTGGTTGTAATGGTCACTTAGGCTTTTATATATATAGAACATAGGTGGTATAATTTTAAACACACAAAATACATTTTAAATACATTTTTTCATGTACTGTTTGTTGTGCTTTGGAAAAAAATTAGACTACAAGTTCTCTATGTATAAATAGTTGTTTATATGTACAAGTTTCTTTGAAATTATTAGTCTCTCATAAAAAAGAAAAGAAAAATTAAAGGGATATACATTATATGAGAACACAATTTATATGGGGTAGCAGAGGCTTAACAAATAAGTTTTTAAATGATAAAACATAGAATGATGTTTTGATATGCTGGTCTCTGCAATTAATTGAATGTTTAGCTCTTACATTGTACACTGTATATCGCTCACATTCCCTTCTGAAGAGGCTTAAAAATAGTACAAAACTCAGTCTCTGCCCTCTAGAATATTATCAGCATATTCTCAATTTTATATTTTACATTTCATAATAATCATACAAGTTTATAAATAGAAATAGGTCTTATCCAACAAAAAATCAACTTTATATTAGAATTCATCATTTATAATACTGGCAGCTAAAAACAATACAACAGTATCTACACACATTTATTCAGTAGTACAGCCATCTTTTTAATTCCTATCACTTCTCAATATAGTAAGTGGCTGTTTCCATTGCCCATTCCAAATTTTAATTTTAACACTATTTTTGGGGTAAGATGTGTGTTTTTCAGGGCATTGTTTCATTGCACCTGAAATAAAATAGGTTCCTTGATCAAATGCTATGTAAGCAAAAGGTCCAAATTGAGCTATTTTCTACTTTAGGCATTAAACAGTGTTAGAGGTATTTTTTCAGTTAGTGGGTAAATAAATCCAAATATAGAATAAGTGTCTAACCTGATCAAGGCTTTTGGTATCCATCCAAAGTCATGGGTAATAAGCCAATGTGATCTATAAGCTATGGGTCTGCCCGGATCTGCTCAATATTCAGCCCATGGGTTCTTTCAGTTTCTGATGTTCCTGTTGACAGACAAGCAAATGCTATAAGATTCACACTGTTCCTCACGTTGCATGTTCTTGAATATGCCATTTCCACTCACTGGGGAAAGTATCTTAGTGAAAGGAGTTTTTAGGGATAAAATAGGCAGGTTTAGGGAGTTTTAGGAATTAGGGGGCCCATGGGGGAGAAAGGCATAGTTGGTTGGGGACTTGAAGCTGCCAAAGGGCATACATTCACAGAGAACAAAAGGTGCCACAGGTTAAGGGGAGAGGAAGACATCCATTCACAGAAGCTGCAGGGTATGGGGAGAAAGAGGAAACAAATTTCCACAGGGAATAGAGAAATGCTGACAAATGGGAGAAAGGAAAAACAGATTTTCACAGGAGATAGAGAGTTCTACCACTGAAAGGGGAGAAAGAGATGGGGCATCATGTGGGTTCTGAGCTTTGAAGTTAATATTCTACCACTTGAAAGGCAGTGTCAAGAAACAAAGAACTGCAGCTTTTATAAACCTTAGGGGAAAAAGGAGCTTAGTAGGCTAGCCCCTGTGGGACCCCCTCCCTACGTGTGAGTCTGTACTTGTTTCCAATAAATTTCTATCTTTCATCTACCACTTTTTGTCCGTGTCTTCATTCTTTGAATCCACCTGGACAAGGACCAGGGAAAGAAATCACCCTTGCATCCTGCTCAGGAAGAAAACCATCGGACTCATTAGAACTTCCTTCCCTGTCCCAATGATGAGCTGATATAACACAGACCATAACAGGTATTTAATTGTATGACATTCAACAGTAAAAGTTTCAATTAAAGCCCAATAACTAGTCAGCAATTGTTAACTAAATATCAGTTCTACAAAAATTTGTCTGAAGAGTTAGTTCTACAAATAAATTGCATTGTTTTATGTTTACTTTATGAGATTTCAAAAACACAGTTTTAGTTACAGTTGAGCAGATACTTTTTTTCTTTTTAAAAAATTTATTTATTGATTTGAGAAAAAGATCGATTTGTTGTTCCACTCATCCATGCACTCATTGGTTGATTCTTTTTTTTTAATTGTTTTATTGCTTAAAGTATTACAAAGAGTATTACATACGTCTCCTTTTTTCCCCGCCCTTGACAATCGCCTGGCCTCCCCTACCCCCAAGAGCAGATATATTTTTATTGCCAAATAACAAATCATGTAATCAAAAAGAGCAGTGGTAATCATCGCAAAGGCTAGGATCAGAACTTTTCCATTTTAAGAATGATTTACTCAGGTCGCCACTCTCCCCCAAAATATTACTCCTGGTCTCTCCAACACAATAAGACAGAAAAATATCAATAAGTCTATTAATCTAGTATTTCCAGAAAAATAAGTTTAAATCTCTGGATAAAGAATAATATCTGCTGAGTAGAACGCAGACCTCAGGTTGAATTAAAAGTCTGCCATGTAGAGTGGAAATTATAAGTACAACCTCCTAAGGTTAGAAAAAAAAAAAAATCCGTAGCCCCATGTTTCACATCTCTACTGGGATTCAGGAGGGAGGCAAAAACAGAGAGTAAATATGGTCTTCTGCTACCCCAGCATTTTCATAGTCCTGCCAGTTCCCAACAATGGGTGTGTGTGTGTGTGTGTGTGTGTGTGTGTGTGAGAGAGAGAGAGAGAGGAAGAGAGAGAGAGAGAGAGAGAGAGAGATCAATTGGCTGCATCCTGCATGTGCCCCGCCAGGGAATCAAACTGGTGACCTCTGGGTGCATGGGAATAACAATCAACCAACTGAGCCACAAAGGCCTGGAAAAAATTTCCCATTTTTTAAGAAGAGTTGACAGAATCCAGAATCCAGTGAGTACAGCATCCTTCCACTTAGTCACACACTCCATTTTTCTCTTTTCTTCCCTATTTTACTATTCATAATACTTGCTTGAATGTCAAAAATGTTAATAGACTGTGGGTCTAGGACAGTGATGGCGAACCTCTGACACGTGAACTCATTTTTTTGGTTGATTTTTCTTTGTTAAATGGCATTTAAATATATAAAATAAATATCAAAAATATAAATTTTTGTTTTACTATGGTTGCAAATATAAAAAAATTTCTATATGTGACACGGCACCAGAGTTAAGTTAGGGTTTTTCAAAATGCTGGCACGCTGAGCTCAAAAGATTCGCCATCACTGCTGTAGTAGAACAGGATTCATATCAGACTGTTTCATTGCTACATTCTTAGTACTTGGTACAGCTCCTGGAAAGAAGTATACTCAAGTCATACCTGAGGAATGACTGAAACAATGAATGAACAATGACTACCCTCACTACTACCCTGGAATACAGAGAGAAAGGCATATCTAGAAGGAAAAGCATGACCTGGGGTCCTCTTTTCTTCTGAAAGAAAAGATCTCTTTAAGTCCCTTGCATTGTAACTATTTCAATTTCATAATTACCATTTATTTTTTGTCATATCATCTCCACCCACATGTAAATCCAAGGAAAACAGAATCACAGACTTATGAGACTCTGTATGGATAAGTAAAAGAACAGTGTAAACTGAATGAATTTCTACACAACCAAGTAATTTTACAACTTAAAACATTTGATCAAAATATACATAATTACCAAACCACCACAATGATCCACTTTATAATATTTTATTTATTTTAATGTATTTTTTAAATTGATTTCAGGGGAGAGGGAGAGGGAGAGAGAGGTAGAAACATTAATGATATAAGAAAATCATTGATAGATTCACTGCCTCCTGCACACCCCACACTGGGGATCGAGTCCACAACCCAGGAACGTGCCCTGACTGGGAATCGAACCATGACCTCCTGGTTCATAGGTTGACACTCAACTACTGAGCCATGCCAGTTGGGCAATCCATTTTATAATTTTAACTAGTGGCCCAGTGCACAAAATTCATGCACATTAAAAGGGGATAAATTAGAGGAAAATTTTAATATTGCTATTTGCCCTTTATAATAGAAGTGTCAGAGATAAAAGAAAATTAGTAAAATATATATGAAAATCTTCCTCCTATCAGAGTCTGGGGCACGCCATAGGACCCACAGTCAAGTCCCTGCCCACCCACAGTGCCTCAAAATCACCCGAGACCCAGACCCAGACGGACCCACCCCCATTGGGCGAGATCCAGCCCCAGCCAGCCCCATCCTTGTCAAGCCCCACTGGGTGTGGTGCACAGCCTCAGGTCCCCCGTCAAGCCCCGTCAGGCAGGGGGCAAAGCCTCAGGTCCCCCAGTGCACCCTCAGGTCCCCCAGCCCTGTGCTGGGGCAGGGGGGCATGACCTGAGGTCCCCTGTTAAACCCAGTTGGGAGGGGGACACAGCCTCTGGTCCCCCAGCCCGGCACGGAGGAGGAGGGCACAGCCTCAGGGCCTCCGTCAAGCCTCACCTGGTGGGGGAGCGCCGCCTCAGGTCCCCTGTCAAGCCCCCCTGGGCAGGGGGTGCAGCCTCAGGTCCCCTGCCCCGGCCCAGAGCCACGCAGCCTCAGGTCCCTGCTGATTGCTCGGTAAGGCTCGTTAGGGGAACTCGGCCTCTGCGGTGGGTGCAGCCAACTTGTGTTACGGAAACCCCGCCTCTTCTGTGGGTACAGTCATCTTTGTGATGATGTGACAGTCAATTTGCATATTCCCTCTATTAGGATAAATGGTGTACCATACAAAGAAATTTTTAAAAATTCATGATTTGATTAGGGAAGAAAGAGGCTTTCATTTGTAACTCAAGTAATTTCTAGATGATAAATTGGCAGAAAGAAGTAATTTGCCTTTAAAATTTGTTTAATTTAGAATTTTAGTAAGCAGGAAATATGAAATCTCTGTTAAAATCACTTATCATTTATCATATATTTTCACAGGCCTCTTTGGGAAATAATAACCTTTGATAATTATCACTTTCAGCATGCATTTACCTTGAAGCAGGGTTTTGTCAATGTAATTATCAGGTTGCCTCAAACTTATTTCTATACACTACTGTTTTCATCATAAAAAATACAAAATGGAAAACACTAGTCATGACCAGTCACCCTATGTCCATTTGTGCCATATCATTGCAGGATTTTTAAAGAACATATTCTGAACTGGGAAATTAAACAATACAGAATATTCACAAATTAGAAGGTACCTCTATTTGAAGTAAAGCAAACTCCCTAAGATTCATTTTACCTGAAAACATTTAGATGAAAACGCAAAACAATAACAAGAGGGAAACAGCTAATACTCACTTAGGTCTCCATCTCGCCCAGTGTTGTTGAAGGAATCTGTTGAAACCACTCATCCTTATAATTTTTCATTTTCAAATGAGAAAACTGAGGTTGAAAGATTCCACGTGTTTTCTGCTAAATGATGTTTAACAGAAATCCCTGCACACCTACCCCAAGAAACTAGTAAAAGAGAGCATCGCCTCTGGAACACACGGATACATTGTCTATAAAATCTATCTAATCACAGACTATTTTCTCCAGCTCGAATTCCACGGTGCACTCCGGCTCACCGGCTCCAGCCAAAGCTCAGAAGTCAGGCCTGCCCACCTGCCCAGGAAACTAAGTATATTGCTGTTCATCTTCATCACTGTGTCCTCACGGTCAGGCCTTGAAAACCCACGGGCCAGATGTGCAAAACTGTACAACCAAGTGTATGCATTTAGACTGCTTACAGGATACGTTTATACCAGAGAAATAAAGAAATCCAATTTTTGTTGCTTTTTTTCAAGAAAATACAGCTCGTGGTTTCTGGTATACCCCCCTGTGCGTCATGGCATGCCACCCAGGGCAGAATCCTCCAGGGGAAACCATCGTCTGTCCTGGAGATTGAGATTAGAGGAAGAGGGCGACTGGATTTGAAAGTGGGAGCTAGAGGAAAAGAGATCTGAGAAGTGATAACATAAACACGCGTGCAGAAAGTTGAGTCACATTCCAAAAGCCAGTAACACAACACACCGGGCATGGCTAGCTGTGCGCACAGCCCTCAGCAAGCTACCCGCCTGCGCCCCACCCCTCCCCGCCCCTCCTCTCAGAAAAAAATCCCCTGGGGTGTGCTTTTGATTTACCGGTGAGCGGTTTAATTGGTTTAGAAAAGGAACAGTAAACGCCTGAGAGCAGGGACCTCAGCAAAACATCTTGAAGTTAAAAGTGGAAAAACAATCTTGGAGAGATTTTAATTACACCTGAGACAGTGCAGCCCCTCCCGGAGCACGACCTCCCGCCAAGCCCCAGCTGCTGGGCGGCGGGTAGCGAATGAATGAATTTAGGAAGGGCGGGTGGAGGAAAGGAGCGCATCGAAGCGGTTGGTTAGCTCCGCAGCCTCCACGACGTCACCAAAGCGGGGGACTAGGAGACTATAAAGCGCGCCAGGCGCCGGGACCTCAGTGCTCCAGCAGGTGCGCGGAGCTCCCGCCAGGGCGGACCCCGAGATCCCGGCCGGTGACAGCCCTAACATCGCCCCAAACATCTCAATCCTGCCAAACTCTCAAACTCCTGGGACGAAGTGGCGCCCGTCCTCCCCATCACTTGCTGGCTCATCGCATCCCTTCACCAGCCAGAGGAGCCGCTCGCACCTTCCCTGCGGCGCTTCCAGGGACCAGGAGGGGAAGAACTTCAGGAGGCTCGGCTCGGGCTGGCCGCGGGTGAGTGGGCAGAACCAGGGCTCCAGACCCGCGGCGATGGCCTCTCTCCCCGCAGCCTGG
>NW_006287916.1:239490-266297 GCF_000327345.1 Myotis davidii | reverse complement strand
CTGTCCGCCTCGTCCTCCGCGCCGGGACTGCCCGCGACCTCCCCCGAGCCCTTGCAGCCCCGGGCCAACCTCACCAACCAGTTCGTGCAGCCGTCCTGGCGAATCGCGCTCTGGTCCCTCGCCTACAGCGTGGTGGTGGCCGTGGCGGTCTTCGGGAATCTCATCGTCATCTGGATCATCCTGGCCCACAAGCGCATGAGGACCGTCACCAACTACTTCCTCGTGAACCTGGCTTTCTCCGACGCCTCCATGGCCGCCTTCAACACCTTGGTCAACTTCATCTACGCGCTTCACAGTGAGTGGTACTTCGGAGCCAACTACTGTCGCTTCCAGAATTTCTTTCCCATCACGGCGGTGTTCGCCAGCATCTACTCTATGACAGCCATTGCGGTGGACAGGTGAGGAGGTAACAGGAAGGAAGGAGAGAGAAGGGAGAGGGGAGAGCGGGGCTGGGGGGATAAAGTTACAAAGGAAATCGGTGACAAGATGGGTTTGGTGATAAAAGGAACCAGTCCGGGAAGGAGTTCTTGGAGAAGGGAGGTCAGGGACCCATGTATAGTCAATCCTGCAGGGGTGAACCAGTGTCTGTTTCTAAGGCTTCCCCCACTCACCCAACCCCTTGATCCGCATTGAGGGCATCTAGAGGGACAGAAGGAGGCCGATGAGGGAGATGAGAAAATCTGCCATTCCTAGTAGGACAAAGTCAGCTAGAAACAATACTAGCGAGTTGATCAAATGGCTTCAAACTACTGCCGCAGAACTTACATCCCTGTGAAATGAACTTTTGGGGCCTTCCATCTCTCTGTTAGAGGAATGGACAGAGTCAACCTCTTCTCTAACTTCTCTCTGGTTTGCTGGTCCACATCCCCACCCATCCATTCCCTATCTTTATGCCAAGGCCAGCACCGGTTTGGCCTCCCAGTCATGGAGCATCCATCCATCCGAGGCTAGAAACTCCTTCCCAGAGATTGCCACCAGCCAGTGTCTCCAGTTACAGGTTACTTCCAATAGTCTGCGGAGACTGTGAGCGGGGTAAACCCTGTGCCTCAAACATTACATCCAAATCTTGCAGATAATGAGTAGCAAACAGTTCAAGGAATAAATGGTTAGAGAACCGACGACAGCTGTCAGAGGGAAGGGGAGTTGGGTTGGGTGAAAAAGGTGAAGGGATTCAGCAAAGGAAAAACAAAGCAAAACTCAAAGACACAGACAGCCGAATGGTGACTAAGAGGGGTTAAGGGAGATAGAAAAGGGTGAAGGGGGTAGAAATGGTGATGGAAGGAGACTTGACTTGAGGTGGTGAACACACTACAATATACAGATGATGTGTTATACAACGGTCACCTGAAACCTATATAATTTTATTAAACAATGTCATCCCAATAAATTCAATAAAATTTTTTAAAAGAAATGAGACATACTAATTTATTGCTGTTTAAGGTAACTTTTACGCTGTTCCCTCTTCTACAGAGGAGACTCTGAGATGCTCAAACAAATTTAAAGAGCTGGATGGGCCTCCAACACTTGTTCTCATGTTTCCGTTTTAAATGTTTCTGTGTGCACTTGCTTTCTTATATTGGACATCATGAAATAGGCCCAGCGCAGGCCCTCGCCTGTGGGGAGGGAGGGGCCAGCTCACCCATCACGGTCAGGTTGAGCTGGCTCTCTCGGTTGCCCGCAGGGAAGGTGGCAAACTCGCAGATGTAGACGCCCTCGTCGTCCAGCTCAAGGCGGGAGAGGCGGATGGTGCCGTCGGTGAAGGAGGGCCGCAGGAACTGCACGCGGTCGCGGTAGGGGGCCAGCACCGAGACGCCCATGGCCGGGTTGTAGATGGCCACGTTCTGCTTGGAGCCGTTGGTCGCCTTCTGCCAGGTGACCTGGGTTATCTTCACACTGGGCAGCGGGTTGGCGAAGTTGCAGTGCAGCACCACGTCGGTGCCGACGAACCCGTACATGGAGTCGTTCACCTGCACCATCTGGGCGTGGGCACCTGGGCGAGGGCGAGGGGAAGGGTCAGGGCAGGCACGCCCTCCACCCCGCTCCCTGCGACCATCTTCCCTTTCCCAGCAGTCACACTCCCCTAATTCTTTTTTTAAAATAATATTTTTATTGGTTTCAGGGAGATGAGAAGGAGAGAGAGATAGAAACATCAATGATGAGAGAAAGTCATTGACTAGCTGCATCCTGAACACCCCAAACTGGGGATCAAGCCTGCAACCCCAGCATATGCCCTGCCTGGGAATCGAACCCTGACCTCCTGGTTCATAGGTCAACGCTCAACCACTGAGCCACGCCAGCTGGGCACAAGCACATAATTTTTAATGTGATCAGGAGGAGAGGCATTAGCATATCATGTTAAGAAGTTCTCACTATATTCTTTTTATTATTTGTAAATCAATGTACTTTATTTTTTAATTCTTTATTGTTTAAAGTATTACATGAGTCTCCTTTTTCCCCCATTGACCTCTCCCCAGCCGCCCCCACCCCCCAGCACATGCCTTCAACCCCCTACTGTCTGTCTCCATTGGTTATGCTCATATGCATGCATACGGGTCCTTTTATTGATTTCTTACCCCCTCACTCTCAACCCCCTGCCTTCCCTCATAGGTTGGACAGCCTGTTCAATGCTTCTATGACTCTGGTCCTATTTTTGTTTCTCACTATATTCTTGAAATTTTATTAGTGCATCATGAAATTTGATGAAAATTTAGTGTGTGTGAAATTGGTATTGAATGGCACATGTCATAAATGAATAAAAATGACAATATTTTTTATTATATTATCTGTTCTATTAATACTTTTCTAACATCTACATTCTCAATTAAGATATACGTAATATATATGAAAGATGTGTTATACATACATGTAAGATATATAGCATAAACAAGTCTTCAATTCTCATTTAATTGAAGGAAGAACTTTATCTAATTAAAGCAGCTGTTCCCAACCTGTGGGTCGCGACCCCTTTGGCGGTCAAACGACCCTTTCACAGGGGTCGCCTAAGACCATCCTGCATATCAGATATTTACATTACGATTCATAACAGTAGCAACATTACAGTTATGAAGTAGCAATGAAAATAATTTTATGGTTGGGTCACAACATGAGGAACTGTATTTAAAGGGCCAGAAGGTTGAGAACCACTGAATTAAAATAGGAGAGCATTGGCCTGGGAGTAGACTGCCTGCAGTGATTTGGATCTTGGCTCTACTGCATAATCCTGGGAAAGCTTAGCATCTTTTAGATGTTATATTTAATTGTTACATTTCAAAATGGCAAATTTAGGGATGGTGGTAGGAAAAGTGATTCTTCATGGTGAAATAATCCACTGTGTGTGTGTGTGTGTGTGTGTGTGTGTGTGTTAATGTGCCATTCAATATGTGGAGATATTAGAAAACAAGAAATATTTTCTTATATTTTCTAAGTACATTTTTAGTTTAAGTTAGAAACTCTAAGTAAACATAGAGTAAAGGACAATTTCTGGGCACATGGTCCAGTATCGATTGGAATATTTAATTACAGAATTTTGAAGATGACATTCACTATTTCTTACCTGAAAACCTTAAGTAATGTAATACATTTTATTTTATAGTTCAAAAACATTAACAAAGATAGTAAAAATAATTTACATTATTTAAGCATAGGAACATACCTGACATGAATAATTACTTAAAAACATTTAATCTAACTGAACTAAATTATATTTTTATTTATTTATTTATCTATTTATTTATTTATTTTAAAATATATTTTTATTGAGTCCAGAGAGGAAAGGGGAAGGAGAGACTGAATTATCAATGATGAGAGCGAATCATTGGTCGGCTGCCTCCTGCACATCCCCTACTGGGGAGCCAGCCCAAAACCCAGGCATGTGCCCTTGACTGGAATCGAACTTGGTACCCTTTAGTCCGCAGGCTGATGCTCTAGCCCAGCGGTTCTCAATCTGTGGGTCGCGACCCTTTTTGGGGTCGAACGACCCTTTCACAGGGGTCGCCTAAGACCATCGGGAAACACATATATAATTACATATTGTTTTTGTGATTAATCACTTTGCTTTAATTATGTTAAATTTATAACAATGAAAATACATCCTGCATATCAGATATTTATATTACGACTCATAACAGTAGCAAAATTATAGTTATGAAGTAGCAACGAAAATAATTTTATGGTTGGGGGTCACCACAACATGAGGAACTGTATTAAAGGGTCGCGGCATTAGGAAGGTTGAGAACCACTGCTCTAGCCACTGTGCCAAACCAGCTAGGCCTGTTATATTTTTAGCCAAATAGATAAAAATCTATGTTATATACTACTCTTTGTTTTCTTAATTTCTTCAGGAATATTTTTCATAAAGCTGTTATGCAACATATTCATAGGACCTCTATTTTTTTGAAATTTATTATGGGCAATTAAAAAATAGTTATAAAAATCATGAAGCCTGAATCTCACTCCAAGTAATCTCTTACACTTTCATGGGTTTGTTTTTCAGTTTAGAATAGAGACCGCCAGTTTATTCTCTTATCTAATTGGTTTTCTTCTGGATTATACGACATAACAATTTACACGACAAAATAGATGTTATAAATGAATGAAATTAGTTCAATGTATTGTGGTAAATGTTACAGTGCTATACATATTATGGAAATAAAAACTTTGGTCAATTTTTCCTATGTTTTAGGAAAGGTTACTTTTAGGAAATTTATGAATCACTGGTGCTTTCTACAATTTGTACTTCTTATTCAAAGATAGAAAAAAATCATGTTTGAATATAAGATCAATTTTCCCAAATCTCCAGACACATGTGTATAAATGTGGTAACATTATTAAGAATGTTTTTTATTCCATAACCTTTACTTATAAATCATTTCTTGCTATTCTCCCAATTATTTCAAAGACTCTCTAGGGAGGTGTGATAAGAGTGTATCAATAGTCAATTTAGCACTTCCATTCTCCTCACCACACTCTGGCAGAGAGAAGAGAAGAGAACAGAGGAGAAGAGGAAAGGAGAAGAGAGTAGGGGAGGGAAGCAGTAGGGAGGGGAGAACAGGGGAGCAATGCCAACACTCTGGTACAGAGCATGACAGTTTCTTGGGAGGAAGAAACCATGTCCTGCCCAGCCTGAGTTGCTCAGTGGTTGAGTGTCAACCTATGAACCAGGAGGTCACGGTTCGATTCCTGGTCAGAGCACGTGCCCGGGTTGTAGGCCTGATTCCTGGTGTGGGACATGCAGGAGGAAGCCGAGCAATAATTTTCTCTCATCATTGATGTTTCTATCTCTCCCTCTCCTTTCCTCTCAGATATCAATTGAAAAAAACAAAAACAAAACAAAACCATGTCCTTCTCCAGATAGCTGTTTTGTCACATTGTTACACCCAAATCTGCAAAATTCCTAAGTTACAAACTTTGCCCTATGCCTGAAATATTGGTGATGTCTATCTGTGTTCCAAATAGAATTTGGAAAAAAAAGAGTCTTGTCCCTTACCTTCGCTCCATTAACAATTTCTTAATGACCAGTGTTCTTTCATCTTCTACTTGCAACTCTCACTTGCTGGGTCTCAGCTACGAACCATTTTTCCAGAACGGTGAACTACTCATACCTCTTTTTCCCTGTACCTCATCGCTCTAAGTATAAATCATTTTTATGAAGCTTGATCACTGGTACATTAAATAAATGCTGTAAAACAGACAACTGGGGTGTGCAGCCTCACTACTTCATTAGACACAAGTGGAGCCTTGTTAGACTCAGTGGGATCTCTAACACATGAGGAATTTTTGGACCAGGGGTTTAATAGTCTGATATAATTCTATATGTGCAATAAGGTTGATGTAGATTTGACTTGCTCTGAATCATGAGACTTTGGGTAATGTCATTTTCTTTTATATTTTTTCCTTTTATAACTATCTTCAATGAAATGCACATTTTTACATAAAACCAAATAAAGTTTTAATTAAAGTTCTGAAGATGGATGGTGCTGACGATTGCACAGTACAAATGTCCCTACAATGGTCTGTAAGAATTTATAGTAACTGGTCATATGCTATTTTCTGACCTTATTGCCTACTCACCACTCCACCACTTTGCTCCACTATCATGGGTCCCCTCTATTTCATCAACATATTAGGCATGTTTCCACCTCAGGATCTTACATCTGTGTGAAACACTCATCCTCCAGATGGCCATGTTACTCATTCCCTGAAGTATTTCTAGACTCTGAATACTCTGTTTTAAATTGCTTTATTTTTTCTTTATCATATGTATCACCTTCTAAGATACTAAGTAACTAGTTCATAGTTAATGTTTATTGGGGTTTTTTTGTGTATTTTATTTTGGTCTGTCTACCAATGTAAGGTTCATGAGAACAAAGAAGAAATACTATTATTTTTCATCTGTATTGTTCAAAGTATTACATATGTTCCCTTTTTTCCTCTATTGACCCCTCTAGCCCAGCCCCACCCTCCACCCCAAGCTCCATTACCTTATTGTCTATGACCATGGGTTATGCATATATGCATACAAGTTCTTTGGTTGATCTCTTCCCATGCACCTCCCCACCCTTCCTTCCCTCTGAGATTCATCACCCCTGTCTTCCCTCTGAGATTCGTCAGTCTGTCCCATGCTTCTATATCTCTAGATCGACCTTGTTCATCAATTTAGTTTGCTCATTAGAATCCATATATGAGTGAGATCATGTGATACACATCTTTCTCTGACTGGCTTATTTTGTGTAGCATAATACTCTCCAAGTCCCTCCGTGCTGTCTCAAAGGGTAAGAGATATCTCTTTTTTACTATTAGAATAAAAGTATATTACATTTGTAGGTTTGTTATAAAAGGACAGAGAAGTTATTCATACAAAGGAATGAAGAGTCATCTTTTCATTTCTCAGTGTAGCTCATGTGTGAACTGATTACTATCTAAAACAGTAGCCTCATATCATTTCCTATCTACTTATTCTGCTTTATTTTTCTTCTATTTGCTATTATTTGTTTTGTTTATTACTAAATTCATACCATCTAGGATAATGACTACATATATTTGACACTCAATACAAATTGTTTTCCTATCATTTTCTATCATTGAATAATTTATATTCAAATTACCTTATTGAGATATCATGAAAATATAATTTAAAATTTTGAATTAGATATGAAAATAGCCTCTATTTTCCATCTTTATTTTCCAAGTGTAGAGGTTTTCTACTACCTAATTTCTTCCAGTAACAGTTAAATAAGCATTTATTCCATCACAACTTAAATACTCAAATATTTAGACATCCTCTGCTTGATGTACACCATCATCTCTATGAGTTTAAGGATAATAGAGTGGAACTGCTACCTGCCACTATTTACTTCAGGAAAAAGTTTTACCTGATGCAGATCCACATTAGACAAAATTGAAAGCAATTAACTCCTGCTTTCCCCAAAGAACTTACAGTCTCCAACTGTAACATTAAATATTTTTATTCAATCACTGACTCACTCAGAACAAGTTGTCCTAATTAAAGTTGCATAGATCTCATTACTCATTGCTACAAGTTCATAAATTTGTTTTAAAAGGAGAGAATTAGAAGAGAAATAACATATACTATAACTCTAGTGCCCCAATGGACTAGGTTTCTGTTCAAGAGCTAGAGACAATATCAAAAGAAGCTTTTTAAATTCTTACATCAGAATTTTGTCATAAGCTTATTTCTCTTTCCATGCCAATCACAAATACCAAAGAACCACTTAAAATAAGTTATTTTTTGTTTGCTTTTGTTTCAAGCTTATCACTATAGCTGGGTGTTTTGTTGTCATTTGTTGTTTTTGTCATAAGTGTTAATTTCATGTTATTTGGCATAGTTTAGGATAATTTAGATTGTCTACAGTGCTTGACATTGTCTATCTCTTTGTAAATGACCTATTTATTAAACTCTCTTCAGTTTCTCATTTGAGTGTGCCTTGTTTTCCCTGGAGCTCTGACTTATGCATTATAGTCAGTTTGAGGAAAGGGTAAGATATTTAGTGTCACTATAGTAAAGGGTGTGCAGAATTGCAGTTAATCCTGTTGGAAGTGAAGAAACAGTAAAATATTTTAGCATGAGAATTTTGAAGACTATGTGAAGGAAGCTGGAAAAGAGTAGCATCAAAGAAACCCACAATGATGGTGTTCTAGTAGTCCAGGCACTGAAAGTTGGAAGGGAAGTAAAGAACATAACGGGTAATCTCAGAAATTGGGCTGATATTACTTATGACTGCACAAAGGAAATGAGAAAAGGGAAGAGGATCAGAAAAACTCATATGTACATATGAATAATATTTACAATGAGCATACTCAAGTAGTATTAGTTTTCCAAGAGTAAAAGAACTTATTAATGAAACACACATATTCTTACATACATTAGTAATAGTCATGTTTCTTCTGAAGTAATTCATACTGAAGGAGCGTAGATATAAAATTGTTTCCACTCACTTTCATAGAACTCAATGCTGCTATTGGTTAAGAAAAATATCTGGCCCTAACCAGTTTGGCTCAGTGGATAGAGCGTCAGCCTGCGGACTCAAGGGTCCCAGGTTCGATTCCAGTCAAGGGCATGTACCTTGGTTGCGGGCACATCCCCAGTAGGGGGTGTGCAGGAGGCAGCTGATCGATGTTTCTCTCTCATCAATATTTCGAACTCTCTATCCCTCTCCCTTCCCTTCTGTAAAAAATCAATAAAATATATTTAAAAATATATATAAAAAAGAAAAATGTCTACCAGAATTTGACTTGTAATGCCAAATATAATATGTAGCTTTATTTAATCACATGCCTAGAAGGCGTATAAATAGGGAAGCCAAATCATGAAGTTGATGGAAGGGAATTTGGTCTCATACTATTTTCTATGTGAGTCACATTTGTAGTAATCTGCAAATTATACAGTTAAAATTACTTCAAACATATATAATTTTCAATACACTAGCTTTTCTTCATCAATCTGATTCCTATCATAATTCTGATTATACTAGTAATTAGCTTTCAGACAACCTTTCTCTGATTAAGTTTGGAATCTCAAAGTCGTGATGGAGTCTACTTTTTTCTATTTCAACAGTTCATTTGGAAGTTTATAGTCTTTTAATTCATTAAAAAAAATATGCCACTCATTCTATTCCTGAGTACCTTTAACAACGGAGCCAAAAAACAAAATCTTAATACCACTGAAGACAATCCATATACCCTTGGAGCCTTGGAGAGTATATGTGATTCATCTTTCTCCAGAAACTGAGCTCTACCCTCTATAGTGATACCAAACTGCTCTAATATTTGTTCTATATTATAGCACTCCATATATTTGACTAAAACTAGAAGTGTCCTGAGATTCTTCTGCTTAAAATTTTCACTTCCTTTACCCATTTATTATTATAAAACATTTCCATCGGTCTTACCTGAGGGTTTCTTTAGCTGTTGTTCTCTCTAAATCCACTTTGGGCAACATCCTTTCTTCATCTAAAAACTGTTCCCCTTATAAAATGAAGTAAAATTGATTTACCTTTATTTTCTACTGCCCTGAAAAAGGGCTTTGTATGCATATTACCTTATATACAAATAGAATATCATGTACAGTTATGCATACTGCACACTGTTATTTATAGTAATTTGTTTTTATCTTTACAAAACATTGAATACTGGAAATACTTATAGTGAATGTGGACTTTAAATACATTTTTATAAAGGTATTACTTCCACAAAGATAATCTGCCAAGAGTTTTAAAAGATTTTCATTGGAAATTAATATCTTAACAAAATTAAGTATTCAATATATGATTGATTTTGTGAAAGCAGGGCTTTGGAAATGGTATATACAAGGTTATATAACATATCATATCATTAATTTCCTGACACAGTATAGAGATGATATAGGTAGTAAATTATACTACAAAAAAAGTAACTTAAAATTTTATAATACTGGTATACCTGAATAAAATAACCTATTATATTCCGATTTTTAAATTATTTATCATCAGAGATAGTACAGGAAGCAGAGAATAATCTTTAGCAGTAAGTTTTATATTGTCAACATAGAAAACCACTTATAAATCTGTGTCTAAAATTTTGTGGAGAAACTGTTTTATGTAATGTTTATCAATAAGGTAGCATTTTTTATATAAATAGTTTTAAGGTTGCTATAAATAATTAGAATTTAAAGTTTCAATGGTTTCTATATAAGGCTCTTAGAATAGTGTCTAGTACATAGTAAACATTTAATGTTATTGCTAGCAGTTATTGCTTTTGTTGTTAAAAAAGAAAATCTAAGTTGATATTAACTATATTATATTGATGAAGCCATCCTTAATACCTACATCTCTAGCTCATTTGATTCTTCTGCTTTTCTCTTCCTCTGGGTTATAGAAAAGCTGACCTTCTTTTGTCCTTCAAATACCTCATGCTTTCTCTAACCTCAGGGCTTGCTGTTCCAGTTTCTCTTCTAATCCCACCTTCATTCTAATTAATTCTGGGAGGTCACAGAATGTCTCTCCCATCATTTCAACCTATACCCCAGGTTAGGTCAAATTCTCTATTTTAAGCTTTATAATTGCTAATATATCTCTTTATAACATCACAGTGTACACAATGGGAACAATTTTATTCAGGAGAATTCCTAAAGGATTGAGCTAGACAGAGTTGCCTGATGATGAGATGGGGAACTGGGCTAAATTTCTCAAAGGTTATAAGTGACAGGATTACTGATGGTGCATGTACTGTTTTAGAAAATGACAGAATAACAGGTTATTATAACAAAAAAAGAAAGCCAGGTTTGGGAACAGCAGGATGAAAAAAATGGTGATCTAGTTTTTCCTCCCCTGAACATGTAAATCCAATAAAATTGTGAAATCTGAAATGCTTTCTATAATTGGCTTTTTTGTGGAAATCACATGACAGTACAATTTTCTATCCAGGTTTATACTGGGTGAGATGAATGTATGTTATATATATTCAAAAATGAAAACAGAGGGCACCAAATAGGTCAGGGAGCAGGTTTTAGAAATCAGAGGGGTGTGTAATGAAGTCACACAGGCATTACACTAAAACTCCAAGGAAAGTTTACTTAATATTCAAGAGATAATGTTTGTCCCAAACAACAATCCTATCTAATAAAGAGGTAATATGCAAATTGACCATCACTCCAACACACAAGATGGCCACCCCCATGTGGTAAGAGATGGCTTCCACAAGATGGCCTGCAGGGGAGGGCAGTTGGAAGGGACCAGGCCTGAAAGGGAGGGTAGTTGGGGGTGATCAGGCCTGCAGGGGAGGGCAGTTAGGGGTGACTGAGCCTGCAGGGGAGGGCAGTTGGGGGTGATCGGGCCAGCAGAGGAGGGCAGTTGGGGGTGACCAGGCTGGCAGGGGAGCAGTTAGGCGTCAATCAGGCTGGCAGGGGGGCCGTTAGGCATTGATCAGGCTGGCAGGCAGAAGCGGTTAGGGGCAATCAGGCAGGCAGGCTGGCAAGCGGTTGGGAGCCAGCAGTCCCAGATTGTGAGAGGGATGTCTGACTGCGCGTTTAGGCCTGATCCCGGTGGGCAGTAGGACATCCCTCTAGGGGTCCCAGATTGGAGAGGGTGCAGGCTGGGTTGAGGGACACACACACACCCTGCACATGAATTTTGTGCACCGAGCCTCTAGTTAGATAATAATTTCTTACCCATGTTCTGTCTATTTTAATAATATATTTCTTCTACATTAGACTCCAGCTCCACAAGATTAAGAACAACATCTATTTTATTTATCAACATAGCCAAAGTATGTCACACAATCCTGAAAAAGTTGTTGGCATTTAAGAAATAGTTGAAAATAAATACTTGATATTTAATAAATAAATATATAAATAGTTAAATAGATAAACTTAATTGCTAAAATTAAATTGAAAGCATGTGCAATGAAAGTCTAATACTTTCACTATTTTGACAATTTATTCTTTAAATGTAATTTTCCTCAAATGCCAGTGTATACATTTTATTTATTCAAATAAAAAATTTTGAATAAATAAACAAGTGATTTCTTTTTTGCTGGATAATATTTTGAAGTCCCTGTTATATATGTGCATTCATATGAATGTTTATATATAGGTTTATTTTCATAAATGCTCATTCACTTCAAAATTCACTGACAATAATAATTCATTCATTCTTAAGTTCATTTAGAACAGTTATAGAAAAGTGCACAATAAAATTTGTCTAAAAATTGCAGGTTCAAGAAAGGTTGTATTTCTAGTGATTTGTCCAAGCAAAAAATGTTCTAGTACCATAGGCCAGAAGTTGAAATTTTATGGGTCATGAGCAACTGTTGCAACTAATCTTTATTTTGCATGGAAGTCAAACAGCAACTTATGTTTGTCATTTACAAGCTAAAACAATGTCTGCTGTGGCCAGAATCAAACTAGAAAACAGTAAAATCCATATCACTTCAGACAAATGTTCTTTGCATGGTTAATGTAATCAAGCAATCATCTGAAGATAGCACTCTGTCTTCATTTTGAAATGTGTAGAAATAAGTAAAGATCCAGAGAGTTTAATAAAAATATTATAAAAAAAAGAATTATACAAGGTACCAAGAACAATTACAAAATGGAAAATGATCATTTACTGAGTAAGTAAAGTTGTATCAAAAATAGCATTCTGCAATATACCTCAAAGTAAAGAGAAAAGAACCCCTCAATTATATCAGAAGAATAGTAAGTGGTAAAGCAAAGTGGTGTAATAAAGTGGAAAGGAAAACTGATTTTTTAAAATGTTAATAAAAATATGAGCTTCCACTCTGCCCAGTGTTGGTCAGTGGTTAGCCCACACACCAAAGGGTCACAGATTCGATTCCTGGTCAAGGACACATACCTGGGCTGCAGGCTCGATCCGCAGTCCTGATCAGGGTAATGCAGGAGCCAATCAATCCATGTGTCTCTCTCACATCAATGTTTCTCCCCCCGCAACCCTCCCTCCTACTCTCTCTAAAAATCAATGGAAAAAAATATCCTCTATGAGGATTAACAAAACAAAACAAAAAAACAAGCTTCCAATGGATGCATCCAAGAACTTCAGTTTCTATAAAAAGTGATAAAAAGTGACTTTAAAACTATTTTAGATGATGTCCTAATTGGTAGAATAAGAACCCAATCTTAGTTATTATTCATGAAATAATCATACTCAGGCAACTAACTTATTTGGGAGTCTGTTTGGTGAGGGAAGAATGGTAGTGAGAAGCTCAGAAAAACACCTAGGAAAAGCTAATGTGACCACTTCAAAGATATATATTTCTTTAAAGGAAGAAAAAAGTACTGATATTTGAGTGAGTTTATATCTGAGATTCGATCATTTCTTCTCAAGGTCCAGAGAACGTTTATCTGGATGAGCTTAAGCAGCCATCTTCTTCATGCCTACTGCTGAGCAAGTTATTATTACCAGAGAGAGCCCCAGAATAGGGAATAATGCCACAATGGATTCCAACTCACTAATTTCAAATTGGTCTTCAGCAGTGCCTGGCAATTCTACCCACTACTTTGGCCAACTGACTCTTTCTGCAATATTTCAACTTTTTTTTTTACTTTCCTCAGACTATTACCATGTAGCAACACTCTATTTCAAGCATCAATCATCTCTCACCCAAAGCAAAACAACAGTCAGGTAACTCATTTCCCTACTTCCATTCTTTCCATCCTTCAGTCCATTCCCCAGACTAAAATCTGATTACTCTCCTTCCCTAATTGAATTGCATCAATTACTTTCCATGAGACAAAAAAAAAAAAAATCTATAACCTGTATTACAAGTTTGTCTCAAACCATTTTCCCCCTTCACTTTCTGTGTTTCAATTACCCTTTCATTACTCAAGTGTATAATGCTTCTCTCACCCTGACTCATCATGTGGATTCCTAGGGCTGCTGTAACCAACTACATAAACTGAGTGCCTCAGAACAACAGAAATCTATTGTCTCTCGGTTCTGGAATGATGGTGTTGTCAGGGCCATGCTCCTTCTGAAAGCTGTAGGAAAACCCTTTCTTTCCTCTTCCAAGCCTCTGGGGATTTGCCGGCAGTCTATGGAATTCCTTGGTTTGTAATGCACACACAGTCCTCCGTCTTCACAGGGCCTTCTCCATGTATTTCTGTTTCCAAATTTCTTCTTTGTACCAGTCACTGGATTAAGACTCACCCTCATGACTCATTTTAACTTCATTCCCTATATAACGACTCTCTTTCCCAGTAAGGTCACCTTCTCTGATACTGAGAGTTAGGATTTCAATGTATCTTTTTTAAGGGGACACCATTCAAAACTTAAAAGCCAACCATTAGCATAGGATTTTTTCACATAGTGCTTCTTGTCCAAGAAGTCTTCTTTGCAACTCCACCTTTCTGCCACCTTGCATAGTCACCTGTCCAACTTTCAACCCAGAATGACTATACCTAGGGAAGATTGATTCACAATCCTAATATATAAAAACCCAGGGTCCATAATGCTCAAAATGACTGAAGGCTTGGCCGAATGCCAGGTTGTGCACGCAGCAGGCTCCGGTGGGCGGGGACTGGAGAGTGAGCTGAACTGCTGACCTCTCTGGGAGAGTGAGAGGCAGGGCTGATCAGTGGCTACCACGGCTGCTGGAGAGGCCCGGAAAGAATGAGAAGCAGGCCGCAGATCAGACCCTGCTTCTTTCTCTTTCTGGGCCTCGCCAGCAGCCTTGCCTCTCTCTTTCTCTCTCTCCAAGAGATCAGCAATTCAGCCCACTCACCAGCAGCCTGGGGTGGCTGTTGATCAGCCCCACATCTCTGATCAGTCCCAGAGATAGGCCCAGAGATGCTGACTGGCATAGAACCTGACCAATCAGAACTAAAGCTGGGTGAACTGAGAAGGGAGAACCTAAGGTGGGGCCTGAAGAGGGGTTTTAAGGGGAACAGCTGTTTGGTGTAAGGTGTAAGAAAGCGGTTCAATTTTTTAATGACCGGTTTGGCAGTATAGTGCGTATGGCTGGCTATCGGGCCAGATATGCTAATTAGACTGGGTCAACCGGCCATCTTCCAGGCGTCCAACTTCCTTCTGGACAAAGCCAAGGTGGTGGGGGCCAAGGTAGAGGCAGTTAGGGGCGATCAGGCTGGCAGGGGAGGGCAGTTGGGGGCAAGATCAGGTCAGCAGGGGTTTAGGGGCAATCAGGCCAGTAGGGGAGGTCAGTTGGGGGCAACCAGGCCTGCAGGGTAGGGTAGTTGGGGGTGATATCAGGCCAGCAGGGGAGGGAAGTTGGGGGCGAGATCAGGCTGGCAGGGGAAGGCAGTTGGGGGCAAGATCAGGCCAGCAAGGGAGGGTAGTTAGGGGCAATCAGGCAGGCAGGCAGGTGAGTGGTTAGGAACCAGCAGTCTGAGATTGTGAGAGTGATGTCTGACTGCCGATTTAGGCCCCATCCCTGTGGGACATCCTCCAAGGGGTCTCCCATTGGAGAGGTTCAAGCTGGGCTGAGGGACACCCCCCCGACACACAAATTTCGTGCACTGGGCCACTAGTCTAAATATATTTTCTCAGTAAATGAATTCACGTGATCATATATGTCTGGCCTTTGTAACACCATATCTATAATTTCACATTTATTGGTGAGATTATTTGATTAATATCTATCTACTTCAGGGACCCTTCAGTCCGCAGGCTGATGCTCTAGCCACTGAGCCAAGCCAGCTAGGGCATCAAAGATATTTTTATAAAAATTATATATATTTATGTTGATAGTTACTATGAAAACTTTCATGATGCTGTATGAATTCAATTTTGGAAGTAGCAGGAAGGCATAGACGCAATTACACTTGATTTATTCATCTTTACTTGAATCCTGAACTTGTCTCTTCATGCTTTTAGATGGAAATGTTGATGATATCCTTCTTCATCTTGATCAATCATGTAGGTATTACCCATATTTTCACTAGAATATCTTTTAAAAACTTAAACATACCAAAGAAAAAATGGAGGTCTTGAGGTACTGAATTCATTTTTTAAGCACTTATTACTCACATTTCCAATTCCATTCAGCAGACCTTTATGAATGCTGATAATGTGCGAGGCACAGCACCAAATAATCAAAGCCTTTAACTTACATTATTTTTATTGATCTTGTCTTCACCCATAAGAGGTAGTTGTTCTTATTTCTATTTTTAAAATAATGAAGTTGAGGTTCAAAAAGGTTTAAAAAAATGACAAAATAGGATTTGAACCAAATTTGTCTGATTCCAAAGACTATGTTGTAGTTATTACTCTATGCTGCCTCTACCCAAGCAAAATCCTTAACAACTTGTTTACTAGAAGAGACAAGAACCCTGGCCACTGAAACTCCTTTGAAACTACTTTTAAAGCTTCACTAACAAGAGACTGACAAAATGGTTTATTTGTTTTCATATAGGTATATGGCCATTATTGATCCCTTGAAACCCAGACTGTCTGCCACAGCAACCAAGATTGTCATTGGCAGCATTTGGATTCTAGCATTTCTACTAGCCTTTCCTCAGTGTCTTTACTCCAAAACCAAAGTCATGCCGGGCCGTACTCTTTGCTATGTGCAATGGCCAGAAGGTTCCAAACAACATTTCACGTAAGTTAAGTTAGTTCTCTATGGTAATTTTCAATTCAATTTATTGAACAATTAAGGAACTGTAGGTTGGGAGCAACAATTAAACAGATAAGACATAGGCGTTTGCCTCAATGTGTCACATATTACTTGGGAAGACAGACACATACCAATATTAAAATACATTATGATATGGTCACTAAGTTGGTGTAAATTATAAAGATTTATAGTTGAAAAAAAAATGTAATGACTTCTGTATGGGACAGCTCTGGAGAATTTCCTAGAGGAGGTAATAAGCTCATTGGAGATGAAAGCAATGCCCAAAGGAAGACAGGGTTGTTATTGACTGAGAAATGAGTGAGAAGGGAGAAACTAGAGGCCAAAGGTGTTGATTGCTCTTTTAAGAAGCCTGGCTGAAGGGAAGGGGAGTCCTGGTAGGCTCTTGGTTGTGTTCCTTTGTTTTAAAATTAAAGAAATTTAAACACTAGGTTGAAAAGAAAATAGGAATGTTGTACGATAGAATTTGACATTTTATTTTTTGGACCCACCTTAAAAAAGATGAAATACTGCTATTTGTGACAACATGGATGGGTCCCGAGGATATCGTGCTAAGTGAAATAAGTCATAAGGGAAAAAGTCAAGAACAATAGGATTTAACTCATGTGGGATATAAAACTGAAAGCAACAAATGAACAATCAAGACAAAGAAATAAACAAAACTCATAGACACAGACAATAGTATGGTGCTGATCAGAGGGAAGAGAGGGTGGGGAAGTAGTAAAGGGTAAAGGGAGTAAAAAACAAACACTAAAGGTATTGAGAATATTAGCATACCAAACTCTGTAATTACTTTAAAGCCTCTTAAGAAAGAGGAAGCCAAACAAAAGTTTATACAAATTCTAATTCGGCTGTTATATTATTGTTTACCTTCTATTCCTCCCTAATTGCCTCCTTATAATTTTGATTGAAGGCTATGAAATCCTAGAATTTTGTTTGATAATGTATAGCATCATGACTTGGTTGTGACTGATCCGTCTCTATATTATTTACCAAATTAACAAGTCAATGAAATGTTCCATGACTTTGGAAAAATACAGGTAAATGTCTTTACCTGATTTTTAAAATCACTGTCAAATAGCTTGTGAATTCAATGTGGCTCACAGTATCGCATAACATTTTTTTTCATTTGGATGAAAAATAATTTATTTCAAGTATGAATGATGTCACTGAACATATAGAATAGTTTTACATAGAAGAAAATATCGTCAGTTGATTACTTTATTCTGTCCCATCTCTTTTCTTCTGACGATACGTTTAAATAGGTTAACCCACTAATTACCAAACAGAGGAAAGGCATTTATCCTGACCCTCTAGGCAAGGAGGTAGGGATGGGGTGAGGCATGGTTTAAATGAACACTGCAGCTCAGCTATGTTTTTCATGTATAAAGTAAAGATGGATTGAAATCAACTGGTAGCATTTGGACAACTGTAGGCGACAATAGCTTGGTATGTTAATGAGTGTGAAATGAAGACTTAGAGAAAACGTGGAAATATTCTTTAGCATTTTAAAATGTGATTTAAAATGACATGAATTCAAAATCCCACTATTTCATCCCAATATGCTCTTCAGCATTGAGTTTTGTTGTTGTTTTTTTAATTTCAGGTACCATATTATTGTCATTATATTGGTGTACTGTTTCCCATTGCTTGTCATGGGCATCACATACACCATTGTTGGAATCACTCTCTGGGGAGGAGAGATCCCGGGAGACACCTGTGACAAGTATCATGAGCAGCTAAAGGCTAAAAGAAAGGTACTGTTACATATGATTTACCTAGCATTTGTGTAAGTTGTGGCACCTCAGAGATCGAGAATACCTACCTATGGTATTTTAATACTGTATAATATCATTTGATGATTTGCTTCTACTTTTATTTGTCTCATGTTTTCTTTCTTTTTATCCAATTTTTCTTTTGCTTTTTTCTTTTATCTTCTATAAGCCACTGATCATGTGCAATTTCAGTCTGTGGTAGAATAGTCACTTCCTTACAGAAAGACATTTTATTACCTTGTTCAGAGTATCCTCAAGAAACTTCTGAAATCTTACTTTAAGTGGAGTCCCATTTACTATATTTCTGAAGTTCTAGCTATGTTTCTCCTTTATTTAACAGAATCCTCTGATGCACTTTATAATTTTCCAGAAGCTTCTTTGATCCCAATAATGGCATCTCTTTTATATGTTATAATTTCCTAGTACCCATTTCCCTACTTTCCTGACACTGTTCCTCACCCTTTCCCTCACCCCACATTTGATTTCTACACAGCCATCATGTATATCTGATTAAAAGATGAGAGTTGCGTTAATACTCTTCTACAACTTATTGGGTGACATTACAAAGCCAACTTCTGAATATTCACAGGATTGTTCAACAAATATTCAAAGATTAAACAAGAAATGCTCTAAAATTATAATATTGACATTTACCAGGATTTTTAATTAAGATTTTATTCAGACTACCATTATGTGACTCAGTGAGTGAGATTTTTCATAAATTTGTAGAGTTAAAAAGAATCACAGTCACGTATTCCATCTCCCTCTCTCCAACTGATGTGTACCTAATGCAAATCTGAGAGATTTTTCCAAGGATAAGAGAGTCATGCTAATTATGCCAATTATTATTTATTCAATTTATGGTTCACTTATTTATGTAGAACTACCTACTACATGGGATATTTCCCTTAAAAAAACACTGAACATCTTAAAAATCCCTTACCTACAAACACTCACTTAACAATAATAAAATTAGGTTTTAAAAATTTAATGTAGAAAATGGATTCCATTTTAGTACTAATATGTTTTTCTTCTGTTTTTGACAAATAATGGTAGATAAGACTTACTTTCAGTTAATTTATTATGATCTCTAGTATTTGAAAACAAAAAGTATACATGGTCTTTTCTACCTCAATAATTTCAGCCTATAATACTTATTTTTTATTTTATTTCTCTTTTTTAAAAAAATCTTGAAAATGAAGTGCACAAACCACCACATTATGCTTTTAGCATCTAAAAAAGAATCCTAAAACTAGGAGAATTTCAATAACTTGGTTGTCTTAAGTGAACAGTTTCTCTTTTGCAATTTCAACCTTCATTTCATAACATCCAGGTGATCTTTGGGGGGATATTTTCTTATACCTATGTTTTAGGCAACATCACATAAAATAACTGATGTGATGTTCTACATATTTCAGAATAATTTCTGCCTTGCTATTACTCACTTAGTTTCCTGTCTTTTGTTTCTTATTGGTTTAGGCATCTTTTTTTTTTTCCTTAACAGTTTACCCCTGTTCACTCCTAGAAAATTTTAAATAAGTCCAATAATTGTATATTATAGCTCCTTTTTCTTCATATACATGTAATATTTTTCTAGCAAGAAATTAAAATTTAATGAATGTTACTTTTTATTTTTGCACTGAGTCCCAGAAGGAACAAAAATAAGAGAAGATACTCTGCCTTTGCCTCTGTATAACTTACAAAAGTAAGGCATAAATATTTCCTTATGATTTCATTCTGTAATTTTAAAGTATAAATATCAACTTAAATGGAGAGTGTAATCCTTTTAGAATGTTTAAAAAATATAACACATTTAAATTTTTCAGTCCATATGTCTTTCTCTCAGATTGTGTTCTAGGTTGAAATAATACAAAATGACATTTATGTTATGGACTTCCTATAATAAATTACCTTGTTCTTAGAGTGCTTTCACAGTCATTTATTGGTATTACTGTATCTCAAAAGTAACACTGTTTTCCAAAAATTTTAAATTTCAGAATATAGCTAGCTCTCCTCTAAATTGCTTTGTTTTTAAATCCAAAATTAAATATTGTCTGGTATGTTTGAAAGAGTTATTTCTAGTAATTGTGCTATATTTATACTTTAATATGTCTACTTAGGTCTAAGATATAGTAAGTCCTTCTCTGAATGGGCCAGGTAATTATATACTGTCTCATAGAAAATACATCTTTGAAGTTACAGATTTGACTTCAGAGATAAAAATAAGAGAGTTATTGATTAAAATAGTGCAAATTCATTCTGACTGTTGGGAAAAACAACAACTCCATGAACAACACCGAGCCAACCTCCTAGCAATAAATAATAGTGAATGTTGATTAAGATCCCAAATACATATGAACTGGAATAAGTAAAAATTTGTCAAATCACTGAGAAAATCTTTGCAACTATTGAGAAGCATTGCTTCCATTATTCTTTCTCCTTCAATCTTTAGGAATTATGCTTACTTTCAAACCTTATAGATTAAATTCTTTAAAGAACAGCCAGTAGAAATAAATTACATATCTATTATACAGAACCTTGCATGTCTAAAAAGTTTCAGAATAACAATCCCCACTTGATCTTTGCATATGTTCTGTCGAAATATGTATTCCCTTTGAAAATAATACTAGTAGATCTAGCTAGCACTAAATATTAAAAAGATGAAACATTAGTCTTAAAAAATAAATTAATATCTCTAGAAATATTTTCTTATTAAAAAAATTAATTTATTGAAGAACCTAAAAATCAATATTAAAATTCTATGGCTCCAAACAACTTACTAAGATCTAGAACAGTGATGGCGAACCTATCAAACTCATTTTTTGGTTGATTTTACTTTGTTAAATGGCATTTAAATATATAAAATAAATATCAAAAATATAAATCTTTGTTTTACTATGGTTGCAAATATCAAAAAATTTCTATATGTGACATGGCACCAGAGTTAAGTAAGGGTTTTTCAAAATGCTGACACGCTGAGCTCAAAAGGTTCGCCATCACTAGTCCAGAGGATAATCTATAGAATTGACTAACATTTGAGTCACATGTATAGTATACTTCTAAAAATGTTAGCAAGCACATTAATAAATTTTCTAATATAAAGTATTTTATAATTTAAAAAGACTTTGAATACCTCATAACACAGCCAAAGATATTCTCAATTTATAGCAAATATTCTAGGTTTTAAAATTCTGCATGTTATGTACCCATTGGCTTTAAATATGTCTATTTAAATATGTATATTGACTTAATAGTCTCTTTAATGTAACAAAGTAGTTAACATAAGAATGCTTGCACTTGAAATAGAAATACCTTCAGACAATTGCAAAATATAAAACATCACACAAAACTCAAGATCTTGTCTAAGTTAGTGCTTTTTTTTGTGGTTATTATTTAATATTTTTATCAACATCTTCCTTGAGGAAATGTGTACAGACTACTGTAGGATTGATATAAAATGTTTTTGCAGTTCAAAAAATCTCTTCTAGAATAATAGATCTTATCAGAACCTAAAATTTCATGAGTCTCTTGCCTTATTGCTATTTTGAATTAAAATCAAATGCAGTGTAAGGAAAAATAAGCAAAGGGAGCTAACAGATCTCATATTTAGGATGTTTTGGTAAAATAAATCAAATACACTCTTTAATTGTTTTTTTCAGTTTTGGCAGTAGCATCTGTTTCCGAAATATCTAGATGTAAAACATAGATGTTGACTCATAAGCCATTGAATATTTATTTGAGTTAAATCTTATGTATAACTAGAGGCCCAGTGCATGAAATTCATGCACCGGAAGGGGGCTGTCCCTCAGCCTAGCCTGCACCCTCTCCAACCTGGGACCTAAACCAGCAGGGATCAGCCCTAAACTGGCAGTCGGACATCCCTCTCACAATCTGGGACTGCTGGCTCCCAACCACTCTCCTGCCTGCCTGCCTGCCTGATTGCCCATAACCACTTCTGCCTGCCAGCCTGATCACCCCCTAACCACTCCCCTGCCAGCCTGATTGCCCCCTAACCACTCCCCTGCCAGCCTGATCAACACTTAACTGCTCCCCTGCTGGCCCGATTGCTTCCAACTGCCCTCCCCTGTTGGCCATCTTGTGACCAATGGGGGCAGCCATCTTGTGCGAGGGCTTGACAGTCAATTTGCATATTGCCTCATTATTATATAGGATTAGTATATCTGTATGACTCCAATTTTAACTCATACACTTCGAAAACAAAAGATTTGCAATCCATCTCTCCTAGTATTATCCCAAAGTAAGACTACATTCTTGGCAATTTGGATGAAAAAAAAAAGTAATGGCATTGAAATTATTGACAATGACAAAACTTATCCCAAAATATATTGGAGTCTGCCAGCATCTTGGAATAACTATTTAGAAGATAAATGCTAGAAGTCTAGTGATTAGCAAGATGGGAAGAAAATAAATTATACTAATTAATAGATATATAAGTTGAACATAAAACATACATAATATGTAAATGATTAAATTATTAAATTTATCTATATGAAAAATAAATTGTGGCTAGATAGGGAATGAAAATAGTTATATCAATTTCAATTCATTCATCAAAGGCTATTTATTAAATGTTTCTATTGTGGAAGTACCATGGACAAAATTTTTCTCATATCAGGAAAAACATTTGCAGCCTTGTGATATCCTTTAAATCAGGTAAAGAAAAATGGACTATTGTAAACTGTATTACTATTGGTTGAATGTGGATGCTTCAGGTGTGCTGATGAAGAGAATGATGTCCATCTGGATGGAGTGTTTGAGGGACATGCTACAGGGCTCATACCTCAGTATTAACTTGTTCAAAATGATCAATAACAAGAATATCAGTTCTGTGACCATGATAAATAAATTGACAGGTAAAGACAGGATATTCAATGACTGAATTAGGAACTGAGCGCCGTGCCATGTGACTGGTAGGTTGCATATGCTATAGCGTCTAGATCTCTTGGCTGACTAGAAAGAATGAGGTCTTGGATGTCAAGGATCTGTTTTCTAGTTCTTGCCCTGTCTACGTGTGATCTTAGACACATCTCTTTAATTTTCTTAGGTCCTGTTGACTAAAAATTGTGGAAGTTTGAAGAAGGACCTTTTGGAATTAAAATCTGTAGTTCTACTGCTCAACATGTTGCCTTTTATATAGCAGACACTTAATTCGTGTTGGTATTTCCTCTTTCTTCTGCTATTTTCTACTTTTTTCAATATAGAGAGCCTAAAATTACACATAGAATTCATGTCCAGACATTTATATCTGATTCTCATTTTATGCTTTTTAGTTAATTAAGAATTTTTATTTAATATCATTTTAGATTTTATAAAGATTTACAGTCAAGATAAATTACATTAAGGCTAAAATCAATTTCCAAGGGGCCTAAAGTTGCTTGGTTTTTTTCTAATTATTAGTTTTACAAGAAATATAAATGGTAAATTTTTTGTAACTATATTCAACCAAGAAACAACAGCAAGTCAACTAAAAAGGAAAAAACGTTATTTTTAATTGTTCAGGTTTAGCCTATAAACCCCTTACTCTTGGAGAAATATTCATTAAAACAAGGTGACTCAAGAACTTGATAGCACATTTCCTTCTCTAAGTTTTAATATTTACATTATAGTTTATGCTATTAATCTGAATTTTTGCTTCACCATTATCTTTTTTTAAGCTACCCAGATGTAGCGAATAAAATAATACAATATGAATATATTTTTCTAAGAGAGCTCATTGTGCAATATCAGTATTGGTAAATGTTCAGAGTAATTGAGAAACCGCTGAACTATTGGCTCTGTGAAGGAACTAGAATTTTTCTGTCTGGCGTATTCCCCATAACCAATTTTTTATCTTTATGTATTTCATTTACTTGTTGTAATAAAAAACTTTGATATTATCCACATGTCTTAGATTTTAAATATTAATACATTATATAGATGTACAAGTTTGTATATAATGCAGTGTGGTTTACTTATCTTTCTGTCCCTCCTCATTTTCATGTCTTTAGGACACATTTTCACTTATTTTCATGCATATTTCCCCAATCATTTGTCATAATAATACTATTTTATTAATCATAAAACCACATACTCCTTTAAAATATTTTTATATTTTTTAAAAATACATACCTCATGTATCCTACTTTCTTTTGAAAATATGTATTATTATCCAGGCATAAAACCAAGATTTCAGTAGTAGATTTCCTAGGGAAATGAAAATCAAGAACCATAAAATATGTTTGTAAATTTCTCTCATGTATCACAACCTCTCTCCTCAATGAAGAAAAATATTGTAAACAATTTTATATGGAAGTTTTCAATTATTTACCAACTATTATTCATGCACATATTTTGGAAAACGTGTGTGTTTTTATAGATAAATCAATAAACACCAATAGTACATATCTGTTTTTTATATTTCTAAAATTATATATCTAGTTTAACCCATTGGAATATGATAAAAATGTATCCAGTTGGGTCTTTAAAGGCCTCATTTTTATAAAAGAAAAGAAGTAAATCAAAACAAAGTTGAAAAGGCAAAAACACCTGAAATTTATGATAAGAAAGAATAATATTACCATGAAATACTTCTAATTAAAACGTTGGAATTTAAAGAAAACTAACAGCTATTTGTTCCCACTGACTAACGTGGGCCCTCCCTGGGGCTGTACCTGCAATCAGGAGTGTCTTCTACACCTGAGCTTTCCATTGATTGCGACTGCCATTTTCTTTAAACACCTCGATAAAATCTTTTCCAAGCTCTGTAAGTGTGACAATGGTTGGGAAACATTTTGAAAAGCCTAAAAAGGTTTCTGTGTATTTCTTAACAGTAGTACTTGGAAACTAGGAATGTTATTCCTTTTCAAAAGATAAAAGATGGCACTTTAGAAGGAATTACCTTCTGTCTCTGAGAGCTTGCAATCACTTGAAATGGTTTCTATATGGATTACCCGTTAACATTTCTCATCCCACAATTACTAGGGCCAGAAAATTAGAACTAGATTCAAGCATCATGGATTTCTGAAAGAAAAATGAAACTTAGCATATAAAAATCTATAACAAGTGGGATAATTCACAGTATTCAGGATACATATACACACGCACAAACAAAGAGTATGTCATTGTAAATATTAGAAAATTTCTAAATAGGTTAGATTGAGCCACACTCTTCTAGTGATTTCATAATATGTTTGTTATTTAAAACTTAGTTCCATCTGAAGTTTATTTATTTAAGCTGTGGATGAGACTTCCATTTTATTTTTTAGATGCTTCCTGTTTTACCTACTACCATGTATTGAGTAACCCATTTTTTTCCAACACTAATTTAAAATCTCACAATTGTCATTCTAATGTCTCAAATGTGTTTGAAATTCAGTCAGTATTTTCTCTTCTGTATCTATAGCCTCTCTGGCTGTTCATGCATTATCAACACATTGATTAAATTAATCAAGCTTTATAATGTATTTTAATAGCCCTAGCTATCAGGGCAACTCTCTACCCCTACTTACACTTCTTTACTTTTCCACAATTTTCGTAGATATTCTTGCTTGTTTATTTTTACATATAAAATTTATAAATATCAGTTTGTCTAGTTTAAAATTATTTTTATTTATGAAATTGGATTATTTATTAACTTTGATGTGTAGATAAAAAAATGGCATTCCTTTATGTAACTCAGGCAATTGAATGTAGTGACTAGAAATAGATTCTTAATAGGTATGCCAAGTTCAAAGGCTCACTCTGGCACATATCTTGAGCAATATAAAATATTGCTCTTTGGAGAGGTTACAATCCCTATAAAATGAAATGAAATAATAATACATACTCATGTAGTTGCATAGAGATTAAACAAGGCAATACATATCAAGCATTTTAAAAAGTGCCTGGATTATAGAACTGATCTCAGTAAATAGTACCTATTACTTCAGGCAATATATCGTGAATATATGTGCCAGTACTGTGAACATCAGAAAGCATCATATGGTAGAAAGTAAAAAGTTATCAAACTGGTCATTTATTTTTTTAAACATCATAGTGACCTATATTTTATAGTGAGTCATAGTTTGCAAATAACTTCCACATATATATTATTTATTTCTCATATTTTTTTCTTTTTTTACAGAAAAATAAAACAGTCTCAAATATACAAAATTAATAAGTGCCAGAACTTGGACATGAATCCTGGACAAAAGATTTTAGGGTTGTGTTGTTTTAAAGAATTCAAAGGACCAGGTTTCAGAATGACATTTTATTTCTGAACTAGAGGCCCCATGCACGAAATTTGTGCATTGGCAGGGGGAGGGGTGGCTTGGGGATTTCTCAGCCCAGCCTGCATCCTCTCACAGTCCAGGAGCCCTTTGGAGAGCGGGCCTAAGCCAGCAGTCAGACATCATTAGTACTGCTGCAGAGGCAGGGGAGGCTCCCACCACT
>NW_006287916.1:236690-239469 GCF_000327345.1 Myotis davidii | reverse complement strand
AGGGGGCAGTTCTTGCATTGAGCATCTGCCCTCTTGTGGTCGGTGGGCGTCATAGTGACAGGTCATTTGCTGTTCGGTTGATTTGCATATTAGTCTTTTATTATATAAGATATTTGTTGTATTAAACAAGGTGCTTTTTTATCCATTATCTATACTAATCTTCACAATATCCCTGTGTGGTAGGCCTGGGACAAATTTAACAAATAAGGAACTGAAGTTCTGGATAGGTGAAAGTTGCCCAAGCTCATATGGCTGGTAATTGTGCAAATCCATTCAGTCCTGTGGAATGCAAGACAACCATTCATTCCATTACAGTGAACTGCAAAGAACTGATAGCTACCCTTAGCCACTCTCTTACCCATTAAATTTTCCTGCCCATTATTCCATTATACTTCCTGACTTTAGAACAGTGGTTCTCACCCTTCCTAATGACACAACCCTTTAATACAGTTCCTCATGTTGTGGTGACCCCAACCATAAAATTATTTTCTTTGCTACTTCATAACTGTAATTTTGCTACTGTTATGAATCGTAATGTAAATATCTGATATGCAGGATGTATTTTCATTGTTACAAATTGAACATAATTAAAGCATAGTGATTAATCACAAAAACAATATGTAATTATGTATGTGTTTTCCGATGGTCTTAGGTGCCCCCGGTGAAAGGGTTGTTAGACCCCCAAAGGGGTCACGACCCACAGGTTGAGAACCGCTGCTCTAGAATATAGTCTGTCTAATAGAAATTACTGCAATAATGGAAATGGCCCATATCTGTACTATTTAATGTGGTAGCTATTAGCCACAGTTAGCTAAATACTAAAATACTACTTCTTTTCTTAAAAAATTTTGATGAAGGTTAATCAAGTTAATATATGTGTTGAAACATCTGGTACCTAAAGCTCATAAATATGCAATCCCAATCTGCATTTACTTTTGTCTTTTCATAAGACAAAAATAAACCTATTTACGATCACTAATAGCAAGAATAGTGCTTGTGATAGCTCTATTAAAGCAACTAGCATTTATTGTGCCTATTACTAAGCCAGATGCTTGATTTACATGTGTTGAGTAGATAGTTGAATTCTGACAAGTGCATAAGGTAGGTGATATTGTTATTTTCATTTTACAGATGAAGAAAGATTAACCAAATAGATTAAGTAATTGCCTAGCCTATTGAATGACAGTCAGAATTTGAATCCAGAATTTCTGACTCTAGAGAATGTGTTCTTAACCTCTATATTATACTGATCACTTCTGAACTTTGTTCAAGGGTGAGGGTAGGGAAGTAAATAAGATAAAGTACTTTCTTAGTTATTTTTCCATTTATTTAACAGTAGTACATTTTTGTATTATTTGTTGACATAGTCTACCTTTAAAGGCTTTTGTATATTAAACTAGTATATTAAAAATAAATAATATTTAAGGGAAAAAAATATTTTCCAGTCCCAGCAGTCAACTTAAAAATTAATTCTTGCCCGAGCTGGTTTGGCTCAGTCGCTAGAGCAGTGGTCGGCAAACTCATTAGTCAACAGAGCCAAATATCAACAGTACAACGATTGAAATTTCTTTTGAGAGCCAAATTTTTAAAACTTAAACTATATAGGTAGGTACATTGTTATTATCTTAATTAGGGTACTCTTAAGCTGGCCTTTGCACTACATCTTTTTTCACTCCACAATGTTCCCTGTGAGTGTGCGCCCGCATGTGGTATTTTGTGGAAGAGCCACACTCAAGGGGCCAAAGAGCCGCATGTGGCTCATGAACCGTGGTTTGCCGACCACAGGGCTAGAGCATCAACATGCAGACTGAAGGGTCCTGGGTTTGATTCTGTTCAAGGGCACATGTTCAAGTTCATGGGGTCGATCCCCAGAAGGGTGTGAGCAGTAGGCAGCCAATCAATGATTCTCTCTCATCATTGATGTTTCTATCTCTCTCTCCCTCTCCCATCCTCTCTGAAATAAAAAAAAAAGTATATTTTTTAAAAATTAATTCATGCCTGGTTGGGTATGGCTCAGTAGTTGAGCATCAACCTATGAACTAGGAGTTCATGGTTCAATTCCTAGTCAGGCTATATGACCAGGTTGCAGGCTCAATCCCTAGTATGAGGTGTGCAGGAGGCAGACAATAATGATTCTCTATCATCGTTGATCTTTCTATCCCTCTTTCTCTCCCTTCCTCTCTGAAATCAATAAAAATATATTTTTAAAAAGCTTAAAAATTATTCATCAGGAAACTGGGATTGCATGCAATTACCAAAGTGAGGAAATATCTAATTTAGATATATAAAAATGTCCACTAGTATAAAATCTGTTTTTTATTATTAAAATTGTGTCATTTAATTGTTTTTTTTTTGTTTTAGTTTAAATGAGTTTTTAACATAATAAAGCTCACTTTAATACATACTGAATAAAAACACTACGCAAAAATCTTAACAAATTCTCCTTAGATAGTATAATACCCTAAAGCATATGGATATTAATTCATGGTTTTGAAACATCTAAAACAATTCCACAATAACTACGTTGTCATTGCCAAATATCAGTAGACAAATATAAATATAACTAGAGGCCCGGTGCACAAAAATTTGTGCACTTGGGGGGAGAGGGGATCCCTCAGCCCGGCCTGTGCCCTCTCACAGTCTGGGACCCCTCGGGAAGTAACGACCTGCTGGCTTAGGCCTGCTCCCGGGTGGCAGAGGGCAGGTCCAATCCCTAGGTGCACCCCCTGGTTGGGCTCAGAGCAGGGCTGATTGGAGAGTTGGGGTGCAACCCCCTGTC
>NW_006287916.1:219142-236225 GCF_000327345.1 Myotis davidii | reverse complement strand
AGCCTCGCGGCTCCGCTGATCCCAGTACTGGGAGGCATATTACCCTTTTACTATATAGGATAGAGGCCTGGTGCACAGGTGGGGGCCAGCTGGTTTGCCCTGAAGGGTATACTGGATCAGAGTGGGGGTTCCCTCTGGGGTGCCAGGCCAGCCTGGATGAGAGGATGATGGCCGTTTGCAGCTGGTCACACCCCCTTCAGGGTCGGGGTCCCCCCTGAGGTGCCTGGCCAGTCTGGGTGAGGGGCTGAGGGCCATTTTCAGGCTGCCGGGTGACTGAAGCTCCCAACCGCTCCTTTTTTTCTTTTTTTTTTATTCTGGGCCAGCTTTAGTTCTGAGGCTTGGCTCCAGCTCTGAGGCCTCAGCTGCTGAAAGCAGGCATCTGGTTTGTTTGGGTTCTATAATTGTAACACTGTTGCAGTCCTGCTCACTCCAGCTCTGAGAACCCAGCTGGCTAAAAGCAGGGATCTGGGTTTGTTCTATAATTGAAACAATGTTGCAGTCCTGCTGGCTGAAGCCCAGCTGGCTGAAAGCAGATTTCTGGGGTTTTGTTTAGCTTCTATATTTGTAACAATGTTTCAAACTGCAAGCTCAGAGGCTGGCAAGTTAGGCGGGGAACGTTAGCTTCCTCCGTCACTGAAGCAAGCAAGCCTCCTGTTCACTTCAAGCTGCCTGGCTGCCGGCCGCCATCTTGGCTGGTAGTTAATTTGCATATTGCCCTGATTAGCCAATGGGAAGGATAGCAGATGTACGGCTAATTACCATGTTTCTCTTTTATTAGATAGGATGAGATGATTGAACTAGAGTAGCTCTAAGTTTCCTTCTATCTATAAACATCCATAACAGTGATTCATCAAATATTCAACATCTAATGTGTATCAGGCATTTGTGCACAATGATTTTACTTAAACCTTATAAAATCCTACAAAAGAGGGTATATTTCAGGTCAGGAATATTAGCAGGCCAAACTCATAGGACCTGTTCTTAGGGGTTTTGTTGAGAGCCCAAGTTTCCCCTTGTACCTTTGATCCCACACATATAACCAGTCACCCATATTACACTGTTGTCCACAAGTGGTGGATTGTGCAGAGGGGTAGGGACAGAAAGACCCACATTTAAGGTCAGGTCAGCATGAAACTTCCTCCTCTCAAAAATAAATTTTATTTTTCTAGCCCTAACTGGTTTGGCTCAATGGACAGAGCATCGACCTGCGGACTCAAGGGTCCCAGGTTCCATTCTGTCAAGGGCATGTACATTGGTTGCAGGCACATCCCCAGTAAGGAGTGTGCAGGAGGCAGCTGATTGATGTTTCTCTCCCATCGATGTTTTTAACTCTCTATCCCTCTCCCTTCCTCTCTGTAAAAAATCAATAAAATATATTTTAAAAAATTATTTTTCTACTAATGTTTGACTTCAATTTCTATATTTCTTTCTTTCCAGTCTCGGATACCCCTCCATCTCCTTCTTATCCTACCCCTAGCCCTATCTAGTTGGGGTATCAGGAGGAGGAATTTTCCCTCTTACCCCTCTTAAGTTCTTATGGCTAGGCTAATAATAAAATTGATACAAGACAGACTAGCACATGACAAAACATTTAATTTCATGTTTATGGGAGATTATAAATTGATACTAAGAGATTGACCAAAAAGTAGACAGATCTTTATATCTCTTTACACAAAGAAACAATAATTTGTGAGGCTTTGACAAGACAAAGAAACTTAGGTTGGAGTGGTCATTAGTGAGGAATCTAAGCCAAATTTGGGCATGGGTAATAAATTATTAAAAAACAAAACAAAAAACTAACAAGATTTATATACACAGGCTTCTTGGAGTTCAAAACTAGTTCAGAATCTGTGTTGAGAGAGTGTCACAATTCTATAACCTTTTATAGCACAAATTCTATATATTATTTTATTTTATACTCATAATAATGCTCTGGAATAAAGAAGAACAGTGTTATCCTATTTTAGAGATAGGTAGGCAAGAAAGTTGAAGAAAAAAGGTAAAGGTGAAAACAAGGGATCAATGTGAAAAACTTTTAAACTAATCATCAGTGTGTGATAACTGATCAGATATAAACACTGAGGGAGAAGAAATGAAAGTTCTATTTAAAGATTCAATTGCTTCAAAAATTAGGACACTATTGACAGGAAATAGGCAGCCTGTGAGAAAATAAAGCAGTTTTGATGAAGAAGATGAATGCACTTTAAGAGAACCCAGCAAGGTGGAGATGGTGTGTACACAGCTGACAGTATCTACCAGCAGAGGGAAGACTTCCTTTATGCTGACAGAGATAACAACTAACGTTATTACTGCAGGACACAGTTCCCACTCAGTAATCTATGACCACAGCTTTATGCCAACCCATTCTGTATTCTGATTAGAAATTTTCATAAGAACATTCTGTCACACCCTCCGAATGAGATAATAGTGAACACAGACACACCAGCTACCGGGATCATTAGCCCAAATTCCTCTGCTCAGCTCTCAATGTTCCCTCCTCCTGAATTCCACACCCCCAACTTCCTGGAACCCAAGTCAGAGGAGCAGAGACAAATCCCTTTGCCAGAACTGCCAGTTTCTATTTCTATTTATTTTATTATTTCTATCTTTGTTATTTTTTAATTTTGTAATAGAATTTTCAACCAATATAGAAAAATTCATTGATAGCAATGTCCCTCTCTAGTAGGAATTATCAGATTACAACAGATTAATAAAATCTCCTTTGTAAAAAGATGAGTTGCTAACTTACAATTCATGGAGCTAGAGAGTAGATACCACCTGTTTTCTATTGCTATTTCATTTTGTGTCTTATTTATGGCCTGTGTTAATAATGATGTGCAGTCTTTTACCTTCTGACCATTTGTCAGTGGGAGATGCATTTGTAGGTGTTTATTCAGCATTGGGATTAATTAGTGCTGACTCATATTCATGTACTTTCTTCAGCTTCTTTCCCTCTCCTCCCTCCGCCCCCTCCCCCCAGCTTTCTGGTGTTTTAATGTCTAAAATTTTTAAAATTTATCTTTGTTGTTGAAAGTATTACAGATGTTCCCTGTTTTTCCTATTGACTCCCTCCATCCCATACCTCCAGCCCCCTACCCTAGGCCTTCACCACACTATTGTCTGTGTCCATGGGTTATACATATATGCATACAAGTTCTTTGGTTGATCTCTTCCCATGCACCCACCCAATTGGATTGTTTGTCAACCTCCTTTTGTTAAGTTGTATGCATTCATTATATATTTTGGATGTATCAGACGTATCATTGGCAAATATGTCCCCCTGTACAGTGGGCTCCTTTTACATTTTTTTTTTTTGCTGTACAGAAGCATTTTATTTTTATGCAATCCCACTTGTTTATTTTCTCCTTTGTTTCCCTTGAGCTAAGAGATGTATCAGTAAACATATTGCTAGGAGAGATATCTGAGATTTTGCTGCCTACATTTTCTTCTAGTCTTTTTAATGTTTCACGACTTTTATCTATCTTGAGAAAGACCCGATTTGTTTTTAATAAAAGCCAATTTAGGGAAATTTATGATAAAAAAAATAAAGCAAATACAATTAATTAACCTAAAATCCAAGACAATGAACTTAAAAAAAAAGCAGGCTTTTTTTTTGATTGATTCAATTAAAGAAAAAAATTATCTCATTTAAATCCAAGGTAAATAAGCTACCTTGGGTCTCTGTTACATTATACACCTAGAAATAAGTGACCAGTAAGATTATAAAATCTGGATGTATATTCCTTCAGATGCTCAATTTTTAATTTAATTTTTTATCTTTAATTATAAGACCATACACCTAAGCATTGTTAGTCCATATGCTATTTCATTTAGTAACCTCATTAACACTCTGAGATATTATTATACTTATCTAACTAGTGATGTAATAAAGGCTTAGGGAGTTTAACTTGCTTAACATTATGTTTTCAAATAAGTAGAGGAATCTGGTGTAGATCTCAAGCTAACATTTAAGTACAAGAAATAATCCATGGCCTTTTTATATATTTTTATACAGTTAAAGTGCATTTTGGATAATGTCAGTAAAAGAGGTAAAAAAAAGGGGGGGAATAATTCATAATATCAGCATTCTAACACTTTTTTGCCTTTATATAATGTATACTCAATGCATAATTTTTTAAGAAAATAAGTTCCTTTTAGCCCTAACCGGTTTGGCTCAGTGGATAGAGCGTCAGCCTGCGGACTCAAAGGTCCCAAGTTCGATTCCGGTGAAGGGCACGTACCTTGGTTGCGGGCACATCCCCAGTAGGGGGTGTGCAGGAGGCAGCTGGTCGATGTTTCTCTCTCAATGATGTTTCTAACTCTCTATCTCTCTCCCTTCCTCTCTGTAAAAAATCAATAAAATATATTTTTTTTAAAAAAAGAAAATAAGTTCCTTTTATAAACTAAATTTCTCTAATTCTATTGTCCATGTAAATCACAGTATATCTCACCCCCTTTACTTATCTATGAATAATCCATTCATAATGGAATAATTCATTTTTATATTCTTATTTAATGCTAAAATGATTCTATATGGAATCTCTTATCTGGAAATGGATTGATCTTTGTTCTTATATGTATTATGTTTTTGTCCATGAGTTTTCAGTGCAGCTTTTAGATAAGATTTTTATCAGAATTTATTTCAATGCTTCCCACTTCTTGTCTGACAAATTGCCACAAACTTGTGTTTTTTTCCTGTTCTAAGACTAATGCCATGTCTACATGTTATCTATATTCTCCTGTTCTGCTTTGCTTGAGTAGTTTTTAATGTAAATTTAAGTAGTTTTAACTAGGTTATGTGTGAATACATGAAGTACTTACTTATATTCACAATGATATATTGTCTAATAACCCTTTACAAGTCTTCAGTTTAAAAATTAAACTTCATTTAATAATAAGTTCCAATACTGTTAGAGTATACAAAAAAAAAAAAGAAAAGGAAAAAATAAGGTGGTTTAAATTAGGTTAAAGTAAATATCTGTGAGAAATGTGGACATTTTATCACTGGTAAATTCTCAACTCCGTTGTAGAATACTGAGCAAGAAATGTGCTTTACTCGCCATGTGTCCTCAGTGCCTAGCATAATGCCTTCTGAGTTGAATGGATAGATAGATAAATGGATGGATGGGCAGGTGAATGGAAAAATGAAGGAAAGAATAAGGTTTTATGAATCAATGACCTTCTCATTTTATACATAAGAAAATGTGCTGTTATGTATGTGATTTGCTAAAGGTCAAAAATCATTAAAAGGGAGAGCCAGTTTTGGAATTTAAGCTTCCTGAGTACTCTGCTCTTCATCCCAGTACAAACAGGAAGACTGACTCTTCAGGTCAAAGGGAATGTCTTCAAGAGTATATTAATAATCTCAGGACTGAACATGAGGTTTACTTTTCTACTACAGAATGAATTAAACTGTTCTTGAAATTTTTCCTTATTTCATTGAATAAAAATATTTCTTCACCTTGCCACAAGAAAAATATATGAGTATTCCTATTGTATAGATTATCGATATAGCATTCCAGTAAGCAAATAATTCTAGTAAGTAAAAAGTTTGTATTATACATATGCTACTCATTATAAAATTCCAAATTTCCTCAACATTAAATTATGCTGAAGTGGGCGGGGGGACCTTCTTTATTTCATAGAGGAGAAAACTGCTTCAGTGTTGTGCAGGACTGACTGCATTAGCATCAAATATAAACTGCATGGTCAAATAATGCTGATCACCGGATGACAGATAGCATCAATACACTCCACAGTACACTTTTAGGTATCAGTGTTGCAAATCTCCATAGCATATTTACTAGCCTTACAAACATTTCCACAAGTCCCCCATTTTGCCCCAGACTCTCAACTCATAAAATCTGCTATAAATGTTTTGTCTGAAAACAAAAATTTTTTTCCAGAAACCCAAAGAATACACAAAGGACAGGGTTTTCTTTACCTATGCCCCTTTGTTTGACATCTAGGACACAGGGATTGACATAGTCAAGGGCTGTCTCTGCTGGAAGTAATGAATAATATATGCTTGATTAAGTAAGCTATTTCAGTTATAGAAGCAGCTATCTGAATCACAATGTATAAGTGTATGGCTCGCCTTGGTTAAGTAACAGAATACAAATATAAGTTATATGTCATGATATCTGCCACATATGATTTAGAAGTGGATGAGGTGATGAGTGAGAGAAAGTGGAAAGAAGAGTCTGTTGGTTTTGTTAGAGATGCTACACAAGGTAGCACAGACTAAATGCCTTAAAAAAATAAATTTATCCTCCTGCAGTTCTTGATGATAGAAGATCAAGGTGTCATCAGTTCCTTCAAGCCATTAACAAGCTTGGTCTAAACAAGCTTCCAAAGAACATGGCATCCATGAAAGAGAAAAATAAAAGAACGAAAGGACAGTTGAAGTACTGAGGAAGAAATCACTAGGAAATTGTTTAAAAAATAATAATATGAAGTGATATGAAAAAATAGCAAATAAAGTCTTAAAATATATAATAGAGAACGGAAATGCATAAATATGTCACAATATGTATTTATATACCATACATGAAGAGCCTACTGCCATAAGAAATGTAAAAGAATTCACTATTAATAACTCATTCTTGAATTGTCCCCCTTAAAAATCAAATGCCCCCCCCATGGGGTGTGTGCTCCACATTGGGAACCACTGATCTATATGACCTCATTGAAACATAATTAGCTCCTTAAAGACCTATCTCTAGAGATAGTCACATTCTGAAGTACTTGAGGGCTGGGGCTTTACCGTATGAATTTTAGGGGGACACAATTCAATCTATAACAAAGTCATTACTTAAGATTTTTAGAAATGTGTCCCTCTGGTTAAGTCATTTCATAGTTTCTGGTAGCTTCCTGGAGCTAACGAGGATCTCTGCTCTGTTTTGAAGATGTGAGGTCTTGGCAAGTGTGTACTAATTGAGGAACTAGGGTGGTGCTTCTCTCCACTCCATTCTGTAACAGTTCACCCTTTAGCTGAAAGGAAATTGAGGAAACTATTTCTCTGTTTGTTTGACTTGGATGTTTTCTTTCTTTTTCTCATCCCTTGTTGGCAGTTAGCTACTGAGCCCTTTTCACTTTACTTTCTAGTCTAGCTCTTTCTTCATTCCTGCCTTTGAGGAAACAGTTTCTGTTAAAATTATTGCACCTTTCCATTTTTACATAATCTTTGCAGAAATGGACAATGCCATTTTTTAAAGTGCCTAGCAGGACAACTTCCTCCCTGCAACTTAGTGCCTATAAGTAACTTTTACCCCTTCAGTTTTTTATGATAGCCTGTTCCCAGTAATCTACAGTTTCTCTTTACCATTATTTTTTGTGACCAAGATTTTAGCAAACATCATATACCACTGTTTTTCATTTTTGTGTGTCCTGAATGAAAAATGAATTTCACTGAGGATTTTGTAAATTAGTTCAAAGGGGGTTTGCCTCTCAGAACTTCATACCCCTCAGGCAATTGTGTGTATGTCTTTTCCTCTTTATCTCCTTCTCCACCTTTCCCCTTTCCTGCTTGCAGTCACCTCCTTAATCCATTTCTGTGCTCCAGAAAAACCTTTCACCCACAATTTTTCAAGACAAATTTAGCACTATTCCTACTATTCAAACTGTAGCCCTGTTATTTAAATAATTCCAAACTTGCAAATTCCCATCTATATCTATTCCCTATCTCAGCAAACAAAATATCCTTTATATACTCAATTTCACTTTCCATCAAGTCAGGAGAGCTTATAAATAGAAAAATAATGTTGTTTTCTGTCACGCTATTTTGTACAAACCCTTTACGTGTGTGATTTTAATTACTTGTTCTAAGTCTTTTCAGATGTCCTTCTGTTACTGACTTCATATTTATTTCATTTCTGTAAAGATTTCAGAGACTTTTCTCTCCTACTTTGCTTAGATATTAGATCCCAAAAGGACTATGAGTGTCTGTACTTCTACATGCTTTATGCAGTGTATTTCCAAATGATTGGGTTTTTCTAATCCTTTGTAGTCCTCCAAACCCTGTCTTTAATCTGTTTTTATTTGGAAATACTTAGAACAGGTAAAATAATACATTGTGAATGCTTCTTACCTTTTTATTCTCAGGTATTAACCTCGGATTATTTCTGCTTCATTATTTCATCATTCTTCAACATGATCTGGCAGCATTTTACAAATCTCTGAAATAGGAATTTCTAAATCCTTTTGTCACAGCCAACTAAACCTAGATGATAATGATTGTCACTGACACTTTAAAGAAACACCAGGCATGCTTCACATGCTAAATCTGTAAAGGAAAAGTGCCCCCAAAAAGAACTGAGGATGATGGACAGAATAGTAGTTGCATACCAATGGGAATAGGGATGCCAATATTAATTAGAAGAAGGAAAGGGGTCCTTCAAATGCTACCATGCTGATTAAAAAGCAGAAAATCAGTTAGGAGATAATAATTCCCTTCATATACAGTGCCTTGCTGAAAATTGAAAACTGATCATTGTAAGAAAATAAATGTCTGTTATTTAAGCCACCACATTATATATGTTATTATAGCAGCCCAAGCTAAGACAGTTATTATATTTTAGCTATTAAAACATAATTATAATTTTGATAGTTTTCCTCAGATCCTTAAAAGCATCATTTTTAAATAACCTTTATCTCAATGCTGTGAGATTCATTTCATTTTACATATGAGAAAACTGAGACTTAAAGAGGTTAAATAACTTCTGCAAGATCACACAGATAATTTGCTAGAAAGGTTGTGACTAAAACTTATAGCTCTGGGTTCTTCATCTATTTATTTATCACAACACCATACTTAACTATATGAAGACTCTTATGACCAGCACTACCTATGACTGCTAAAAATATGACCAGTGTTATAGACTATAATGCACAGTGCAAAATTATCAATATAATATTAATTTTTGCAATATAGAGAGAATCTGAAGAGAAACTTGATAATGTTCTCTCAGTAGCCTGTATGAGGTTGAAGGTGTATTTTATAGAAGCTATCATAGCCCTATACCTTATATGAGAATGTCAATCATTACTATATTATTCATGTATTTATTTATTCATTTATTCAAAGGAGGGCCATCCTGTGCTGTATGTATTCTTCTATGCTATAGAGATATAGGGTAAACAAAACTGATGTGTCCAAGGCCCTCAAAGGATTTAGATTCTGGCAGGACACAAAGACTCTCTAGAAGCTCTCTATATAAAACCTTAAGCTACTGATCGACAGCTTGATCGCTCAACTGGTAGCTATGACCCACACTAAAAACCAGGAGACAGATGCTCAACACAGGAGCTACTGGTCAGTGCACTCCCACAGCAGGAGTGCCACTCAGTGGCATCAGATGCTGGGCTCATGGCTGGCAAGTCCAGCTGCAATGGCATGAGCCTCTCCTGCCCCTGTGGCAGCGCTACCCAGCAGTAGCAGCAGGCACAGTGGGGCAGGGTGAGCAGGACCAGAGCCGCACTGGGCCTGGGTTCTGGCTCCTCCCCAGCCTCTTGCTGCTTCATGCACTACTACATCCCTTGGGGGGGATGCCAGACTGCCGGTTTTGGCCCGATCCCTGAAGGCCCAAAACCAGCAGTCCAACATCCCCTAAGGGGTCCCGGATTGCAAGAGGGCACAGGCCAGGCTGAGGGACCCCACATGTGCACGAATCTGTGCACCAGGCCTCTAGTAACAAAATAAGGACCAATTGTACTCAGAATGCTGAAGGAAATAGAGTAATATGAGAAAAAAAAATAACTGCAATGAGGGTCACCTTTAAACAAGGTGATAGTATTAGGGTCACTATTAAACAAGGTGATACCTGCTGGAGAATATATCACTATAGCTAAGCTGTTATCAGTTAGAAGAAATAAGGCCAAAAAGAAAAAAGACCTGGATGAAGAGCACCCCAGACGGGAAAGACTAGGTGAGCAATGTCTGGAAAGGGAATGTGACTGATGCGTTGAAGGATCAGAAACAAGAGTGCTGGAGCAGAAAGAACTAAAGGGGTATGTGATGGGTGAGACTGGAGAATAAGGCAGGAGAAGCAAAACACAGCAGAAGTTTTGAGCAAGAGTAAGAAGATTTGGTTTTATTTTAGAAAGTCACTTTAACTGCTGTTTGGAAGCAAAGTCCAATTAGGTGGTTATTGCAGTTGCCCAGGAGAAAGATAATGTTGCTTTCTCAGAGGTTATAGCAGTAGAGGTGACAAGCCATGAAAAGGCTCAGGCAGATTTTGGTGACTTGGCCATTAGGATTTTCCTAGGTATTCAGCGGTTCTCAACCTGTGGGTCGTGACCTCTTTGACGGCCGAATGACCCTTTCACAGGGGTCGCCTAAGACCATCCTGCATATCAGATATTTACATTACGATTCATAACAGTAGCAACATTACAGTTATGAAGTAGCAACGAAAATAATTTTATGGTTGGGTCACAACATGAGGAACTGTATTTAAAGGGCCAGAAGGTTGAGAACCAATGTAGGTATTGAATGGGGCAGTGAAAATGGGGGAAAGCAAAGAAACAAGCACGCCTTCTAAGTCTCTAACTTCAGGTATTGGAGAGGTGGTGGCGCCACTTACCAAGATTCCCTTCACAGGAAGAAAGCTTTGGGGTGGGGAGCTGGACAAGAGAAGGAGCTTGTTTTAGACATGACATTTTGAGATGTCTTTGAGACAGTCACCTATCTGAGGGGCAGCAGTGGCTTAAAGGGGTTCTTTTAAAGTTTTGCTTGTTCATCTGCCACTTGTCTAATTTTCTGGAGTGATGCAGCATCCGCAATAAGACAGTGGGCAGAGCTCAGAGGGATGTGTGAAATGCGGAGGGTGCCGCAGTACAGGAGAGAAAGACACTGTTTTATTCATCTCATTATTCCTTTTAAAGACTATGAGAGTTTCAATGCTTTGCCATCCTGGAGGACACATAGCTGGCCAACAGGAGAGGAGCCTGCTGGTTCTTTATGATTTGCAGATTTGTAGCCCTGAGAAGAACACTTTCAGTTTAAAGGTACATGCAGCCCTACCTAGTTTGGCTCAATGGCTAGAGCGTCAGCCTGAGGACTGAAGGGTCCTGTGTTTGATTCTAGTCAAGGGCACATGCCCAGGTTGTGAGCTCCATCCCCAGTGGGTGGTGTGCAGGAGGCAGCCGATCAATGATTCTCTCTCATTAATGATGTTTCTATCTCTCTCTCCCTCTTCCTTCCTCTCTGAAAATCAATAAAAAATAATAATAATTTAAAAAATAACAAATAAAAAAATAAAAATACATGCAAGGATGAAGAGTTTAGAGTTGGAAAAAAATAAAAACAAATTATAGGAAAATCAGTTGCTAGAAATAAGACAAAGAAGGAGAGGGCCTAGAATAAGCTGTACTTTGTGAACTAAACACAAAAAACAAAATCACTGAGTTATGGCAAGAGGATTATGGGACTAAATAAATGATATTTAAATTTTAAAACTCCAGTTGTTGAAAAAGAATTTGTCACTTGTTGAGAAGTGAAGAAATATATGAAAACACAAACAAATATAAAAAATACCTAAAGTTCATAAGGGAAAAAAATACACAAGGATAGTGGAGAGGTCTAGATTAGGGATATAAATTCATGCACTTCAATACCCAAGGATTTACTGTACATAAGAATGTTTTTTTGTCATACAAGTCCTTCGGTTGATCTCTTACCCACCCAACCCCAACCCTCCCCAGCCTTCCCACTGTAGTTTGACAGTCTGTTAGATGTTGCTCTGCCTCTGTATCTATTTTAGTTTATCAGTTTATAATGGTCTTAATTATCCATAAATGAGTGAGATCATGTGGTATTTTTTTTTCATTGACTGGCTTATTTCACTTAGCATAATGCTCTAAGAATGTTTTATTTACATTTACTTCCAGAATCAGCCTCTTCTATGTCTTGACAACACTATTAGAAGAGAAATACATATCTATTAGATTTTTAATTGTAATTGAGCATGCTAAATGAGGAAAGAAGCAAAGCCTATTTCTAAGGATCTTGAGAAGCAGAATGTATACAAAATGAACCTTGGCTAATTAAGAATTAAAGTACCCAGTAACTCTAGCTATGAACTTGCCTTTGGGATTTTGAGAAATCACTATACCATTTTGGTTTTAAGTCTCTCATCCATAAAATGGATAAATATTGTGGTCAAGGGTTTGTAATGAAGATTTAAGAAATTCATATTTATTCATAAGATTTTTAAATGAATGTAAGAAACACTAAGCCTTTACTAAAATCTGGAAGCCAGCCCACAAGTCGCTGGGGACCTTATCTGCAGGCCCTCCAACTGCCCCGTTATGAAATGAACACACTCTGGAAATCCAGTGTACAGCATAATGACTATAATTAACAATATTGTACTATAGACTTGAAAGTCACTAAAAGAGTAAATCTTAAATATAGTCACTACAAAAAAAGAGAGATAATTAGGTGAAGTGGTGGAAGTGTTTGTTAACTAATCCTACTATGATGATCACCTCATGATATACACATTTATAAAATCGTCATATTGTACACCTTAAATTTACATAATGTTTCATGCCAATTATATCTCAATAGAGCTAGAACTAACCTTAAGTAAATAAAAGGACTTTGTAAACTTAAAAAAGAATTTTGAGGAGACACAATTCAGTTCATAATAAGCCTAAGTTTTTATCTCTAACCATAATCCCATAACACCAGTTTTTATTCCCTTTGCCTTAATGTACTTCTTTTCTATTTCGTCTTGTCTTGCTTTTGATGGCTGTACTCATTTCTTTTGCTATAGATCATTGTAAATCTACACACCCAAACTCGTGGTTTGGGCTTGACATAATTACTTATAGGCCTAAGCTAATGTTAATTAGATATACATCTTGGATTGGGCAACAGTGTCAAATTTCTCAGATAACACTAAAATAATATGCCTATATGCTCATCTAATTTTGAACTTACTGCCAAAATTCAACTCTTTTGGAACATTGTGCACTTTTTTTCACAGGTGTTACTACTTAGTTCTAATTTTCTTGCTGCGAATGACATTTTTAACCACAGCCTTGAAACTGAAGCAGCAAAACCCAACCTAAATTCCTCAGGAAGGGGTACTTTAGATGTTGATGCTTTTCATTAAATTTTTTTTCATATCTTACTCGTAAAAATGTTTTACTTTGCTAATATGCGGTTAAAATAAGCAGGCCTATAATTTTGACTTAAAAAGATATAATTACCACTTGAGAACATTTGGGCTGACAAAAGGTATAGAAAAGTGATAAGGTATGTGTGGTCCATGGAATGTTCTTCCAATAATATACTCTGAGGAGGTTCTAATCAAAACAAGAAGTTCCTTGTCATGTAGAGTTGAATTTCCATTCAGACATTTTAAAAGAATAAATAATACCCTGAAGACTATAACTCCTAAACTTATTTTCTGGTTGGCAGTATTTTATTTCATTTCCTAGACTGATTTTTTTTTCTTTTATGTCCCAACCCTCAAAATCATCTATCCTGCACTAACGTAACATGGCAGATAAGAACAGCCACAGGCATTCCAGTCTAACCTACACAGGGTACAAAAATCAAAGGTCTTTTTTTCCTTTTAATACATGAAGAAAAGGTGCCCAAAGCTGCTTCTCATTAAGGATGACATGCATTTCAATCCTGCCTATATAATTAAAATGGATTCTTAACTATAAGAAATAGGCAATGTTACTGCAAGTGCTTCTTCATTTGCCCCACCTCCCTTATTCCTCCTACTGGTAAGTTTCTGTGCCAAGGACAATGGAAGGCTGCAATGTCCACATTACCATGAAAAATAAATCCCATTGCCTCAGAAGCTGGATAAGTCTTTTAGCTTCATGAATAACCAATATCAATCAATTTTAAAGAAAAACATTTAGAATTCTTTTTATTTGAGTAAAGGCCTAGGGAGAGGAGAGAATGGAGAGGTGTTATTTGATGGGGATAGAATTTCAGTTTCGCCAGATGTAGAGTTCTAGAGATGGATGGTGGAGATGGCTGCACAATATTAATTAGTATAACTGGCCCTAACCAGTTTGGCTCAGTGGATAGAGTGTCGGCCTGTGGATTAAAAGGTCCCGGGTTCGATTCTGGTCGAGGGCATGTACCTTGGTTGCAGGCACATCCCCAGTTGATGTGCAGGAGACAGCTGACCAATGTTTTTCTCTCTCATTGATGTTTCTAACTCTCTATTCCTCTCCCTTCCTCTCTGTAAAAAATCAATAAAATATATTTTAATTTTTTTAAAAAAGTTAGTATAACTGAACTTAAAATGATTAAGATGATAAATTTCATATTATATACTAGAGACCTGATGCGCGAAGATTCATGCAAGAATGGGCCTTCCTTCCCCTGGCTGCCAGCACCGCCTTGGCTCTGGCCGGAGCCTCCTTTCCGCCTTCCCATGCTGCCCAGAGGCCCTGAGTGGCTGGGGTGGTCCAGAACGCCTGCATCATCGCCATGGTGATGCAAGCGTCCTGCCCCACCCCCGGCCACTCAGCACCTGCGTATGCAAATTAACCCGCCATCTTTGTTGGGTTAATTTGCATAGTCCTGATTGGCTAGTGGGCATCACGAAGGTACAGTCAATTTGCATCTTTCCCTTTTATTAGTGTAGATGTTTATCACAATAAAATTTTGAAAAAAAAGTCAGGGGCTGTTTTATCTTATCTCTAGATACAATAATTTGCACCTAATTAGATTCAAAAGGAAGTCCCAAAAGCTTACTTTATTTTACTGTATCTGAAACTATGAAAGATACCAGGAGCATACTGGATATGAACTACAAAAGCAGAAATCTAAAGTTACAAAAAAGGATTATCGTACTTAATGCAGATCACTTAGCAATCTGGCGATACCACTCTGTCAACTGGTATTTCCTTTGTTTGCATCTGTTTGCTCAAAATGAATACACAACCTTCTGAAACCCCTGTTTAGCCCCCAGAAAAGTAAGGTTTTTATATCTACCACTTAATCTGCATCTTGATTAAAACATTAACTGTTACCTCAGTGCATACAGAAATCAGTTGTGTCTTCTCTACCTCCTTTTCATTCAAAGGTTCCTATTTGAAATTTTAAAAAATTCACTTTTTCAACAAACTCTACTAAGTGAATAATAAAAATCAGAGCATAGGATTTACAGATTAGTTTTTTTTCTAAGATTTGCCTTTTTTTATTTGGCTTATAAAGTTTTTTATTTTAATTATAGTTGGTATGCAATATTATATTAGTTATATTAGTTTCAGGTGTACACATTGTGATTCAACATTTTTATATATCATAATGTGATCACCCCACTGATTCTAGTAATCATCTGTCATTGTCAATCAATCTTTATGTCAAGTTGTAATAAAATTTGTCAAGACATGGTGACAGATTTGCATCATCTCTATCCCACTCTCTTATCTTGCCTAAAAATCTCAGGAGTTTCAAGAACTCTGCCAATTTTCCTGCTTAGCATTTATACCCTGTCTGTGCTAATGCCACTGTCCAGTGGCATGGTAATGCCATGACCCACACAGGGGAACTGCTCACAGCATTTTCACGTTTATCATTTCTCAAGGTTTGTGCTGCAAAGTACTCTTTTACTTGACATTTTGTGAGGGACAGGATTACAATTTCAATTTAATCATTTCAGCATTTCACAAAGCAAGGCAATTTTTGTTCACCCAAGAGCTTGCTTTTGCATTTACAGGAAACCTGGGGTCTAAGTTTGATATATCTAAAATCACTTCACAAGATTGTGTGAGGCCCTAACCAGTTTGGCTCAGTGGATAGAGCATTGGCCTGTGGACTGAAAGGTCCCAGGTTCGATTCCAGCCAAGGGCATGTACCTGGCTTGCGGGCACATTCCCAGTATGTGGTGTGCAGGAGGCAGCTGATCAATGTTCCTCTCTCATTGATGTTTCTAATTATCTTTCCCTCTCCCTTCCTCTCAGTGAAAAATCAATAAAATATATATTTTTTAAAAAAGATTGTGTGAGCAGAGGCCTATGCCTAAGGTCTTTTAGATTTTTTTAAAAGAAACCTTCAAATAAGTTACTAAATGTTTTGCAACAAGATCCTTAAGACCATATATATATGTGAATAATAAGTTTTCTGATACCTCCTGTTCCAGGTGCATTTTATTTTTTTTAAATATATTTTATTGATTTTTTACAGAGAGGAAGGGAGAGAGATAGAGAGTTAGAAACATCGATGAGAGAGAGACATCGATCAGCTGCCTCCTGCACACCTCCCACTGGGGATGTGCCCGCAACCCAGGTACATGCCCTTGACCGGAATCGAACCTGGGACTCTTCAGTCCGCAGGCCGACGCTCTATCCACTGAGCCAAACCGGTTTTGGCAGGTGCATTTTAACTTAATAAAATTCTGCACATTTACTTTAATTTCCCCATGTTCTAGACTTGGAGATTAGAAGCCACTTTAAAAGACTCTCATAGCATATGTTGCTCTTCAGCTACTGGTATTGTTGGAAAGCAAGTTTAATAGAGTTTTGTGGTCAGTCTGTACAAAAACATTCATTTGCTGATACTATATGTAACATAGTAGCCTGCACTTTTCACATTGTCATAGATAGTAATAAAATATGGCTCTTGCTTCTTTTCTACAAATCTACACTAATAAAAGAGAAACATGGTAATTAGCATACGACCGCTACCCTTCCCATTGGCTAATCAGCAAGATATGCAAATTAACTGGCAGCCAAGATGGTGGCCGGCAGCAGGCAGCTTGAAACTAACATGAGGCTTGCTTGCTTCAGTGATGGAGGACTCCAACGTTCCCTGCCTGACTTGCCGGCCTCTCAGCTGCAACTCTAAGTAACTATGTTGCGAATAAAGAAGCTAAAAAAACCCCAGAAACCTGCTTTACTCAGCAGAGCTTCAGCCAGCTGGACCGCAACATTGTATCAAATCCAGACGGTAAACAAAGGCCAGAAACCTATTTTCAGCAGCCGAGGCCTCAGAGCTAAAGCTGCCCCAGAATAAAAAAAAAAAAAAAAAAAAAAAAAAAAAGAAAAAAAGGAGGGGTTGGGAGCTTCCGTCACCCGCCAGCCTGAAAACAGCCCTCAGCCT
>NW_006287916.1:215458-218869 GCF_000327345.1 Myotis davidii | reverse complement strand
ACCAGGGGCTGCACCTAGGGATTGGGCCTGCCCTCTGCCACCCGGGAGCAAGCCTAAGCCAGCAGGTCGTTATCTCCCGAGGGGTCCCAGACTGCGAGAGGGCACAGGCCAGGCTGAGGGACCACCCCCCCTTCCCCTGAGTGCACAATTTTTTGTGCACCGGGCCTCTAGTATATGAATAAGAAAGAGGAGAGATAAAATGCAGAACTCTGAACACAGACCTTTGGGGGAAAATACAATTCAAAGAATTCTGAGAAAATCAAAAGACTTTACATGGTAGAGTCAATGATGACATTCTATGAGCTACTGACCTGGATTTTCAGCTCTGGTGGTCAGTTTCTATCAGCTCAGTACTAGTCACCTGATGGTACAGTGATTAGGCCCTTGGGAGAGCTTTGCCTTCCACACTGATCCATTTCATGCTTTGTCTATTTCTAGAATCGTGTCTCTTATGATCTTCAATCTTGCCAGCTTTCATTTGAATCTCCAGCTTGTAGTCAAATGACAAGTCCAGTCCTGGCCTGTAGGGGCTCAGTTGGTTGGGTGTTGTTCTGTGCACCCACCAAAAGGTTGCTGGTTTGATTCCTGATCAGGGCACATGCCCAAGTTGTGGACTATCTCCCCTGTAGGGGATGTGCAGGAGGCAAGCAATCGATGTTTCCCTCACATAGATATTTTTCTCTCTCTCTCCCATCCTCTCTCTCTAAAAATCAATTTTAAAAATATTTTTAAAAACTGACAAGCCCAGTACACAGGTGATATATTTTCATAGTTCTAAGGTGCTATATAGGCCATTTTTGTCAAGACTCTCTAGTTTGTGTTCTGATCTAACTGTGGGTAAGCCTCAAAATTATTTTAAGATATTCTGAACATTATTTCTAAACTCCCAAAAGAAGTATGAAAAAAATTAGTAGACAGACCTATTAAACCAAATTTGTTTCAGTTTAATTTAGTGCCACCCATTCACTCAGGTTAGGTAAAGATGGAATGGTGACCAAGCATGTTTCCTTGAGATTTATCATAGCAATGTCCCTTTATTACCTCCCATTTAAAAACATATCTTGACTATTCCGTAGGCATGCTATGGATTTAACTGCACTGCCAAGAAAAATATGATTTTCAGGAAGCTATTGAAAGTAATATATTTCATGACTTTTAAATTTTCCAAATATGACCTTTTCCTTCTTTTCTTCTAGGTTGTAAAAATGATGATTATTGTTGTGGTGACATTTGCCATCTGCTGGCTGCCCTATCATATTTACTTCATCCTCACTGCAATCTATCAACAACTAAATCGGTGGAAATACATCCAGCAGGTCTACCTGGCGAGCTTTTGGCTGGCCATGAGCTCGACCATGTACAATCCCATCATCTACTGTTGTCTGAATAAAAGGTAAAAACAAAATTGCCCAATGCCAGTTTCTTGTCCCTCCTGGCATCACTGGGAGCATATAATGTTGTTCCAGCTTCTTGGTGTGAATTTAAAATGGAAAAATTCACTGAGAGGAGCACAGAGCTGGATATTTTTCTAGACTCTCCCCTATTACATAAAATACCTCACCCTCAAAACAATGCTCTCAGAGATTCTGACCAGGCAGTTTTTATAGGGGCCAAATCCTCCCTCCAAGCCTTTCATAACTGTATATGCCAAGGAAAAAGGGATGCACTCATGATGAAGAGGGGGAGGTGAAGATGTGCTCAGGTCCTCAAAGAAATGAAGATACTCCATAGGCCTGCACAGATGATGGCATATGTGAGTGTACGCTACTAAAATGGGTGTTTTGTAAATAAACTTGTAAATGGAAGATGTTGCTGTGAGTGTGATAGAGGCAACAATACAGACAAGGGGAATTCCAATCTACCTTCCTGCATAAGGAGCTCAGTGAATAAGAGAGGGTGCAACATGGGAATGGGTTGTGAAGAAGTTGAAGTGGTCAGGGAAAAGCTATTTTTAAAGTGAAGCTAAAAAAAAGAAGAAGAAGAAAGAAGAAGAAGAAGAAGAAGAAGAAGAAGAAGAAGAAGAAGAAGAAGAAGAAGAAGAAGAAGAAGAAGAAGAAGAAGAAGAAGAGGAAGAAGAGGAAGAAGAAGAAGAAGAAGAAATATTTACAGTTAAATTTAAGGCTAGAAAAAAAAAGTAAAATGTGGTTTCCAGGTAAAAATCACCTAAGTTGTAAGGTCAGCACGTGGATGAGTGGGATTAATTTCATAGGGCTGATAGTTTCCTTAATAAACCAATGCGTTTTGAGCTACTTTGAGCACAAGGAGAAACGGAACTTCATCTAAGTAACTGCCTGAGCTAAATTCTAAGCTCTCTTTCCAACAGGGCCTCCACCACACTGTGCCTTATGTTTGTTACTTAATTCTTACTCTTTTTTCACTCATTGCATAAGCCATATATCAATTCAAGCCACCCCACAAGCAGTACATCTTTTTTTGATCAACTTCATTTAATAGTTTACAAAGCCAAGGATTTTACACTTTCACATGTGATTAGATAAAAACCATCATGATTTGGGGGCATTTGTGATCTTGCTCCCTGGTACATGTTGTCAGTTTGGCTCAAATAAACTCTTCTAAAAATAAAAATAAAACACCCATCAAGTTTAGCAACTAATTCTAACACTAAATAAGACTTTAATTTATAAGTGTGTAATTATGACTGAAAAAAGCTGTTTCCAAATATGCCATATTTAAGTTCCAAGACTAATTCAATTGCACTTATGCAAATGTATACAATTATTGAAGAAAGGTACACTGTTTCTTTGTTATATTGATTACCTGACGCTGTCCTTTTACTCTCTGATGACTTGCTTCTCCTTGAGGGTAAATTAAGATTCAAAGCAAACAAGAAGAACTTAAAAGACTAGTACCAATGCTGTGGCCTAAATTCTAAGAGTGTGACTAGAAAATCAGATTAAAACACTGAGTTGGCTAAATGCCTTTCTGTGGCAGTGAAAGAAATTTCCTCTTGAAAAGCATGACTCTTTCTCCCTGTGACCCACTTCTCAGGTTTCGAGCTGGCTTCAAGAGAGCCTTTCGCTGGTGTCCTTTCATCGAGGTGTCTAGCTATGATGAGCTGGAGCTCAAGGCCACCAGGTTCCACCCCACCAGGCAAAGCAGCCTGTACACGGTGACAAGGATGGAGTCCGTGTCAGTGGTGTTTGACCCCAGCGACTCCGTCAATGCCAAATCCAGCCAGAAGAAGAGAGCAACACCAAGAGACCCAAGCTCCAATAGCTGCTCCCGCAGGAATTCCAAGTCCGCCTCCACCACCTCCAGTTTCATAAGCTCACCCTATACCTCTGTGGACGAGTGTCCCTAAATCCATTCCCTGAGGTGAGGGGGTGAGGCCACCGTGGTGGCAGCCTAGGCCCCTTTCTCCTCACCATGTATCAATCCTGTCCTGCCTAC
>NW_006287916.1:199684-215308 GCF_000327345.1 Myotis davidii | reverse complement strand
GAGCATATACATATCAAAAAGACATAACTAGGATATTTGCCTCCCTCAAAAAGAAAATGGGCTTTAAAATCATCCTTTGAAATTCTAAATTATTATGTGTAACAAACTGAAAAATACTTGTAAAGTGCTTTGTTTTCCATTTAAAACTTATAATATACATTAGTGAAACTAAAGTGACATATGATTTTTCCAAAAGATTAAAGAAGCTTTCAAATGCAATGTTGTGAGTGAATACAATCAAAAGCTATATAAAATAAAACAACTTAATCTATAGCTTTAACAGAAAAAAATGTTAAATGACTAATTTTTTCCACTAGAATAATGGAAAAATAACCTCAAAGAGTAGAAATTAATGACCATTTTTTTTGCTCACGAGAACACATTTTATAGAATGATTTAAAATTTTTAATTTAAAAATTTAAGATTTAAAAATTATCTCCTTGAAACGTAACTGAAAAGGAAATCTAGTCAAATCACTAAGCAGCTACATGTCATCCTCTTTATTTTTTTCTGAGAAAGTTGCTTCAAAAGAAAAATAATAATCATTTACTCCTTGACCATTACATATTTTAAAGTGGCAAACTAAGAAGAGTCAAAATTGAACCTTAAAATGACAAAGCAAATTCCTATGATACTCTTTATTTTTCATAAATACTTAGATGAAAATTTTATTTAACATATTGGGGTGACATTTGTTAATATAATTATATAGGTTTCAGGTGTACAGTTCTATAATACATCATCTGTATATTGTATTGTGTTTACCACCTTAAGTCAAGTCTTCTTCCATCACTATTTATTCCCCTCTTTACCCTCTTGTACCTCCCACCCCCACTTTCCCTCAGCAATCACCATATTGTTGTCTCTGTCCACGTGTAGATTATAAAACACTAAACATGCCTTCTAATGAAGAAGGGAAGAATCTCATTTATCTTTGAAACTGCCTACCAATTTTTAGGCAAGACTTAAAAATACTAATTCATAGTTACTATGGCAGACAGGAGCACCTATCTACTCCAAAGGAAAGTGTGTTTCTCCTCCATAACCCAAGGAAAGAGTTTAAGATGAACATCAACTTTATAAATTGTACAGACCTTTACCTCTCCTCTCTCCTCATTGAAGAAAAGAGTAAGGGATGTAGGAAAATATCATAATATATGCTTAAAGGCAAACCCTTAAGAAATATACAAATGTACATATCAGGAAATCAAGCAAAATGTAGAAAGGTGAATCATCTATTACAATAGAAAGCCAGACGATAGTTTGGATGCATATGAACTAATACCCAGCAAACAAGAGTATAATACACACCTTCCCACAGACAGAGCTTTCCTTATGTTTGCTTAGATATTTCAGAAGTACCCCTCCCCTGAAAGAAATGAACTAATGGTCCTAAAGAAGCATCTATCCTATATAATAAAGAGCTAATATGCAAATGGTTGTCACACCCTCACACCCGCTAGGCTGGGGAACCTGAGGCTGTGCCCCCTGCCCTGTGAGGCTTGACAGGGATGGGGCCGGCCGAGTCTGGGTCTCGGGCAATTTCAAGGCACATGTGGGTGGGCAGGGACTTGACTCTGGGTTCTGCAATGTGCCCCAGACTTGGACAGGAGAAAGATTTTCATATACATTTTACTAATTTTCTTTCATCTCTGACACTTCTATGATAGAGAAATTGCAAATAGCAATATTAAAATATTTCCTCTAATTAATTTTCTTTTAATGTGCATGAATTTCATGCACCGGGCCACTAGTTTTACTATAAGAAAAATACACTGACAAATTTCTGAGAGCATAACAAAACAAGATACACCATTAAGTGTGAAATTTATCTTCCAGACATCAGTGCTTATAAATCATCTTTCCTTGAATTAGAGATATTCTCAATCCTGCTCAAGAAAGCAGAAACTATCTAAGAACTTGAAAATAAACAGTTGTATTTTTAAAGCTATCCAGCTATCCAGTGTTACCTGTAACACTTTACAGAATTGTTATGCCTCCATCAATATAGAACCCACTATTTGCTTTTTGAAGAACAAGATTAAAGCAATTATTCAAGAGCAAATCGTGGTCTTTTGCTGCCAAGACATTAAATTTTTCAATCATCCTCTTTATTTTGGACCCCAAACTAGAAATATCTAATTGTTATAATGTGTTAAAAGTCTAAACAACCCCACCATATGTGTTTAAGCTGAATTTCTTCTGATTACACCAATAAGCAGACACACATGCACACACACACATTTGAGTGTGCAGAGACATACATTTTAATGTATGTAACAAATTCAAAGAACTAAATTATAAATTGAATGCTGAAATAGTCAGTGATCATTAGAGTTGCCACAATATTCAGTAAACTCTGAAGTTTGCATGCTTTAGATAAGCAAATGTATTACTATTTAGCGTCTAATTGTTGAATGTAATGTTTTTAAATGTTCACTTCAAAAAAATGTAAGTGCTTATGCTTATCATACAATGTGGGTGTCAAGAAAAAAGCCTAATATTTTAAAGTACACATTATCCTCTCAAATTTGTGAATGATTATGGGACTAGCGGTAATGAATCCTCTCTGATCCATGGGGCCATATTAAGCTATAGAATGCAAATGTAAAATGTGGCCCTCAGAGTCAATGTGGTCAGCCACCAGCAAAATACATTTGAAAAATAACTGTTGGCCTTCACACATGCCAGGGAAATTCAGTATAATTTGTTAAGGCATCTAAGGAAAAATTTGCTCCAGTCAGCCATATTGTTTGTTTTCTTTTCTTTCTTTCTTTTTTAGTAGATTTGTTGTTTTATTTACCAAGTATCACCCTTCTAGAATGACAGAGATTCCTAAGGTCCAGACAGTATCTTTTAAAATATATTTTAGAAAAAGACTGACATCACTCACTCAATACTTGTGACTCTTAAACCAAGACTTATAAAATAATTTTTTAAGTTCAAAATTTGAAAAATAATAATAATAAAGTAAGTGAATACAATACAAAACAGCTGAGATTTTATCCTTTTTGTATGAATTTTGTCACTGAGAATTATAGAATAATACACATGGAAATCAGCTTCAGTAGGTGTCACTTTAAATAAGGTTATGCCAATATTTTCATGTTTGTCAGGGTCTGGAAAAATTTGCATCCAAAATTCACCCTACCCTCTGATATTAATGTTCACTGTGAATCTTTTTTATTATTTATAGGCAAAGACTGGCTAGAAATACTAAGCAGATAATTACAATGTTCGAAGATATTTTTGGATTTAGATCAGCTAAAGAAAAATGAACACTATTTTGAAAGAAATCTGAAAGAATAAAAAAGCTTTGCAATGCTTTAGATATTCTCTTTTTGAAAGAAAAAAATGAATAAATAGTAAACATTGTATTTTCAGTATTTTGCCCCTGGACAAAGTGTTTTTGAAATTACCTGCATGGGGAAAAATTAAAGTAAACATAAGTATTATAGAATTCAAACTAACATCACCTGGCTTTTAGCTAGCATTATTCATTCCATCTCCCAACTTTACACTGGTGACATTTCTGACCCAGCAGCCAATTCATATTCTTTTCCAGATCCTTTCAATCTCTTCTAAACAGAGATCCTCCCAAGTTTACAGTGAACTTCACCCTTACAAAGCACACAGAAAAATGCAAAGAAACTTGGTATCACAACTCAGAAGCACAAAATGAATGTGAAAAGCAATGGTGGCCAGCTCATAATTTGATTTTTGTTAATTCAGGATTTTATCAGAAAACTTCTGATTAGTGTCTGATAAGCTATTAGTGTCTGACAACTACAAAGGGGGGAGAGTTACAACAACTGCTTACCCTTTTCACAGTAACAATTTGAGTTCCCACTCATTGTTGATAGTGTGCCAAAAATAAGGCAATCAAGCATGACACTGGCCATATAGAATAATAATGTAATAATTTCCCCCAGGGCCAAGCAGGGATGGAGAATAATGTCCAGTAGTTCTGTACAAGGTCACTAATTATGTGTTGTAAAATAGCTTGGCAAAAATTCTTTGAATATAAGAAATAAATGTACATAAAGTTTGTAGCTAGTGAATAAAGTATCTTTGAGTTGTGGTAATTCTACTGAAACGGTGTAATACATTCATACCCTTTGTATATGTGGTATATGTGACAGATACTATTTTTTTTCTCTTTAAAAACATTAAAAAGGATATTAAAAGTGAAAGCATCCCTAATATTTTTTTACTGGCTAGCAAAACATGCTATGGAGGGTGTTATCTTGTCTAAACACAATCACTCAACCATCCCTCAAGACTATTGTGCTTTCATCCTTATTTTTTTTCTCACAAAAATGTCTAATTTTCCTAAGTTACCCTTATTTGAAAAAAAATTATGCAGAGTAAAGGCATCAAAATGTAGAGACACATTTTGTTTGGGGAGCAGGAGCAGGTGAGTTGGCATGCAGAGTTGAAAGTGCATATAGTTGAACACAGAGCATAGCATTTTAGAGCTATGGCATCAGGGCTATATCCACTCACAGACTTGAGTTGCCATGTGAGTCCCACCACCTGCGAGCTTAGAGACCTGGGCCAAGTGATTCTCTGCTCTGAGCCTCTTTTAACTCATCAAAGAAAGAGAGAAAATATTAATTTCTTTAAGTGCTGGTGTGAGAGTTGAATACTGTAATGCATAAATGGGTCAGAGACAAACAGTAAGTAAATGCCCTAAAACATCATTAGTATCATTGGGTGCATGGGGAGAACATTAGAGAAACCTTTATCATCTGTCCCCATCCAAAGCTCTCTGAGGGGCATATGCAGCATTGTAGCATCTTATCACTTAGGCTTGGGCTGCTTTCAGAACCCTAACCAGAGCTCATGGATTCTGCGTGATTGGTCTGGGAATTTGCTACCTGGCCCTGGGCCCTGAATAAGAAAAGCTGTGTAGGTGAAAAGTTACAAATGGCCAATTCAGCCCTAACTGGTTTGCTCTGGATAGAGTGTTAGCCTGCACACTGAAGGGTCCTGGGTTCGATTCCAGTCAAAAGCATATACCTCGGTTGCAGGCTCATGTGGGAGGCAACCAATCGATGCGTCTCTGTCTATCATGTTCCCTACCACTCTCTCTAAATATCATCGAAAAATATATCCTAGAGTGAGGATTAACAATTACAAAAGAAAAGGCCCGTCAGAGGAGAGGCTGTGGAGATGTGAAACTAAGCTCACTTCTTAGGAAAGATACAGCCATCTTAGGTTACAGAATAAGAGGATAATAGATGAAAGCAGAATTTTTTTCTTTTTGGGTTCCCTTGGCAGCATCACTGACTGATCTCTCAATGTGCCCCCCCACCAGCTCTGAGGAAGAATGAATAGGGACAATTACATGTCACGGGGCAGCAACGACCCTTACTGCCTATGCATTTCCATCAGTTACCACCTCACTCAGAGATAAGCCAAGCATCCCTTACCCTGTTATACCAACTCATTCTAAAGGGGAAAAGAGAAAGAAGCAGCATATCTTTACCAGCCCACCAAACATCCAAAACATCAGGAAATCCTCTAGGCCGGTGGTTGGCAAACTGTGGCTCGCGAGCCACATGCAGCTCTTTGGCCCCTTTAGTGTGGCTCTTCCACAAAATACCACGTGCAGGTGCCCACGTACAGTGCGATTGAAACTTCGTGGCCCGTGCGCAGAAGTCGGTTTTCGGCCTGGGCGAGTCTATTTTGAAGAAGTGGCGTTAGAAGAAGTGGGTCGGTCCAGTTGGTCCATGGGAGAGGAGGCGCAGGCGGGCTGCGGGATACGCAGCGCGGGGGAGGCGCCAAATGTCAACAGTACTTAAACTCTATAGATAGGTTGATAACAATGTACCTACCTGTATAGTTTAAATTTAAAAAATTTGGCTCTCAAAAGAAATTTCAATCGTTGTACTGTTGATATTTGGCTCTGTTGACTAATGAGTTTGCCAACCACTGCTCTAGGCTCTTAAAAGATTCCCAATGTTCTGCTGATTCACACTATAGTCCCTGATCCAAGCCACCATCATCCCTTGCCTGGATTGTTGAAATAGCCTCCATCCCATCCCTCCCCTAAAGTTGATTCTCAATAAAGCAACCAGAGTGATGCTTTTAAAACAGCATCGCATCATATCTCTCATCTGCTCAAAACCCTCTCATGGCTTCATGATGTGGCCCTTCTTACTGTTCCTGCTGTTCTCTCCCGTGATCACTGGGATCCAGGAAGCCATCAACATTGCCTTCTCCCTTGGCATGCCACATGCAGCCAAGCAAGCTTCACCTTCTGGTACTGCCTGTTCCTTTTGTTTAGAATGTAGGCCACCAACAGTTACATGACAGATTCCATTTTCTTCAAATCTTTTCCCCGCGAGGCTGACCCTGATTATCTTATTTAACATCACCAATCCTCACTCCCACCCCAAACTCTTCCTCCCGGTCCTCCATTCTGCTCTTTATTTTCCATAGCTTTCTCATTTTCTAAAATGTGGCGAGCCAGCATGGCCATGGCATACTCAGCCACAGGGCGCCTTATGTGCCACGCCAGCTCAGCCAGGTTCAGTGAACCTGAGAGGGGCAGTGAAAGATGGAGAAAAGACAGACAAGAGAATGAGCTGGGTTTGGGTGGGACGCAGCTCCCAGATGGAGAGACAGCGCCATGGACTACAAGCCCTGTCTTTATTTTATAGTCAGATTCCATAAGGCAAAGGAAGGGTGTAGTCAAGATGTTCACAATATGCTGGTGGGTTTCGAATCTACTCAATTACATGCATCTGAACTCAATCAAGCCCACATTATTCAGGCACGTGGGACCACAGGTTCGGACCATAGGTTCAAGTTTACAACTATAGCTGTTGGCTATAATTGTGCTGGGAGGGCTGTGCCCTCCAAGCTGGGACTTGCACGTGGCCATGAGAGGACTGTGCCCTCTCATTAGTCTGAAGCTTGAACCTGTCCAAACACTGTAGCCGCTCTCCACACTAAAATAACATATAATTTATGATTCATCATATTTATTACTTATTCCCCTGAATTGATATATAAAATCTATTAGGGAATGGGGGTCATTCAATAGTTATTAAATAAATGGGAAAAAATGAGTTTTTGTGTAAGGTATCATGGAGATTGAAGTTCTTCATATATCTATCATTTCTCAATGTCAGAGTATGTCAGCTATTTTCCAGCTATATCACCACCAAGCCCCCTTGTATACCACTCTTCTCCATAATATCAGCAATGAGACTTCATGAAAAACACTCTCCAGACTTCCTTGTTATCTGACTTTTCTGCTAGGTTCTGTAATGGGAGTCGCTAAAGGGAAATCAGAATGTAGACAGAAAAAAACTTTGGTAAGTGACATTCCAGCAACAGCAAACCATTGACACCTAACACTAGCTCTTTCAACACCCTCCCTCACCCGCACTAGCTTTCCATGCCCTTCCAAGATAATGGTAATAAATGTTCTGTGTCCCCTTAGCAATCAGATTACCACCACCCCACATTTCCTCACCTGAAGGCCTATGACACCTTCATAAAGATGCAAGCATCAGCCCTCTGAGGTCCCCTCTCTGTATTCTCAGTCTAGCAATATCTTACCTTTCATTTTTATATCCAAGCACTCCATACAATACCTGTTGTCTCCAAGTGCAAATCTTTGGGTTGCCTCAACACGCTTTTATTTTGCTCTTTCAGGCTTCTAACATTTATGTGAACAAAAATCTCTGCTTGAAATACCTACGATGATGGACATTTTTCTAACTAGATCATTGACTGATATAGTGCTTGATATCAGGAGTGGTCACAGGTCATTCTAGTTCATTTTAACTCTTTGATCTTGAGCACTCTCTGAACTCCTAATCAACGGAAAACTAGGCATTGATCATCAATAGCATGCAGTGTAGCCATGGTGACTTAAATTGTCACCTGTGGGTACTTGGGATGAAAGGCCACTGCACCACTCTCACTGGATGGGTTTCCCTGCAGCTCTGCTGCTTTGCTTCACTAGCTTTCAATCCAAAGTACGGGCTTGGCTGGCTGCATGGATTGGTGCAGCCTAGGCTGAGTGCTTGCCCGTAGCTCCCAGGCCGGCTGAAAATAAGTGTTAGGTTTAGTACTTCTAAAATGGGACGCAGAATCTGCTTCATAAAGTGGAAATTCCCCAAACATGGGTATTGTGTGTTCAGAAAGAATGGCAGGTGTCTGTTTTAGTTGCCTTGAGTAAAGAAAATATATCTAAGTGTTACAAATTTTTTGTGTGTGTTTGTTAAACATATTTTTCATAATAAGCATGTACTGCATAAGTAACAAATTTTAAATAGCTTTATTCTGAGGAAAAGCAAGAAGCTTTCTGTTTTACCTGAATTCACAGGAAATATCTCCATTTTTTTCAAGCTTACGATGGCAATGCTTTGCAAACATGAAAAACAATAGCTATGGGGTTGTTAAAGGTTAGAATATTTGGCTATTGTTAGGCAGATGATATCACAATTAGGAGAAATTAACATAATTACTCTCTAGATATAATGTCATATTCATAAAGACACTGTATAAATTAAGAAACAAAAACTCCTGTGTCTGACAAGCCAAACAAGCAATGATGAATGGTCTAATCTCCTAAAGAACTTGAATCTCTGCCTGGTCTGAGATTTCAAGAAAAGGTGAAGACCTATTTTAATTAACTTACATTTTATTACTAATGAAAATATATTTCAGGGTATAACAAGATGCTCACAGTTCATTCTAAAATGTACAGAAAGGGCTAGAGAATAGGATCCTAGTTTATGAATGAAAAGCATCAGAATATTGTTCCATGTTCTAACTCAGAATTTTTACCGGTACCAGAGGTCTCAATTGTTGGATTCCCTCTTTCTCTAACCTCTAAGGTCCCCTGTGGGCAGTCCTAGGTGGTCTAAGAGGACAAAACCATTGTAATGAATGCAAACCTTGAGCATGAGCTTATGCACCAGGCTAAGAAAAGCACTAAAACACACAAAGCTTTACCTTTGTGTTCCTAAAAGGCAGACCCAGAAAGTACATGACCCTTTATTTAGTAGCGCAACATTAAGACTTAGATAAGCAAAGACAGTTGGCAGGATGCATGGTTAAATGAAGCAATTTCAAAATATGCAATCATGATAGCAACAAATTCTGAGCACTCCAAAAGCCACTGTAAACCCAAACTCGGCCAGGAGAAGCCACGTGGGACAGACCTGATGCGGGTCCAGTCGGGACCGAGAAACAGTAAAGAGCCGTATGAGGATTTTAAGCAAGATAAACTGACTCCAAAAATGTTGGGCACTAGGCAAAGAACCCAAGCATGTCAAAGACAATTTTGCATACTTAAAATATGTTTATATATTCAAAGAATTGATGCAAAAATGCAAATCTTTGCAAATATGGCTAATTCCTAAAAAATGAAAGGATTTGGTGGAAATTAAACTTCCCCAGCTTACACAATGAAGGCAAAAGAGGAGCACACATGTCCCAGCCAACACACTTTACTATTTTATTTCAAGGTCTTGGATGTACAGGTCAAAAAAACACTGTTACTTTTCTTAAAAATAGTTACTCAGGCTAATGTGGCCCAAAAATGTGAAATTTGCCTCCCAAATGTGAAATTATTGTAAAATAATCATTACAACAATTTTTTTACCAATTATGCAGTAGATTTATTTAATATTCACCAAGGTAGACCCTGCAACTCCCCAGAAATTCTACCTCATCCCACTTCATCCCTTCATGCTGCTTCCTATCCATCCCATCCATCCAGCACCACCCCTGGCCAAGTCAGGGTCTGCTTTTGTCCTACCTTTACACTATCCCATGGTGGGTCTGCAACACTAACAATGGGAATGGCACAGAGATAGTTGTCTGGAAATGCGGAAGCTTTAAGAACATGGGGAGGGCGGGGTGGGGGGGGGCAAATGATTCCTTCATGCTACAACGAAAAGAACAAGGTGATAGCATGGCAAACGTAGATCCACGATGAATTTACTAAAGTTGATAGCTTAACTACCTCAACAAAAAGAAACTGAGCAGTAGTTTTAAAAATCAGATGTGCTATTCATTTAAAGACAAAACTTGAAAATAGTCCTCACATGTTTTTCCTCACATGTAGTCAATTCAGTCACCAATAAATAAAATTTAAGTGATTTATTTTGAACATTTGACTTTTAAGTACCAAACATATATTTGCATTAAGTAATGATCAACTAAATGCATGATGCCCAACATGTATAATATCTGAAAGAGTTTATTTCTTAAATGAGACCCATAGATAGAATTCTTGCATTAAGAGGATGCGGTCTCCAACTCTGAGTCAATGAACAGGGCTCGTGCCCCCTGTAAGTTCAGTATCTTCAAAATCTAGTTTCCAATGTGAGTGTGCTTTCTTGAATCAAGGCATGAGGGGTGGGGGGGGGAAGCTTGGGCACACCTGATTTCTAACTCTATTCCACTGATAAGAGCTGGACACATGGTACAGTCTAAATGCAAAGGAGCCAGAGAAAGAGAGACTCTGGCTGGGTAGCTACTTCTCAGCACCAACTCCATACTATGGGAGGGCACCATGTACCCTCACACAGTAGGCAGAGGACATAACATTCAGTTACCGCCTCCAGCTCCAAGATCACAGTGTCCAGGTGGTGTGCAGTCCTCTCCACCTAACCTGGTTGGGGCTGCTTATGGTTCTGCAAGCTGCAATCTAAAATGACAAGTCATCTGTTCTATTCCATAATCAATATGCAGTGCTGGAGAAGGTACTGAATAAATATAACTACAAACTCAAATTCAGAGAGGAGAAGGAGGGGAAGCAAACAGCAGGCACTGGTCCTTAGCAATGATGAAATCCTAGGAAAAAACTATTATAGGCACCTCTCTCCCGGCAGTGGAGTATTTTCATATCTGATTCTATAACTGTTATTACTGCCAACACATCCATTACCAACATATGTCCACATTCAAATGGAAAAATGAGATATCACTAGCTTTCTTTACTCTTGACTATGAATATTAAAACATAAAATAAGTAAAAATACCCCTTATGAGTATAAGCATACAAAGTAATCATTACAATAATTTTTTACCAATTAGGCAGAAGATTTCTTTAATATTCTGGCCTGTAATTCAATCACTTACTCTTACATACTGAAAGGTCCTGTGTTTTTCTAGGTGATTAACCAATATTTTAATGTCTTATATAAATATTAAAGAATGAAACTTTTAATATATAAATATTTGATAGAAAGTATCCTTCTTTGTCCTTGATTATGGAAAACTTCTTTCAGATTTGGAGCTCCTAATACATAGTGAACTTAAATCAAGCAGCAGCTTTGAAACTTCTTTTGGCCCTGAGTCTGACAACTGAAGTACACAAGCCAGATGTTCTCGGATTGAGAAACCTATCACCTCATCTTAAATTCAGAGATGCTGCTTGCTCTCAATGACCTAACCTCTCTAAGATTTCACCTTCTGATTTCTCTCAGGAATCAAAGGAACTTCTGCAAATCTGAATCAGCCATTTTCCTTTTGTGCTGTCAGAATCCATGAAAATTGTGCTAAAAAATAAAACGTAGTTCACCTACCTCATATGATAACAGAAGAACAGCCTATTAAGGACAGCGCTTTTTATTTTATTATTATTTATTTATATTTATTGTTGAAAGCATGTTCTCTTTTTGCTTTTTAGATAAAGGTAAGCAGCTAAAAATATCTAAGCACTATATAATTACATTGCTAGTACTCTTTAGTGATAACATGAAAGCTAATTGTTCAGAATAGGTTTCAGACAATTGTAATGTTTCAAAATTTATTATTATGATCTTCCTCAGAGAATGTGTGTCTATAGACTCTCATGGCATAGAACATTCACATTAGTCCTCAATATTATCATGAGGACATAAGGCTTTCCTTCCCAAGTAGACTTAGAGTTTGCTCAATTTATTTCTCTTATTTTTTCTGTTCTTAACAGAAAACATTTTTGTGAAAACAAGAGAAAATCATTTCCAATTTAGTAAGAGCTTTTTAAAAAGTTAACACATTTTTTCGGCAAATAAAATTTATCACTATCTTGCCCTAACCATTTTGGCTCAGTGGATAGAGTGCTGGCCTATGGACTGAAAGGTCCCAGGTTCGATTCCGGCCAAGGGCATGTACCTTGGTTGTGGGCACATCCCCAGTGGAATCAATGTTTCTAACTCTCTATCCCTCTCCCTTCCTCTCTGTGAAAAATCAATAAAATATATTTTTTTAAAAATTCATCACCAGCTTGAATCAGCCACCTTCTTTATTACCTATATAAGCACTTAGTCTAACTTAATATGTTTTTATTTATTTTAGAGAGAAAGGAAAGTAGAAGGAGAGAGAAAGAAACATCAATGTGAGAGAGCAACATGGATCAGCTGCTTCCTGCATGCTCCCTACTGGGGATCCAACCCGAAAACTAGGCATGTGCCCTACCAGGAATTGAACTGTGACCTCCTGGTTCATAGGTCAACACTCAACCACTGAGCCATAACGGCCAGGCATTTTTTAAGTTATGTATGGCTTGTTAATTTTTTACACAACCCCATGAAGTAGAGTATTATTCCCATGTTTATTTACTATTCTTATAAAGAAATTAAATTAATAGAGAAATTAAAATACAGAGATTTTAAGCATCTTGCCCAAATCACACAGTTTGTTACTGGTGAAACTAATATTGGAACCCAGGGAGTTTGACTCCAGAAACTCCTCATGCCTTTTACTAGTATTTGTGAGATTCAGCCACATAAACTTGGTGAAATAAAAGCTATATATGTTTATCTCTCTAATTCTGACAATAATCTTAGAAAACAAATGATCCTGACACTTCAGATATTTTAATCTTTAAAGTGTCACTATTGTACATTTAAGCTGATGGACTACTACCTTCACACATTTCAAAACATGTAGTGTTTTTACAGAAGGTTCTTACCAGTTAGATGCTAAGATGTTTTATTAGCTTAGTTATTCTGATGAATTCTTCTTATTATTAAAATAAGTCTTGATTCTCATTCTAGGCCTGAGGCTGTCCCAGGATTGATTCCAAATTGGGTCAGTTAAGTAATGTTAGTGAAGTTCACAGGAACTATACAGAAAATAATCTATACAGGAAAATGGAGAGAATTTCAGAATATTGGCAAACTAGCATATTAGCTTTCTACATGATAAAACAATTATTTGAGAAATTGATAAACATGTATTCAGAACAAGAATTATTATATAGTCACTTTCTTTTATTGGTTTTCTCTGTGTTTCCTTGGACAATAATCTTTATTTATGACTAAGACACTGTTGATTGATATAGTACCTATTTTTGTTGAATCCTCAAAATGCTAAGCCCCAGTTACATTTCTTTTTATTTTATTTTTTAAATATGGGTTTTTTAATTGATTTTTTGAAAGGAGAGGGTGAGAAAATAGAAACATTGATGATAAACATCGATCAGCTTGCCTCTGGCACATCCCCTACTGGGGATTGAGCCTGCAACCGGGGCATATGCCCTCACTGGGAATGAAACCAGTGACCTCTTGGTGCATGGGATGATGCTCAATCCACTGAGTCTCACTGGCTAGGCTACATTTTTAAATAAATAATTTCGCTGCAATATAAACAAAAAATTAAAAAATGTTATGTAGAAGGTGTCATGGGAACAGAGTGGGGAGAGCATCTGTCTATCTGGAAATAATTAGTAGGAAAGAAGAAATGGATAGAAAATAAGTTTCACAGAAGAGATGAGGCATGAGCTGAATCTTGACAGATATATAGAAACTTTCCAAAGAGAAGAAAAGTCATACATAGGGAACAGATTGTACAGGAACAAGGAGACCTAAATAATCCATACATTTTTTTCCACTAACTGCTACTTTCAAACTTAAGAGTAAAGAAAGTTAGTGGTACATCATCAATCAACACTAAAATTATCTTGAGGTTTGACAAAGCCAAATAATAAATTACTTCTGCCAGACAGAGCCAGTAACCTTTTATAATATCAATTTAGAGTCACACAAACCAAGAATTGCTCACATCCACCTCACATTCTCCTAAGGTTCTTCCAGCCATGCATCAAAATTATATGAAAGGACATAAATCTGATTACAAATGATCAAGACCTTTCCTGTCTGTTACATTTCAGATCAAACTCATCATGAAGTGTGTTTCCTGAATCATTATAAACATGAAAAAAATTGTTTATTATGTTATACTATTTGTACATCCTACTGGAGTGATTGGGTACATAACACTTTATTTTGATTAAGCACCATAAATGCAATCATTTTTCTTTCAGGAAGACATTAATATGAAATAGTCAACTTTGTTTTATTATCATTTAATGTTTAAAACAGATGTTTCTACTCTATGTCTGAGGTTTACCACTTAAGGTCGGGTTAAAATTAAGGAAAAGATAATGATCAAGTATGAGTGGACAGATAAAAGGCTTAAGGTGGAGGAAAGAAAGAAATAGAGATTAATAATGGAATGGCATCAAGTTTAGAGTGCATTAAAGTTGGAATCAAGATTATGTTTGGGCCCCAGCTGGTTTGGCTCAGTGAATAGAGCATCGGCCTGAGGACTGAAAAGTCCCGGGTTCAATTTGGGTCAAGGGCACATGCTGGGGTTGCTGGCTCAATCCCCAGTAGGGGGCGTGCAGGAGGCAGCCGATCAATGATACTCTCTCATCACTGATGTTTCTATCTCTCTCTCTCTCCCTCTTCCTTCCTCTCTGAAATAAATTAAAATATATTTTTAAAATAGATTATGTTTGGAATAAAGGTAATGGACACATTTCAAAATGCCCTGCCACAGAATCTTTTCTACTGCTCATGAGTAGATTACTAATACTTAAACCTATAGAATAACAAACAATAACTGAAATATTATTCAGTATTAATATTTAACAGATATCTGCAATATAAAAATAATAAAAATAGAGATGATAGATAAATAGATAAATACATGATAGAATAACTGCTATATAATGGTATATTAATAGGAAAGTGCTTCTTGGAATTATTATTTTAAAATCAATATTACAGTTCAAATTTTGAATACAATTTTAAAGGGTGAAGTTGAACACAGCAGCCAAATATAAATTCAGCAATACTAGTATTTTGAACAAAATTTCCCATTAAGCTATCCTAGGAATAAGGTAAAATAAAAATAAAAAATTGAATGGGTTTTGTCCTTATCCTTATCCTATATAATAAAAGAGAAACATGCAAATTAACTGTCCCTCTGCTACACTCGAGCCACACCCACAAGCCATGTCACAAGCCAATCAGGAGCGAGTATGCAAATTAACCCAACTAAGATGGCTGCAGTCATGGAGCTGGAGCAAGAAGGAGGCTTGGATTGCCCCCGGCAAAGGAGAAAGCCAAGCTTCCCACCTGACTTGGCCAGACCTGGGCTCCGCTCAAGGCTACAAAGTTTCAATTATAGAAGATAAATAAATCCCAGGAAAAAGAAAAAAAAAGGAGAGGCTGGGAGCTTGGGTCGCTGGGGGGAGTGGCCACAGGGGAAACGGCCATCAGCCCCTCACCCAGGCTGTCCCGGCACCCCAGCGGGACCCCCACCCTAAAGGGGGTGTGACCAGCCTGCAAACAGCCATCAGCCCCTCATCCAGGCTGG
>NW_006287916.1:186018-199359 GCF_000327345.1 Myotis davidii | reverse complement strand
CTCCATTTCTACTTATGACTGAGATGAAGACAACCAAAGTATTCACATTATACCAGGACTTGTGCCAAGCACTTGAAACATTGTTAAGAGCAAAATAGAAACCAGGATGTCATAGAATTTATAGTAAGTGAAGAAGATAGTGCTCAAATAATTACATAAATATGCATTTAATTATTACCATGGAAGAGATATGAAGGAAAAGTTCATGATGAGAATGCATAGCAGGAAAACAAACTAATTTGAGAAAATGGGGAGAATTTCATAAGAAAGACATTTAAACAGAAACCTAAAGTGGTCCTTATTGAGATTATCCAGAAAAATAGATTATTTTTTCAGGCAGAGATCAAAGTGAATGCAAATAAGGAAACCGTCTTATGAAACTAAAAGGTTAACAAGGCTCCAGTGTAAGCACTGAGGGAGTGTGACAGGAGGGAAGCACAGGGCTATATGGTGGTTGCTATATTTCCGCCTGTTGTGACTTCTTAAATGATAAATACTTACCTCCCATAAGTTCCTACATTCACCTCTGAAAGAGAAATAAGCCTAACTTCCTTCTTGAAATGCTTCTCTTGGCTCATGACACTTCACCCTTTCATTTTCTTTCTATCTCACCAGCTACTCTTCCTACTGTTCTCAATTATTTTTAGCTCAGTGGAAAGAGCAGTGGCCTGCGGATTGAAGGGTTCCAGGTTCAATTCCGGCCAAGGGCACATGCCCAGGTTTTGGGCTCAATCCCCTGTAGGGGGTGTGCAGGAGGCAGCCAATCAATGATTCTCTCTCATCACTGATGTTTCTATCTCTCTCTTCCTTCCTCTCTGAAATCAATAAAAATATATTAAAATAATAATAATAATAATAATATGGCCAAAGGGAATTTGATACACTGCATATGATACTTGACATAATACAGGGATTTCCTACCTATATAAAAGATCTAAAAGTTCAAGAGCTTTCTTGACATATTTGAGCCTCACAGGGTCTCAAAAATCTGGCTGTGAGTTCCACTTCTCCTTCGCAGTGGGAAGGATTCTCAATCTGACATGTTTTTCTATCAGGACTACCTGGTCCTCAACCTAACCGATTCACTTCCCTGGCAACCCATGAAGTTGTTCAAACAAGCTACTCATATCCTCCTGCAGAAACCATGGGCACCTCACCCTGCTGTTACTACAAGGCCTGCCTAGCACAGCCCCTTTTTGTTTACTTTGCTCCCAAATGCAACATTTGTATTCACTTCTCCTGGGCTGTGAGAATAGATGACTGATAAACGGTTGCCCATTTCATCTGTTTAGTATCAGGCGTTGTGTTTCATATCATCTCCTATGATTTAGGGCCTAGGATCCCTCCTCTACCAATGGGAGGAGTAGGCGTTGGTCATAACACCCCCAAAATAACTCTTCCTTTGATTCACATCTAAATACATAGTGCTACCATCCAACAAGTTGCTTAAGCCAATAAGCGATCTTTGATTATTTTCTTTCCCTCTTATCTCTTCTAATCAGTTTGAAAGTCCTGTCAATTCTGCCTCAAAAACATAACCCAAAACTATCTTCTTCTTTCCATCTGTATTACCTCCTATGTTTAGCTAACATTTCTCACCTATATTGCACCTTAGCTGGACTCATTGCCTAAACAGTTCATAATTTACCCAACAGCCAGTTTTTAAAAACTCCAGTAGCTTTCCACCACATTTAAACCAAAATATAAATTCATTTCCTAGATTATAAAGTCATAAATTATTTGATTCTGCTCTCTCTTTAATTCATCTTTCCTTATGTTTCACATCATCCCCTCTGTTTCAACCACAGTAACTTTTTTTCTAGTTGCATCAATACCATTTATTGAAAAGACTGTCATTTGCCCCCTAAATTGAAATGGCATTTTTGTTATAAATCACATAGCACTATGAATATGAGTAGGTGTTTTTCTGGTCTCTATTTTATTTCATTGGTCTATTTTTTTGTTTTCCAATAATACACTGTCTTAATCACTGTAGCTTTATAGTAAGTAAGTCGATATATAGTGAAACCCCTCCAATCTTTTTCTTCTTCGACTGTCTTGTCTATTTAGGTTTTTGAAGTTTTGAATTAAGTTGTTGTTTTCAACAAGAAAATATGTTTAAATGAGATTTTATTGAATATAAGAATACATTTTAGGAATATTGATATCTAAATAACATTGAGGTTTTAATTATTCATAAATTATACTTTCAGATGTATTGATGGTATCAAGTTTTTATTTTATCTTATAATTACCAGTTTCTAATATATAATAGTAAAATTGATATTTTTATGTTGGATTATTTTGCTAATTCACTCATGTTCTAAAAATATGTAGATTTTTTCGATAGTCTACAAGTAGAACCATATTTGCAAAAAAATGACAGTTTTATTTCTTTTTTCCCAATTCTTTAACATTTCATTCTTTTCCTTACCTTTCTGTACTTGCTAAGAACTATAGTAAAATATTGAATAGAAGTAATAATAGTGGTCATATTTGTTTGGCTCCCATCTTAGGGGGAATGCCATAGTCACCATTGAATATATTGTGTGTGTTTTTTATAATACTCATGTGATTACATTGGGTCAATGAGTTAATTATGAATGTATGAATAGATGGATGGTAGATGGATTGACTAACATACCAATAAATAGGATTTTATAAATTCTAGAAACAACTCAAAAAGGTTTTTAACTATAGAGAAATGTTGGCACAAACAATTTCATCCAGCAAAACTCTTTTTACTTATTTTTTAAGACATGGCCAATTTGAGAAAGCAAATGATTAATTTTACAATTTTGATTAGCAGCTGATCACAGGATTATAAAAAATCCTTGCCTTTATAGTAGGAATAGGGCAGTTGTAAGAAAGAAAGAAAAGGAAACAGCTGTTGAAATATTTATTTCTACTTTATTCAAACATATACTACAACAGTTTTGAAAGATGTTGACTTTCAACTAAACCTGTAATTTAACATCTCAAGAGTTCATAAAGAAAATAAATAATGTATAACATATATCATAGAAAGATTTCTATATTACAAAATCATCATATATACTTGTGTCCTAGAAGAAAATGCAATTCAGGAGGCACATCTTTGACGTATTTTTGATGGGTTAGCCTACACCAACTTTCAAAAAAAAGAACTTTTGACCAAACTTCGCAAAAAAATAAGTTGTAGATGATTGCTCAGGGTGCGCATGTGAATGTGTTTACTTTAATAGCAGCCCCTCCACAGTCTCCTGACTTAACCTTATATATAAAAAAAACAACACTGCTTATCACTAGGCATTGTCTTAGTTAAGGTCGCTATAAAAAAGTTCCATAGACTAAGTGTTTTATAAACAACAGAAATGTATTTCTTTCAGTTCTCTAGAGGCTCAAAGTCTGAAATCAGAACGCCAGCTGATCAAGCTCTAATAAGAGCTCTCTTCTGGGTTGCAGACAGCTGACTTCTTATTGTAGCTTCACCTGGTGGACAGCAGAGAGCAGCTCCCTTGTGTCATTTATAAGGGAGTTATTCCCATTCATTGTGGATCCACACTCATGACCTCATCTAATCCTAACTACCTCCGAAAGGTCCCACCTCCTAATACCATCATTCGTCCATAAAAGGCATACACTCTAATATTAGTACTTTGATCATTAAGCTTTGAGCATATAGTTTATAAATATTTGGAGGGTGATTATATTTCCAAATAGGTTTTAATGATATTGAGTCAGATGGCATAGATGGCCACTAGTAATTCTCCTCCCATCAAAGGGAGAGTCATGTAACTTACTTCACCAAATACAACATTAGCAAGCATTATGTAAGTTTCACAAAGACTTGGTCTGTTTCTAATGCTTAGAACAAGAGTAGGGCTTGCGCCCTAACTTGTTTGGTTCAGTGGGTAGAGCATCAGCCTGCGGACTGAAAGGTCACAGGTTCGATTCCGGTCAAGGGCATGTACCTTAGTTGCAGGCACATTCCCAGTGGGAGGTGTGCAGGAGGTGGCTGATCAATGTTTCTAACTCTCTATCCCTCTCCCTCTCTGTGAAAAATCAATAAAATATGCTCTAAAAAAAAGAGTGATCCTTGCCATATACAGTGGGGCCTTGACTTACAAGTGTCCTGACTAACGAGTTTTTTGAGATACTAGCTGTCTCTCGGCTGAGTTTTTGCATTGAGTTGATAGAGTAATTTGAGTTAACGAGCTCTGTCTCAGAATGAATTAAACTGGTAAGTCAAGGCCCCACTGTAGTTGCATTTAGGACCCATGTTGAAAGATATGTGGCCTAGTTGCTCCTCCATCATTGTAAGTATTAGCCAGACTGTGACTGAGGCCATCTAAACCAGGTAACCATACCGCCACACCAGTTGATCCCAGCAAACCCAACCCAGAACAGAACTGCCCAGTAGCAATGGAAGTTAAAATTTTATATTAGGATACTATTAAAACTATTGGAGGGTGTGTGTGGCAGGGAAGGGGTTGAGGGGGGGTTAGCAGAAAAGTTTACTAGTGGAGATAGTAGTGGTTGTTCATCTTTGTCTTATTGATTTTTTAAAGAAACATATCATTGCAATTAAAGGAATGTATCTGGTCTCCTTCATGTAGAGTTTCTGTGGCCCTTGAATACTGACTAAGTGAAAGAATATCCAAAACCTTTTAAAGTATTTTCCCAAAGAAACTCATATCTTAACCAGATAAGGGTTTTGAGTCAGTTTGTGAATAAGTATGTGATTAAATGTTCTAACAGGGAGTCAATACACTAACATTTTTATCCAAAGTTGGTTCTTGAGGCTTGTATATATTCTGTTAGAGTGAACACAGATAATGATGCTGTATATAGCTGTACCTACATTAGAAAAAAAAAAGAAAAATGTTTGAAAATCAGATAAAAAGATATTCATTTCACTATGCAATTTTTGAATCAAAGAAAAACTATTATCAGTTGTATTCACTGCTTATTAGAGTTACTCAGAAAGGCCTTTGAAGTAAGTGCTTATAGCAGGCAAATTATTTGCTTATGTTCTTCAGTAAGGGACTTGATCACTGGCTATATAACTTCATCACAAAATATAAAACTAATAAGGATCTTAAAGGAACCACGCAAATAGGTTTAGATACTTCTTGGGCCATAAAAAAAATCCTTAAAACCTCACACCACAAAAGTGCTAATTAACGTGTCAGAAACACAAGGAAAAATTTCAGATAAGTCCAAATCAATGACTTTAACAATTCAGCATAAAACATCTAAAGTCAGAGAAAGACAATTACCATATGATTTCACTTATATGTGGAAACAGAAGAACAAACAAAACAGAAATAGACTCATAGATACAGAGAACAAACTAATGGGTATCAGAAGAGAGGGGGATTAGAGGTCTGGGTGAAAAAGGTGAAGGAATTAGAAAGTACAGATTGGCAGTCACAAAATAGTCACGGGAATGTAAAATATAGCACAGGGAATATAGTCAATAATGTTGTAATAACTGTGTATGGTGCCAGGTGGGTACTAGACTTACCAAGGGATCACTTCATAAATTATGTGAATGTCTAACCATTATGCTGCACACCTGAAACTAATATTGAATGTCAGCCAAAATTAAAAATTGAAAAAAGAAAATGTTTAAATGATCAGAGAACAAATGAAAAATATTTTAAAAACTTGAAGTATTCATATAATTTCCTCAGCTTTTCACTTAGCTGAATGGGGTGGCACTTAACCTACCATCCCATCATTTAGAAAAAAATCCTGCTGCAACATAATGCTTTCACTGTTATATTTTTACAAGTAAGCATACAGAGATAATTGTTGTATAATAACTATAGCAGAGATGTAAATTAAATTTTCTTTTAGATTAGCAAATATTTGTCAGCCTTTCCATAAAGCTAATGCATGTGCCTTTGTGTTTGTTTCTGAGGTTAATTATGTGACCTCAGAAACAGAACCTGCTATGGCTTCACTATAAAAACAAATGCTTATGATTTGATGATAAAACAAATAAGTTTTAGTGTCTAATATTTACATAGTGCTTTATATTTTTCAAATCATTTTACAAAAACTATTATTTTGTTCCTTCACAACTATGTATAATAGGTATTATTTGTTATGCCCAGATTTCAGGATCCCCAAAAGACCACCAGGAAGTCAGCCAAGTCTGATGCAAAAGCAAAGAGTCTTTATTCGAGCTAGCTCGGCTCCCCGACCACACTCACCAACGCAGCGGCAAGCAGCAGAGAGAGAGGGAGCTCTGTGGGGAGAGGGGTTTCATAGGGGGGTTAGAGTAAGGGGAGGGGAGAGGACTGTGGGCCCTGTCGATTGGCCAGGCGCAAGTTAGTGTCTTGTTACACAGGATATGGTCATATCTATGGTGCACACTTTCCTTGATTATCATTGGTTAGTTTAAAGAAATCCTAGGTGTGGCTAGCAGAGGCTTGGGCTTCCGGGAAGAAACTCCTTGCCTAGCACATGGCTAAGGCTGCTGCCCAAAAATGGAGGATCCGGGGTAAGATGGAGGGTGTAGTCCTCACCCTGGGGCAAGATGGAGGGCATAGCCCTCGCCCTTTCATTATTATCTATATATTTTACTTTTAAGCAAGTTGGATATCATTAAGGTTGAATTATTTGAAATATACAATCAGATAATAACATATTTTTAAAATACACTTTAAGAAGTGTAGGTGTGATGTCTACCTTATGTGTACATTAGGTGAAGACAGCTACCCAAGACTAGGAGCAGACAGTTATCAGGAGTATGATTTCTTAAAAAGTCATGTGGACAGACAGAAGTATGGTGATTAGCAGAGGGCAAGAGCTATTGGGGGAGGTAGAAGAAGGGAGAATAAATGGTGATGGAAGAAAACTTGAATTGGGATGGTGAACACACTACAATATACAGATAATGTATTATAGAATTGTAATACCTGAAGCCCATATAATTTTATTAACCAATGTCATCCCAATAAATTCAATGAAAATAATTTAAAAAATTGTTTTAAAAAATAATATAACCTACTATGTCGGTCAGGGTTCTATTACAAAAATAAAAACCTACCTTGCCTAGTGTAAGCAATAAGCAATTTAATTCCTTTCACTTTTGAAATCATTGGAACACCTGCAGAACTAGGCCCTGGCCAAGCCTCCAGGAATGAGTCCAAGGAAGAGAACCACAAGCCCCACCTGGCAGGATGCTGCCTGCTCTGCCTCTCAAAGGGCACAGAAGCCAGACCACTCTTCCACTATCCATCAGAGTTCAAGATTAGCTGGAATACTCTTCCCCTGGGAAGATTTTGCAGACTGCCCTACCCTCACCCCCCACAAGATTTATGACTCTTTTGTAATCTGTATGATATTAACACAAGGCGAAGTTCATTTGCATTTCATTCCATTAATTTGTTTCAATGTGCACCTCTCCTTCTAAACTCAGATCTTCGGATCTTAACAGTGTATTCTCTTTATAGCTATATCCCTAAATGTCTATCAGAGGCTCCAACCTACAGTAGGCCCTCAATAAATTTTATGAAAAAGTATTTCACATCAACTGTAATTATAAGAACTTTACATGAGTTAGCTTACTTCATGTTCATAACTTTCCTGCTAAGAAGGTCTAATTGTTATCCTCATTTGGACCTTAGCAGTGCTCACATCCTAACCACTATGCTACTTTTCCTCATTGGAAAGGTAATGTCTCCCAAAGGAAGCAGCTTCAGGAAGTTAGAGAAAAAGCATAAAGAAACCAATGGAATAGGACTAAATAAAAGAAAAACTGAACTCCAAAGATTTAATCAAGCTATGGAGACTTTGGACTCATTTAATGGAACTTTAAGGAAAAGTTTTTTAAGGGTCATGTATATTTAAACAAAAATCATCTATCACAGTCGACCACTTTTTACAATTGAAACCTTTAAAAGCTGTCCGATCATCTACTGAAGGACACTTTGGTTGTTTCCATTTCTTGGCCACTGTGAATAATGCTGCAATGAACATAGGAGTGCATATATGTTTGCAAATACATTTTTTTTCATCTCTAGATTTTTTTCAATTAAATCTTTATTGTTCAAATTATTACATTAGTTACTCTTTTTTCCCCCCATAACTCCCCTCCACCCAGTTCCCACCCCACCCTCTGCCCTCACTCCCCACCCACTGTCCTCATCCATAGGTACACGATTATTGTCCAATCTCTTCCATCACCCCCACACCCCTCCCCCACAAGAATAGTCAGTCCATTCCCTTTCTATGTCCCTGATTCTATTACAATCATCAGTTCATACTGCTCATCAGAGTATTTATTCACTTGATTTTTAGATTCACTTGTTGATAGATGTGTATTTGTTGTTCATAATTTGTATCTTTACCTTTCTCTTCTTCTTCCTCTTCTTAAAGAATACCTTTCAGCATTTCATATAATACTGGTTTGGTGGCGATGAACTCCTTTAGCTTTTCCTTATCTGTGAAGCTCTTTATCTGACCTTCAATTCTGAATGATATCTTTGCTGGATAAAGTAGTCTTGGTTGTAGGTTCTTGGTATTCATCACTTTGAATATTTCTTGCCACGCTCTTCTGGCCTGCAAAGTTTCTGTTGAGAAATCAGCTGACAGTCATATGGGTACTCCCTTGTAGTTAACTGATTTTCTTTCTCTTGCTGCTTTTAAGATTCTCTCTTTGTCTTTTGCTCTTGGCATTTTAATTATGATGTGTCTTGGTGTGGTCCTCTTTGGATTCCTTTTGTTTGGGGTTGTCTGTGCTTCCTGGACTTGTAAGTCTATTTCTTTCACCAGGTAGGGGAAGTTTTCTGTCATTATTTCTTCAAATAGGTTTTCAATATCTTGCTCTCTCTCATCTTCTGGCACCCCTATAATTCTGATGTTGGTACGCTTGAAGTTGTCCCAGAGGCTCCTTACACTATCTTCGTATTCTTTTTTCATTTTGCTTTTCCAGTTGGGTGTTTTTTGCTTCTTCATATTTCAAATCTTTGACTTGATTCTTGCGACCCTCTGGTCTGCTGTTGGGAGTTTGTATAATATTCTTTATTTCATTCAGTGTATGCTTAATTTCTAGTTGGTTCTTTATCACAACATCGAGGGTCTCAATAGATTTCTTGACGATCTCACTACATTTATTGGCGGTCTCACCAGTCTTTTTGAGGACCTTATTAAATTTATCAGCGGCTTCTAGACAGTTCTTTAAAGACCTTAAAAGTGTGGCTTTGAACCCTATATCCAACAGTTTGCTTTCCTCCAATTCTGTTGTTTGTGTCCTGTTTCTTTGTCTCAGCATTTTTTATGCTTCGCTGTGTCGATAGAGTGCTTTTCTGTGCTAATTGTGCCAATTACCTGAGGTAGACACTCTTGGTGCACCCCCTTGTGGGCTTTGTGCACAGTCTTGTTGTAGTTAAGCCTTGATTTTTGTAGTTATCACTATGAGGAATTGACCTCCAGGCCAATTGGCTGTGAGAATCAGCTGTGTCTGCAGTGGGAGAACTTCTGTGCTGGAGACACCCCTCTGGGGCAAGACTTGCTTCGATGGGGCTTTAGTGCTCACTGAGTCTGCCCCCTGAGTGTGTCTTTTATGGTTCCACAGCACTGCAAACTTGATGGTCCCACTCTGACCTCTGGGCTTCCTGGCTCCTGGATCTCTAAGGAGGTGCTAATCTAGCCTTGGCCTGAGGCTACCTAGCAAAAGCCTCCCTGCAGGGCTTGGGCGGGGCGGGTCCCACAGGATCAATAGGGCGGGGTTAGCAATTATGGCTGCTCTCAGTCTTGCCCTCAGAGGCTCTGCTTCTCAGTGTCCCAGTAATCACTGCAAGCCCCACGGAGAGAAAGCTGCCCTAGGGTTCTGAGCGATGCCGGACAGTCCCGCTTCTCCCGTATGAGTCTGGGTCCCTAGAGACTCACTCGGAACTGGAGCTCAGAGCCTGAGACTCCCTCCCGATTGAAAACGACAACTGCGCCCTCAGCCGCCAGCCCGCTCCGCATGCACTCTGCAACTTAGTATTTTTACTTCAGCACTGCGCCTCCTCTGAGTCTCGGTATATTTTTCTCTTTCCTCCTAGTTGTAGAACTTCCACTCAGCCAGCCTTCCTGTGGTTCTGATGATGTCCGTTCCATCTTTTAGTTGTATTTTTGAAGTGGTTGTTTGAGGCAGCAAACTCCGGTGTTTACCTATGCCTCCATCTTGGTTTCTCCTCAGGTTTCATTAATTGTTTCCCTGAGGCAAAGCAGATACTTCCTTTTCTGTTTTAGCTTTTATTACTTTTAAAATTATAACTTTGTGTAACTCACATTTCAACTTTTCTCCTGACCTTTGGATCCAGTATCATCATAATCAGTGTATGTTCTGGGCCCACGAGGATACCAGGTTCAGCAATGCTTTGGGTTCACAAATCATCAGGACAGAACGCCAAATGATAACCACCACCATTTACCCAGTGGTATGTTGAGCCAATCTTTAGTATTGTGCTAGGATTAAATGAGATAATGTGTAAACTGCTTATGCATAGTAGGTGGGGCAATGATGAGGAAACCCACAGCCTTAGGGCTGCTGGAGGCCTTCTCCGCTCTGCCATGTGACTCTCAATCTCACTTAGTATTTGACTTCAGCACTGCGCCTCCTCTGAGTCTCGGTATGCTATTCTCTTTCCTTATAGTTGTAGAACTTCCACTCAGCCAGCCTTCCTGTGGTTCTGGATGATGTCCATTTCGTCTTTTAGTGGTATTTTTGAAGTGCTTGTTCGAGGCAGCAAACTCCGGCTTTAACCTTTGCCGCCATCTTGGTTTCGCAAATACATTTTTTAGATAGATATTCCAAAGCCAGGTTGCCCAGTCATATTGTAACTCTTAAAACTGAAACTCACAAACACAGACAACAGTATGATGGTTACCAGTGGGAAGGGGGTTGGGGGAGGGTAGTAACGCGTAAAGAGGACCAAATATATAGAGACCAAAGATGTTTGACTTTAGATGGTGGACACACAATACAATACACAGATCATGTATCATAGAAATGTATACTTGAAACCTATATAATCTTATTAACCAATGTCACCCTAATAAATTTAATTTAATAGATTAAAAGCTACAATAAAAAGGTAGAGTCTCTTTATGCATGCTTTAAATGTGATATTCTGTGAAAGAACTTAGATATAGTAAAACATGATTTAACCAACCTCTTGCTCATCAATCCCTAATCCAAAGCCTAAGAAGAGCAAGTTCTGAGAGACTAGTCAGAAGCTGAAAGCCAGGATTACAGGCTTTATTAGGGGAAAGAGACCTGCCAGGCTGTCTGTCTCGTAATGGGAGGACAGCAACTCTTGCAGAGGTGGGCACTCCTTTTGAGGGGCAAAATGGGAAGGAATGGGGGCTTAGTGTACTCGGCACACACTGATTGGTGGCTTAATGTATGGTCCATATAGGAACAAGGGCTTAGGGTATTTGGCAGGTGTTGATTGGTGGTTCAATGTATAGTCCCTATAAGGTATATGGCTAGTCAATCAGGCATTTCCCGGCTGCAGGTTAAGTCATACTCTGCCCACCAGTTGGAAGGGAGGATCTATCAAGTTCAATACAGGTGGATAGCTCTGTAAGTGGAACTTTGGAGGAACAACAGAAAACACAGTCTTTCAAGAGTATGGAAAGAAAAGGCTACTTTATTTTAAAAAACACTGAAATATTTTTATAGTAAATGTGGATATTAAGTGTACTGACTAAAGAAAAAAGCAACAATAGCGTAGCCAGTTTTCTCTCTCTCCATGTGAAGTATTATTTCAGGAGGAAATGTCTGAAAAGATATGCAGCTAAGAAAGAGCCAACATGAAGAGCCTGTGCAGCCTGCAGATTGGTTAATCGGGTGCAGGGAGAGCTAGCAAAAAGAGACTACTGCTCTGTAATAATTTATGCTAATTATAAATTCTAATGGCTTTGTGGGATAATTCAATATCCCTGTGTTCCATTCTTTATCAGCTGAAGGACAGATGAATTAGATGGCTCAAAACTACCCAGAACAAGATAGTCAGTTTTGAGACCATTTCTTCGTGCCATTTGTTAGACCTCTGCATGTCTGGTGAAGATTCCTTCTGTCTTAGAAACAACAAACACCAAACATAACCATCACTCTGCATGCCAGAACCCAAATGAAAGTACTGTGAAGAGAATATCTACTTCCCAAAGATTTTTCTAAACCAATCCTTTCTACTCAATTTCTCAAAAATATTTTATTCTGTGTTTCTGTTCAAGATAATCACACTGATTTTCAGCCACTAGTAGTAAAAAGGAGATAAGAAATATGAAATCTTTTCAGTTGGACAGCTCTGCCAACAAATATATCTCTGTAAAAATACAGTCTTAAATATTTTTTCATAATATAAGTCTATCAACATTATTTGTATTCAATACAACACATGTATATATAACCAAAATAATAATAATATAATAACATCAATAATTATAAGTTATGGGATAAAAAGTCATTCTCATATTTGAGCTTTTGTTTTCATAAAACAATGTGCTTATTCTGCATGATAGCAATTGTTGTGAAATCTATGGAGAGTCAGGAGAATATAGCAATAGTAACCACATATAATTTAGGAATAGATAATGCTTTTAAATTCCATTGCATATAAAATAGATTTAATTATATCCATACTGATGTATGGAAGTAACTTACCTTAGTTACCAAGTAAGGCAACCAAAATTTCAGCATTCAAAGCTCATTATTGCTTAATCATCACTATTTACCAAAGTAAATTCAGTACTCTCAGGAATTTAAATTCTACTGAGTCTGAGGTGAGAAGTCTATAAGTTACCAGAGTATTTACAAATTTAGAAATCTACCAAACTCTCAGAACATATGTTTCAAAGATACAAGATGAACTTATATCCCAATTTCCCACTCACACTCCTTTCACTCCTGATGGGCTCTGTTTAGGGATAGATTAAATGGCTTCCCTGCTCATTGATGATGCGATTCTATAAGCTAATATTGATTAATCACAATTATCTTACTGAGAATGCCCTAAACCTGAATTAAGACCTTCTAATCTTTGCAGATTAATTTATGTCATTTCACCAGGATCAGTATTACAACAAATTTGTATTAAAACAATTTCTACTAAAAGAATTATATGACAACCTCTTAAGCATATCTGATCAATCATAGGCATACTACATGGAAATTAACATCTAAAATTTTAGTAAATACAAACACACATTTGTATTTAATTAAATGAACTCGTTATTTTCTTCATATAAAGTTGAAAGTTACTATTTTAATTTAGGAAATCAAACTTTTAGGAAAGTTTATGGGCCTGCATATATATATATATCTCAAGTTTATGTGCTTCCCTAATAAGTTTA
>NW_006287916.1:175386-175960 GCF_000327345.1 Myotis davidii | reverse complement strand
AACATGAAAATTCACATCTAAAATTTTAGTAAATACAAACACACATTTGTATTTAATTAAATGAACTCGTTATTTTCTTCATATAAAGTTGAAAGTTACTATTTTAATTTAGGAAATCAAACTTTTAGGAAAGTTTATGGGCCTGCATATATATATATATCTCAAGTTTATGTGCTTCCCTAAATAAGTTTATTCTGCAAAAGATAAAATTTTGAGATGAAAAGGTGATTACTAGGGAAAAGAGTTTTGGGGTATGTTTTTTGTTGTTGTTGTTTTTTGTAATTTTAAATTAGTATATATCTAAAGGGATTGTAAAAGTATAGTTTATCAACAAACTTTGGGAGAGAGAAAAATAAGAAAAATGGGAAGGGAATTAGACAGCCTAGCTAGAAAACATGGAGTTATAATAAGTTCCAAATACTATCTATTCCATTTCCAGTCAGTATCTTTCTAGAATCATCATGAATTTTCAAGGATAAAATAGGGATATTTATGAAGTATAAAGAGTGAAGTTATGGAATGTCATTAAACTTAGATATCCATATCATGACCTAAAAAGTAAAAGTTTCCTATA
>NW_006287916.1:173596-175354 GCF_000327345.1 Myotis davidii | reverse complement strand
AGTTAGGGGCTGCCAGGCAGGCAAGCAGGTGAGCGATTAGGAGCCAGCGGTCCAGGATTGTGAGAGGGATGTCCGAGGGGTCCCGGATTAAAAAGGGTTCAGGCTGGGCCGAGGGGACCCCCCCCCAAGCACAAATTCCATGCACTGGGCCTCTAGTGATATACATAAGCCCTATCCCCAGCATTTCTTTTTGTCAAATTCAAGTTACTATTATTTTAAAAAGGAGAAAGGGCTGAAATTGTCTTGGAAGTGAGTCTGTTTTTCTTCAGTTTTACATGAATGTAATGGCTAGCTTTTATGTGCTCAATATATAACATCTTAGCATCTTAATAATAGTATCTTAGTAATCTCATTAAGTAGATATAAAAGTTAGATCACATGGTCAGTTTGCAAAATAATTTCTAATATTATTTAGAGGAGATAATGGGAGCTTCATTGTGAAGCTTAACTTGGACTGTGCCCTCAAACCTGGTAAATGAGGAATTAGCCAGAGAGGAGGGGAAGGCAGCCTTGTAGCAAGAGCAAGGTGATTTAAACCAATAAAACAAATGGGAGATATCTGTAATACTATCAACAATAAAAAATATGTTAAAAAAAATAAATCTAAGACCAAATCTAAATAAATAAATAATAAGGAGAATTTGGAAGAAACTACAATAAAAACTTGCTTTCTTTGAGTAAAGTGTTCAAGCAGTGTGATAGTCTTAAGTTTATCATTTAAACATTAATCTGTGGTCTTACATGGGTGACCTTGGTTGGATCTAGCAGAAATTATCATCTTTTCTCCCTTAAAGATCAAGTGAGAGCACAACTGAAACAGTTGGCACTTTAGTTCTCATCTTCTTTAGAACTTGTTTTGGCCCTCCTAACATTTCTGGAACTAAAGGCTTCTTTTTTAAATATATTTTTATTGATTTTTTACAGAGAGGAAGGGAGAGAGATAGAGAGTTAGAAACATCGATGAGAGAGAAACATCGATCAGCTGCCTCCTGCACACTCCCCACTGGGGATGTGCCCGCAACCCAGGTACATGCCCTTGACCGGAATCGAACCTGGGACCTTTCAGTCCGCAGGCCGACGCTCTATCCACTGAGCCAAACCGGTTTCGGCTAAAGGCTTCTTGAGTGAAAATTTTTCTTCTACAACAAGAGAAAATAACAAAATAGCTACCCCAAGAGTAAAACTTTTTAGCATTATATAGATGTCTACTAATTCAACTTAAAGGAGCCCCATGCAATGAACACTAGTGTAGATAAAGCATATTTACATAATTATGAATTTAAAAACAGGTTCAATGGGGGGATAAGGACACATACATAATACCTTTATCAATAAAAAAAAGTGTAAAAAAACAAACAAAACAGGTTCATATCACTAAAATGGTAAATATCCACAAGTTCACAAATATATAATGATTATATTATTTTAATTAATGTCTAGTATATACACACATTATCTGAATGAAAAAATACATATTTGCAAAGGAAATTAATGCCTATTGATTAAGATTGTCTTAGTAGTAGTTATGAGCTAAAAAAGAAAGCAACAAAAAAAACAAAACAAAAAACACACACACACACAAAAACTAAACCACACATTAAAACATGTTCTAAGACAAGAATTCCAAGCAGAAGCTTCCTAGTGACCATCTCCAGTCTCACCGAGCACACTTTTTTTTTCTATTTTTTTTTTATTATTAGTTAAGGTATTACAAATGTATCCTCATCCTCCCCATTAACCCCCAACTTTCCCCACACA
>NW_006287916.1:162890-173238 GCF_000327345.1 Myotis davidii | reverse complement strand
CTCTCCAACACTTGTTGTTTGTTGATTTGTTGATGATAGCCATTCTGACAGGTGTGAGATTATAACGCATTGTCGTTTTGATTTGCATCTCTCGTATAATTAGTGACTTTGAGCAGGTTTTCATATGTCTTTTGGCCTTCTGTATGTCCTCTTTCGAAAAGTGTCACCGAGCACACTTTTTTTAGAGAGAGAGGGAAGGGAGAGGAAGAGAGATAGAGAGGGGACAGGATGGGGAGGGGTGGGGGAGAGAAACATTGGCTGCATCCCGCAAGCCCCCTCCTGGGGATCAAGCCCCAAGCCTAAGCATCAGGAATCCAATGAGCAACCTTTCCGCACACTAGACATGCCCAACCAACTGAGCCACACCAGCCGGGCCGAGCACACGTTCAGTAAGTTTCCTAACATATATTACTCCAACATTTGCTTCTATAAACAAGGCAAAGGCTGTCACAGTCAAGCATTGGCTAAATGCCTGATTTATCACTTATGACAAAGCATAAAGGTGAGAGTCACTTGCTGAGGGCATAAGGCATCCTCAGTGAGGCCTTCTGGCAAGTACAACAGAAGTCCTCTGAGGCCAGATGGGGGAACTCTTAATCATCCCAGTGGATGATTCATTGAAAGGTGGGAGATCAATACTGGTAGCCCAAAGGCAAACTTCTATCTCTTTTTAATAAATATTCTGTGGCATTATAATATGCCCAGGAAAAATGTAATACTTGAATACATACTTCCCCTATTCTTCTGTGAAAATAGCTTCCAGAAATTTTAGCAGGTTTGGCAACTATTCTCTGAATGATCAAATCTCCAGTGATATTTAAATTTCCCCTTGCCCTTAGTTAGGAAACAGTTTATTTTTTGAGAAGTCAGTCATAAGGGAAATGACAGAAAAGACTTATAAGCTACTGTAAATGCAAAAATTACAACAGAGAAATATGAACAGGCAAGGAAGACTTTATTCAAGAATATTGCAATAGGAAAGAGAATCCAGAAGCCCGATTGTGCTCAACTTCCTAAAACAAAGAATGGGACCATTTTCAGCATTTGGGTGAGGGGGGAACACTGACCGTCTGTGTCTATTAATTGGCCTTAACCCAAGGAAAAGCAAACTTTCTCTTGTCTTCATGACCAGAGATAGAAATTAGGCTCCGACCTTCCTACGGAGACTGGGCAACTGTCTTCTGTGATGATTAAAATTAAAAAAAAAAAAAATGACTTCTAGGTCCTTGAAAAAGATAGTCTGGAAACCGCTAAAACTGGCAAGAGACATTTAAAAATATTTACATCTCAAAAGATCAAAGAGAATTTATGAATACAAGTGTTCTAAATTACATGCTCTAAGAAAAGGGAGGGATAGGACCTCTGGGCCTAGGCCATGTGCATTCTGCAAGGGCCAGGATGAGAGGGAGACGCGGGGGACAAGAAGAAGCCTGTCTTAAGTTTAGTCAAGCTGAGGAGAATATGAAGGTCATCTTAATCACTACAAAGTCAGTGAGTTACACAAAAATTACATTTATAAAATAAAGAGGTCGTATTATTTTTCTCATTTTCCCTTCAAAAGTATAATCCTTTTTAACACGTATTCCATTTATACTTTAATTTGTTTTTTTATCCAAGTTTCTTCTCACTCCAGTAGTTCTTAATATTATTTTGCTTCGATCTGAATTTGCAGCAGCAACAAAACAACTTGTCATCAAAGCCCCAGCTGGAACCCTGAGCCTGTTAGTTACTTTCAAGTACATCCCATCCTCCTCCGTATTGCTTGCCTTTCTAGTGCCCTTGATCTATAACCTACATTGCAAACCTTCCATCAAATATATATCTTCTTCCCAGAGCGAGGAGAATTTTTTTTTACTCTACATCTACCTATTTTTACTGGAATTATGTAGAATCCCATTCTATTTTTAAGAAACTTTTCTGATGCACAACATCTTAGCTACGCCCTCCACCTGAACCTAACTATAACCTGGCTATCCTCTAATGATAACATTGTGCTCAGTAAGTCCTCAGAAAGAGCTGTTAATTCTCCCTGTATTTTATAGTGAGGAGATGTGTTTATATTTCCCTCACTGTTTATTCTCTCTACATTTCGTTCTCATTACATTTGCTACTCATCCAAAAACCGTTCCTCATTTGAGCCCCTAAAAATTCACCTGTACCCTCTGCTCCTCATTTTCCTCACTGTCATCAATTGACCTCCACTTCTTTTGTCACATTTATTAAGGACTTCAGCATCTGAATTATAGTCTTCCTTTCACTGATCCCATCATTATTCTGAAAGACTATGTCCATATCAGCAGTCATCTAACAACCTTCACCGACATTCTCCTCTGACAAAACATTCTTAAGGTCTATATACTGGATCTTATCATCTTGCAAAACTTATTTTCTTTTTATTAATTTAAATTTTTTATTGTTTAAAGTATTACATATGTCTCCTTCTTCCCCCATTGACCTCGCCCCAGCCACTTTCGCCCCCCAGCATATGCCCTCATCCACCTACTGTCTGTGTCTATTGGTTATGCTTATTGCATACAATAGAAGTCTTTTGGTTGATCTCTTACCCCCCAACTCCATCCCCCTGCCTTCCTTCTGAGGTTTGACAGTATGTTCCATGCTTCTGTCTCTGGATCTATTTTTGTTCATCAGTGTATATTGTTCATTATATTCCACAAATGAGTGAAATCATATGATACATATCTTTCTTAGACTGTCCTATTTCACTTAGCTTAATGCTCTTCAGATCCATCCATGCTGTTGCTAATGGTAAGATCTCTTCCTTTTTTATGGCAGCATATTTTTCCAGCAGTACACAAGGGTTCCTTTTGTCTGAATCCTCACCAGCACTTGTCGTTTGTTGATTTGTTGATGATAGCCATTCTGAAAGGTATGAGATGGTACTTCATTGTCATTTTGATTTGCATCTCTCAGATGTTTAGTGATTTTGAGCATGTTTTCATATGTCTCTTGGCCTTTTGTATGCCCGCTTTCAAAAAGTGTGTATTTAGGTCCTTCGCCCATTTTTTTTATTGACTTGTTTTTCTTCCTTTTGTTAAGTTTTATGAGTTCCCTGTAAATGTTGGAGATTAAACCCTTATTGGAGATAACATTGGCAAATATGTTCTCCCATGCAGTGGGCTTTCTTGTTGTTTTGTTGATGGTTTCTTTTGCTGTGCAGAAGCTTTTTATTTTTATGTATTCTCCTTAGTTTCCATTGTCCTAGGAGCCAAAAATTTATTTTCTGATCTGCATTTTGAAAATATAATTCACATGCCTATTTTTATAAATCTACCACTATCTCTTCCCACTAAATATCCATGAGACCTTATACCTCCTTCACTCAAACTGACCCTAAGGACCAGCACTTCAAGGACACTCTCACTGCACCATTAACTTCTTGTCGTATTCACATATCTGGCAGCCTACTTTGTAAATCTCTATTCTGGAAGTATGAGAGGCTTGGGTACAAATCAAAGTTCCTCATAATTGTATGTTCTTAAGCCATTTATTTACATTTTCTGATCTTTGGTTTTCTCATCTATAAAGTAAGAAAGGTGTTGAAAATATACAAAAAAATTACATGAAAATGCTATGCTCATACCTAAATTAATATATTGTAGCCATTAGTAACCATTATCATCTCGAAATGCATTTTCTCTGAAACTAAATAATGCTGAGGAAAATCATAATAGATAGTCATCACTACAGAGCTGTAGTGTTCAACAATTTAAAATTCAACATTGTTAGATATCACTTTTCCTTTCTCATTAATCTCTCTTCATCACTATTCTTTGTAGCTACCAAAAGTTATACAAATTGTCTCAGTTTTTTTCTGTAACCCCTTACCCTGCTTTTGCAGATATTATCCACAGAGAAAACCAAAGAACACTATAGTTATATTAGCTTATTTGTCATTTATCTCTAAATTTACCCATATTTGCATTCATTCCATCCATTTATCTATCCACATATGCATTCAAGAAACATTTACTAAGCATCTACCCCAAATGCCAGATACTGAGGATTTCATGGCAAACAAGACTGAGAATTCCCTTACTCCTGAATCTTACACTCATGACAGTCATTGAACAAGTTATTACAAGTTTTCCTAGAGTTACAAAGGAGACAACAACTTTCCCAGGAACATAAAATGTTCTTAGTTCTGAATAATAATATTTAGCTAGTGAAGAAAAGGATGAAAAGCATATGAAGCAGAGAGAGTGTCATATGCAAAACCCTCAAAGAAGAAAACAACAGTCAATGAGCTAAACCTCAATGTTTCTAAACAACAGAGAACAAAGAAGGAAAGAATAAGAAATGGGACTGAGACTGCCAGTGATACATCAAAGCTCTTCCCATTACTTTCTTAGTCACAGGATATACAAGTGCCCAACTATTACAATTCCCACTCTCTCTTGCAATAAAGCGTGGGGCAGTAGTTCCCCTTATTGGCAGAGGATATGTTCCAAAACCCCAGTGATGCCTGAAACTGTATCTTATACCAAATCCTATATATTCTATTTTTTTCTATACATATATACCTTGAATAATAATATTGGTAAACTTGAATTTAAAAATTAGACACACAATAAACTTGAATTTATAAATTAGGCACAACAATAACTAATAAAATAGGACTATTTTAACAATATACTTTGACACTTATGTGAATCTGGTCTCTCTCTCAAAATATCTTATTTACTATATTCACCCTTCTTATGATGTGAAATGATACAGTGCCTACATGATGAGACAAAGTGAGGTTAGGTGAGTATATAGGTTCTGTGATGCAGCATTAGGTTATACTATAAGGGTTACTTGAACAAAAGCACTGTGATACACAATAGCCGATATGATAACCTAGAGGACTACTAAGTGACTGACTAATCAGAGGGGAGTGTGTACAGTGTGGATACGCTGAACAAAGGGATGATTCACGTCCAGGGTGGGATGACATGAGATTTCATTACCCTACTCACAGTGATGTGCCATTTAAAACATGAACTGATAATTTCTGGGTTCTTTCATTTAATATTTCAGACCAGTATTGACTGCAGGTAACTGAAATCATGGAAAGCAAAACCTCAAATAAGGGAGGACTACTATATGTGGCTGAACTTTCTGGACTTTTGCCTACACCCAATCAAACGTGTAAATATTTCTTTCTTGTGGTCTGTGCACCCATCCTGGAACTCACTCACTTCACAATTCTTCCTCCCGCCTCTAATCTATAGTCAAAGTAAATTCTTTCAAAATAACTTACATCTTTAAAGAGCCTCCCATCAGCTCCAGGACGGTGGACATGTTCATGCTTTTCACCTAGCCCAGCGGGCCGGCATTTGGACTGTATGTTCCAGGACTGGCTAGCACATGGCTCAATAAAACCTTTCAGAAAAGTTTTCGTCCATGAAGATTTTTGGGTAACTAAGAAAGTAATGTTCAACTGTCCTTTCTATATGTCTTCCGTTTTAGAGGTCCTTCCCTCATAAAGTCACAGTATTCTTTTGCTATGAAAGAAGTCAGCGATCTGCTAAAAGTCATATAAAGATATTGGTGACAATATGTTTATTTTGAAAGAGTGCCAGGAGAGAGCAAGCCTTCACTGCAAAACCAGTACACAATAATGAGATTCTGGGATCTGGGGGTTGGAGATATTTTGGAGAGGACTTTTGCACCCTCCCATTGCCTTCCAAATAGAGCAAAGCCAGCTGTAAGCACATGTCCCCAAAGACACAACAGAGAATTAACCTGCCATGTATTACTGAAACATGTAGTTAAGTTAATTCTCTTCCTTGTCATTAATTGCTCCTAAGTGGATGATAAATTTGGACTGTCACTTATCTATATATTTGTGGGTTTGATACTTTACACATAGGTAACACACTATTCACTCCAATAGGTCAAGATTTTTTCTTCTATTTTTAACCAAGTTCTATATTTCTCCTTAAGTCTTGCTGAGTGCATTGGCGGAAAATATTTCCCCACTCTGCCTTTCATATCTTCCACTCTGTAGTTTAGTACATATTGGAACTTAGTTTTAATGAGAATAGCAAACTTTCACATCTCTTTCTAAATTGCATCCTCTTCTCCAGTGTGTGTGAAAAAAGGATATTGTTCCTTGATATTGCCTCACCTGAAGATGTTTTCTGTAGTGGATGCTTTTGGTTGGATAATTGTATGACTCAGAAACTGAGAGAAAATGTTCCTTAAATCATAAAATGGCACCGATATCAAATATAATAGGTATGTAATTTTCATATTATATATTTCAAGACCCAGGCCTAATAATGTCCTCTGCAAGTGTTCCTTTCTATAACTGGATATAATGCAATGAAATGTTCTCATGTAATAAAATTCACACATCCCAGAGTGTCCAGTGGACTATAAACTGGTAACCCACCTAACAAAATGTTCAACTGGACATTTCCCATAATCTAGAATTTCCTCTGTGGAAGGTATAGTATAGTAATGGCTCCCACAAAGAAATCCACAGCCTAATCCCTAAAGCCTGAGAATACATTACTTTACATGGCAAAGGATACTTTGAGATGCAATTAAGGTTAAGGATCTTGAGATAGAGAAATGCCCTGGATTTTCTTGTTGGATCCAATTCAATCACATGAGTCCTAAAAACAGTAGACCTCTCTTTCCTATAGTTAGAGAAAAGGCTATGTCTATAAATAATGAACTGATTGTGCCTCCTCAAAATTCATATGTTGAAGTCCTAATCCTCAATGTGACTATATGTGTTGATAGGGCTTTTAGATAGGTAATTAAGGTTAATGGGAGCTTAAGGATAGGGCCCTAATCTGATAGGGTGTTCTTTAAGAAGAGAAAGACACACTAGACATCTCTCTCTCTCTCTCTCTCTCTCTCTCTCTCTCTCTCTCTCTCTCTCCTTTTGTGTGCAAATAGAGAAGAAATCATGTGAGGACACACAAAGAAGTTGGATGTCTTCAAGCCAAAAAAAAAGAGGCCCTAAACCTGAGGGCACTTTGATCTTGAACTTCTAGTCTCCAAAACTTTGGAAAAATAAATTTCTAACGTTTTAGCTACCCATTCTGCAATGTTTTGTTATGCCAGCCTGAACAGACTAATATATTGCGGGAAGGGAGAGAGAGATGCAACATTGCTGTTTTTGAAGATGAAAGAATGGGTATGTGCCAAGGAATGTAAGGCAAGTCTAGAAACTAGAAAATGCAAGAAAGTGGATTCTCCCCTCCAGCCTGCAGCAAAGAACACAACTGTATCCACCCTTCATCTTATCTAACCACTAAGATATGTGTCAGCCTTTTAACTTAAAGAACAATAAGGCAATACATTTGTGTTGTTTGAAGTCCCAAGGTGTGTGATGATTTGTAACAGTCACACTAGAAAGTAAATATATCTTCTAAGACTGAAAGAAAGACTATAAATGTTGGAATTGCTTTAAAAAAAATGGGCCCCACTAGGTGTGTGACCTACCCCATCATCCCCTCCAACTTCTACTTATATATGAGGACTATCATTTGGAGGCCTTTTTGGAAGAGAGTTGTAGGCCTAGTAAAAGTAAAGTGCTAAGGTGGTGGTTCCCCTCCCTTCCTGCCTTCTAAGGAAAAGTTGTTTGTTTTATTGGGAAGATCGAATGACCCTACGCCATCTGAACATTTTGCTCTTGCCATAGTTAGCATTTTCTAATTACTTGAGCACACATAGTTTACAACCCAGGCCTTTAACCATGCTGCTCCTTTCACCTCCTAAACCTCTACCCCTTCGTGACATTTAAAGAGTTACCTCTGTGACAGCTTTCCTGACTTCCTCAGAAAGAGTCAGCCAGCCAGCCCCTCCTCTCTGCTCCCACTGCATTTTCTCCATGCCTTGCTTTAATAGCTGACCTTTAAATGGGAAGCTTCTTTTTCCTACTCCTGAAGGCTCCAAGCTTTTGAATCTTTAGCACCTGAATAACATCTTACACACAATAGGCAAACGATAAATTAAATTGAATAAAATGCGTAATAATAAATATCAAATAATCAAGAAAAGATTTACATAATATAGTCAATACCTTGTATTTTACACAGCATGGAAAAATTGACAAAATTATGTAAATTTTTCACAAAAATTCTAAATATAAAAAATGTAGTGTTTAAAGAGAATATAATTAATTTCATGGAAGATTTAAGTGGAATATGGATATTGAAAAAATTAAATATCATTGCAATATAATTTATTCACTTGTTTTATTTATTTTCATAGTTTTAATTAATTCTAAAGCATTTTTAAAATATAGTCCTACTAAAACTTTTAAATACAGTACATCATTTTTTAGTGCAATGACTACTGTTAACACATTTCAAAAAAATAAAACACATTTGTTTTAGTATATTTGCTAGTATATTTTTTGTGCAGTTAGCCAAAAAGTTCTTTGAAGACAAGTGGAAAAAATACAGGATAATGAATAAAAACTGAAAATTGTGAATTTGCTGTCTTTTATAATTATCAAAAGTACACTGCTAATGGGGGGATGAGGACACATTTGTAATACCTTAACCAATAAAGAAATTTTTTAAAAAGTACACTGCTAAAATTTTTTAGAGTTTATATTTAATGATCTCTTGATTCCTTGAATAGAATAAGTCTATTTCTGTAGATATGACTACCAAAAATGTATCTTTATTATTTATTAAAGTATTTGTGCTTACTCCATGAATATTGGCTCTATTTATCTATGACATTTTAATTTATTCTGTTTGTCAAGAAACAATTTCAATGAACATCTATTATTTGAAAGGTATAATGTCACATGTTGAAATACAAAGAAGAATTACCCATGGTCATTGATTTCAAGAAGCTCACGGTCTATTGAAAAAGTGCTTAATCAAGCAAAGAAGTTACTTTAAGTGCCATAAAGCAAGCTGAATATTATGCCAAAAGAACCTAAAGGATTTGAAACTTTTTTTTTAATCTATGGGGATAGTAAGAAAATGCTAACCTAAATGAGTGATAAGTGAACTGAGTCTTAAAAGGTAAGAAGCAGTTTGATATATAAGAAGGAATTTTCCTCCTCTTCCCTCATTTTTCAAATCTAATCCATCAACAAGTCTTGATTTTTACCTCCTAAATATTTTTGGAATATTCCACTTCTCACCATCTCCAATCTGATCACAATCATTCAGGTAATCAATATATTTTACCCAGACCACTGCATTGGCATACCACTGTATCTCATTACATTCATTTGCTTCTCCCTCTCCAATCTCTTCTCCACAACACAGACAAATCTGATCATGTCACATGTACTCCTATCATGGTTAATTCCCCTTAATGGTTTCCATTGATGTAAGAATTAAGGCAAATGTTCTTAACCTAAACATATGGACCTGGTGCAGCCTGGTCCCTGTCTACCAATACAAGTTCAACGTCTACTACTTCCCCCCCCCCCCCGCCCCCGCCCCTTCTCTCTGTGTTCCAACCACACAGATCTGTTTCTCAAACAGATCATGTTCATTCCCAACACAAGGTCTTCACTCATTTTATTTCCTTTTTCAGAAATGCCTATTCCTCAAAATTTTTTTAACCTAGTAAATTTTCATTTACTTTTATATTTAACCTTCCTGACCACCTTCTCCTCTCAGGATGGATCAGATATCTTTTCAGACACTCTGATGGTACCATATCCCTTTCCTTCAGAGTATTTATCTGGTTTTTAGTCTGTTCAATGCTTCCATATCTCTGGATCTATTTTGTTTATCAGTTTGTTTTGTTCATTAGTTTCCACATATAAGTGAGATCATGTGATACTTGCCCTTCTCTGACCGGCTTATTTTGCTGAGTATAATACTCTCCAGGTCCCTCCATGATGTTTCAAAGGGTCCTTCCTTCTTGTATACTGCTGCATAGTATTCCATGGCATAAATGTACCACAGCTTTTTTTATCCACTCATCTACTGATGGGCACTTGGACTGTTTGCAGATCTTGGCTATTGTAAATTGTGCTGCTATGAACATAGGGGGCCATACATTCTTTCTGATTGGTGCTTCGGGTTTCTTAGGACATAGTGCTAGAAATGGAATCACTGGGTCAAATGGAAGTTCCATATTTAACTTTTTGAGGAAACTCTATGCTGTTTTCCACAGTGGCTGCACCAGTCTGCATTCCCATCAGCAGTGCACGAGTGTTCCTTTTTCTCCACATCCTCGCCAGCACTTGTCATTTGTTGATTTGATGATGATAGCCGTTCAGACAGGTGTAAGGTTACATCTCATAGCCATTTTAAGTTACATCTCTCTGATAATTAGTGACTATGAGCATTTTTTCATATGCCTCTTGGCCATCTGTATGTCCACTTTGGAGAATTGTCCTTTAGGT
>NW_006287916.1:160146-162797 GCF_000327345.1 Myotis davidii | reverse complement strand
GGTGTAAGTTGCTGGTCTAATTTCATTTTTTTGCATGTATCTGTCCAATTTTCTTAACACCATTTATTGAAGAGAGTATCTTGACTCCATTGTATGCTTTTGCCTCCTTTGTCAAATATTAATTGAGCATAATGGCTTGTGTTGATTTCTGGGGTCTCTGTTCTGTTCCATTGACCTATATGCCTGTTCCAATCTCTGAGTGTTTGGACTTGCTATGCCCTTTCCCTTAACACTCTTAGCCTATATATTCACATGACATTTTCTTGTAATTCATCTCAGAAAGAATTTTTCTTGTTAACTTTTCTGAAATAGCATCTTCCATCACTCACTGTACCCTCACTTTATTTTCGTTTATAGCATTTATTGTTACCCATCATATTTATATAGTTATTTATTTCCTGCCTCACCTTAGGATATATGGTGCATGGGGACAGAGATTTTTGTCTCTCCTACTCACCTAAAATTTAAACATTATGTGTTATATAACTAACAATTAATATTTGTTGAATAAATAAATTATTTTTAAAATATCTATTTTGTGGGACTATTCAGATATTATCTGATCATAACATTAATATTCTCATAGGAATATTAATGGAAGCTTATGCTAATAACAACAGAAATTTCAAATGAGAAAATCTACATAGAGTTATTAAACCAGTGTCTAGAAAATAATGATCATTCAATATATTCTAATTATCATCATTAATAACTAATAGAAATAATTCTAGGAAACTTAGAAGTGCTCAAAGTATAATTTGGGTTTTAAATGTCCTAATATTTTGACTATTAACAAAGATAAAAAGAATTTAAAATGACCACTTACTCTTTTTTCTCATCCTATTTTATTTCTGCTATTCTGTTTAAACATTATAAAGGGCTTAGAAACAAGGGGACTAGACTCAATGATCTGTACATCTTTTATATTATAAAATATAAGTATATCATGCCACTAACTCCATCCAGTTATGTATATTTTCTCAAATCACTGCCTTAAATTTTCTCTTTATCTCAGAAGCTGTGAATTATATGCTTTCAAATAGATATAGAGCAATAAAAACCCCTATGAAAATAAAAAATGTAATTATTTTCTGAGGTATATATGTATAGGAAGAAAATATACCTAAAACTGACAATTTAATTATGGTCTCCTTAGTTTGAGGATGTGGTATTACATAATGTTCAGTCTGGACTACTTTAGGTCTGAATAATGAGACCATCGAAGTGCCTGATTTCCTGTCACTATGCTGTTCAAAAATGCCAAAGTTATCATTTTGGACTTTCCCATATTAAGAAATCCTGTATAAAATAAAAAATAAGTAAAACTTTTAATTTATTTTATTTAATCTTTGAATAGTTATGTGGAATATTATAAATTGGAAATAGTTTATATTCTAAAACAATATCTATTCCAGTATATTTTGTTTTTGTAGTTGAACATAAAACACAGGACTTTCTTGTTAACTATATAATTGTCTCACTAATAATATTGCACATTATTTAGAGAAAAATCTGATAGCACACTGAATTATGCAAAAAAAATAGAATACTTCCATTTCTTCAGATAAAATATTTTATTATGAAGTTTTTAATATAGGGAAGCCCAAATATTTGATATTGCTCATTGTTTTCAGAGGTATCTAGATTATCAACAGACCCTTAGAATGCAATTTCTAATATTTTCTCTTTTAATAAAAATTTTAATATCATTTCTAGTACATAGTACAAAAAGCAACAGGAAATCTAATAATAAATAACATTAAAATGACTTAGACTTTAGAAATAATTTTATATTGAGTTTTTCATAAAAGGTAAACTTCAATCAAAGAATCAGAGTATAGAATCCTTGTGACAGATAAGACCATAGTAATGACATGAATAAATCTTATAGACATAATCTTTAGTGAAAGTACCCAAAAAGAAAACAGTTCATATGGCATTATTTCACTCATTTTAATTTCAAAGTGTTTTGGGGGGTCGGGGAGGTGATACTCCTAGTGATTTGATGGTGGCATGAGGAAGCTAGTAGCTTCTCTTCTAAAAGGCATAGAAAGAATTGCCAGAAATCTTTCATATCTTAATCTGGTTAGGGATTTTCTGATATGTACACATTTTTAAAATGTATTGAACTATATTCTTAGAATATACGCACTTTATATCTTTTAAAAAATACAATGAACTGTACCCTATGATATGTGCATTTTACTGTATGTGTCTATATCACAATAAAAATATGTAAATTTTCTAAACTACCAACTCATTATTAGTCCATTACTGGCTCTGAGGAATTTTACTACTAGTCCTGATAAATGTATACTGATTCAGCCTTTTATTATAAAACAAAATATATTTAGTAAATAGTGCCAAGACACATAAAAACAAATATTGCCATGTATAATTAGCAGACTTAATTAACAGCTAGTATTTGTGCTTTGCTCATAAGACTGTGAATCTGGACCACTTTCAGAAAGACATAGCAACTTTTCAAATCTACCATATTCTATATAATAAAAGGCTATGCCGAACCCGGTTTGGCTCGGTGGATAGAGCGTCGGCCTGCGGACTGGGGAGTCCCGGGTTCGACTCCGGTCAAGGGCATGTACCTGGGTTGCGGGCACATCCCCAGTAGGAGATGTGCAAGAGGGCATTCT
>NW_006287916.1:108465-160113 GCF_000327345.1 Myotis davidii | reverse complement strand
GAACTGACCACCAGGGGGCAGATGCTCAGTGCAGGAGCTGCTCCCTAGTGGTCAGTGCGCTACCACAGAGGGAGTGCTGCTCAACCAGAAGCCGGGCTCACAGCTGGCAAGCGCAGCAGCGGTGGTGGGAGCTTGTTCTACCTACACGGCAGCACTAAGCATGTGCGATTGCTGGCTTAGGCCACAGGGAGTGGGCCTACACAATCAGTCAGACATCTCCCAAAAGCTCCCAGGCTGCAAAAGGGTGCAGGCTGGGCTGAAGGACCACCCCCGCCCAGTGCATGAATTTTGTGCACCGGGCCTCTAGTCTTCTAATAGAAACCTTCAAGCTTCCTGGTTTCTTTCTAAGTAATTAGGGTAAAAGATAATCTTTTGTTTTTGTTAAAACAATCATGCATCATGTTGAAAATCAGTTCAGCAAACTTGAGAATTTTCTCTGAACAAATGTGTTATAAATGTCACCTAAGAATGTCTTTCCTTCTAGGTTCATTTTCTATTTTGTTATTACAGATATTGTCTGCAAATGAGGAAGAGCATAACTTTTTTAGTAGAGATACTATGTGGTTCATTAAGTTGCTATTTAGGGTGAAAAGCTGACAATGGCAGTTTACAAGTTCACCCACAATCCTCTCACCAGCCATGTGCATAACCTAAGAGCAAGTCTCAGAGCTAGCAGTAGAAGCAGAAGAACATCAGAAGAGTTTAAGGACAAAGGGACCTGGGATTTCATCCAGGGGTCAAAGAGTAATGGCAAGGAAGCTCATAAGAAAGACCTGGAAGATTCTGAACAAAGTGAAAAACTATTTTATATCCTACGTGTTTTAGGAACCTCCTGATGTAATAGTAATGACAGCACTCCTCGAGTTCAGAGCCCACAAGTTCGTCAGCGCACCATGTCAGCAGCAAATCTAAGAGCAGAGTGGAATATATGAGGTAGAAAAATAGACCCAAGTGCTAAGAAAGCTTGAATCTTTCAGAAAAAAAAAAGAAAAAATAAATCTTAGAAACAAGAGTCATAAAATAATTTAAAACATTGTCAGGGAGTAATTCGGTACCATGCTTAGCTAACTGAAATTTTATTATCAAATTCTATGGATGTATAATCTTTAAGAATATCATTTTCTGATAACTATACCTCCTTAAGAAGGTAAAGTTATATAGTGACATCTTTTCTGGGAGACATAGAATTGTCTGTGAAAATTCTACTGAGGAAAATATCTGAAATACAGAAAACACATTTTATTGAAAAAATGTGGATCATATGACAGGTCATCTTAAAAGGGGGACAAAAACAAGTTGTGCATTTTCTTATAGGGGCAAGGAAGACAGCAGAGAACAGTGGGTGTAACAATCCATCCAAGAGGAGCTGTGGTGGGGAGAGGCAGCCACATATAAGTGAGATAATGTGATACTTGTCTTTTTCTGATTGGCTTATTTCACTCAGGATAATACTCTCCAGGTCCCTCCATGCTATCTTAAAGGTTAAGAAATCCTTATTTTTTACTGCTATATATTATTCCATTGTGTAAATGTACCACAGCTTTTTTAGCCACTTGTCTGATGGGCACTTGAGCTGTTTCCAGATCTTAGCTATTATAAATAATGTTGCTACAAACAAAAGCATGCATATATTCTTTCTGATTGGTGTTTTGGGCTTCTTAGAATGTATTCCTAAAAGTGTATTGGAGTGCTGTGTTAAATGGTAGTTACATTTTTAACTTTTTGAGTAAATTCCATGCAGTTTTCCATAGTGTCTGCACCAATCTGCATTCCCACCAGCAGTGCACTAGGGTTCCCTTTTCTCCACATCCTCCTTCGCACTTGTTTGTTGACCTATTGATGGTAACTTTTCTTGCAGGTGTGAGGTGATATCTCATTAATTTGCATCTCTCTGATGATTAGTGTTATTGAGTATTTTTTCATATGTCTCTTGGCCATCTGTATATCCTCTTTGGGGAAGTGCCTACTGCTAAAACTACACTTCTTCCCATTTTTTCAAATTCCTTTTTAAAATCATCTTCCACTAAGGAATTGCAGAAGAGTTCATGGCTGATCTGAGATTTTTTTCGCTGGACTCCAAGGGACTTATGGGGGAATGGGTCTGAGATTGCAGCACTGAGTTCAGCCATGTGCTTGGAATCAGGTCCTACTAGCCTGGAAAGTCTAATATGGATGAGGATATATTTGATTTCTGAATATACTAGTACTCTACCCCATAAGTATATTGTTGTGTATAACCCATGATCATTAAGCTGCACCATGAGGTGGTCTCTGGCAAGTATCAAACTAAGTTACATGCAGGACTGTTTCATCATGTGCATCTAGAAAGACAGTAATGCTTCCAGTCATTCTGATCTTACATGCATCTCCTGGTGCGGTTTGGGACCAGGGATGCTGTACCTCCTTCTGCCCAAGAGAATGTTACTGATCCATCCTTCTGCCATGGTTTGGATGAGCTTCTTAAAAATTCTTTAGATAAGTGGACCTTGGTTGTAATACTAAGTGATGTATGCACCTGATTTTTGGCTTTTATTGATAAACTAGGGGCCCAGTGCACAAATTCGTGAACCTTGAAAGGAACTGTGGGCCGCAAGGTTGCAGTAGGCACAGGTGCAGGTCTCAGCCCATCCTCCACACCCCTGCCCTGCCCCTCCCACCGTGGCCCCCGGTCCCCTGTCTGCCAGCAGGCCCGCTCCTGCCATCACCACACCCACATGCTGACAGTGCTGGTCCCACTCGAGAAGCAATTGGGGCCAGTGCCAGCAGCGGGTGTGAGTGGGGCCAATGCTGTCAGTGGATGTGAGTGGCGGCTGCTGCCCCGATTGCCTCACAGGAGCAGGGGGAAGTGGAGAAGTCTTCATGGGTAATCGGGGCCAGCAGCTGCTGCTCACATCCATTGATGGTGCTGAGTGATAAGGACTGGTTCTGGACACAGACAGCAGGTGTGAGCAGCAGCTTTGGCTCTGGCTGCAGATGTGAGCAGGGCTGATGCTGGCAGTGGGTGTGAGCGGGGCCAGCAGTGGCAGCAGGTGCGAGCGCCAGGTGGGACCGTGGTGCGCAGGAGCAAAGGATTTTCAGTAACCACCAGAGGTTAGCCCTGATGACAGCGACCAGCCCCCCGCCTTGGTCTGGTGCCCCTGCTCACCTGCTCCACTAACCCCCCTGTGGCCAACGCCCACCATGTTCCGTACACGCCCTCTGGTGGTCAGCACATGTCACAGTGATCGATTGTTCTGTTGTTCAGCCATTTGGTCTATTTGCATATTAGCCTTTTATTATATAGGTTTACTCCACAGCAGTAACCTTAAATGATTGTAGAATGATCTTTTTAAAAAATATATTTTTTTATTGATTTCAGAGAGGAAGAGAGATAGAAACATCAGCGATGACAGAGAATTATTGATCTGTTGCCTTTTGCACAGCCCCTACTAGGAATAGAGCCCACAACCCAGTCATGTACCCTGACTGTGACCTCCTGGTTCATAGGTCAATGCTCACCACTGAGCAACGCCAGCCAGGCTCCGTTTTCACTCTTAATGTTTCCGTCGTAAACGTCAGGATCCAGCCATACCTTCCCCTGTTATCCTACTCTCCCCAGGCTTCTATTTGTGCTTAGCTCATTCTAGAAAATAAAGGGAAATCACTCAGTTTTTTCTACAGCTCTTTCTCAAAACCCTCTTCTCTCTCAAAACTGTTCCAATATTCATTTTCCTCTTCTCCCCAAATGACTTCTTCCAAACATTGTGAGATGTCTATTGTGAAAGAAATCCGTGCATTTTATCATTATGAAGCAGTATCTTTCATTTTCTGAGCTCACTTTTCTAGAATCGTGAAATTTAATCAATGATAAGGATATGATTAAAGTAAAGGTCCAGTTATAAACACTCTGATAATTTTATCAGTGCCTATATGAGTCCCTTGTTTTGTAACATGTAACTATGCCAACCATCTTCTCTGCATTTGAATATGGCCCAAAATTCATGAATCTCACAGACAAAATCCCTTTGTTTTACTGAAGCCTTTTTCTGCAGGCTTAGATGCAGTTGGCATATGGGGAAGGAGGGAACATAGCATGTTCAAAGCAAAGCAAGAGTTGAGTGTGGGAATGGGGCAGAGAGTAGGTAGGCAGAAGGAACCTGAAGTGGGAGATTCATTCATTCATTCATCAAAAACACCATGAGCAACTTAAATGCACTAATGTGCTGAAGACACATCAGCAATGAAAATTGGGGAGATTATTAAAGGCTCTTTTCTACATAGAGCTAGGTAGTTTAAACTTTTTCTTCTAGCTATTAGAAACCATATAATGGTATTAAAGAAAGAATTGCTATGATCTCATTTTTTAAAATGACTGATTATATTGTGGAGCAGGGTTTGAAGCAGAAAAGATTACATAAAGAGATAATAGTCAAGTTACAATTTAAATTATCAAAATAAAGGAGCAATGAGATGACCAATCACAGTGGCAATGTGATTGATTGGGAAATGTCTAAAAGGCACAATAAGTAAAACTGCATGGTTAAATGATAGGAAATTATAATACCAGCAAATGTTTAAAGAAGTTCCTATATGAAACTAAGAAAATGACTTAATCCCATTGAATTAAAAAATTTATAACCATAAACTAATAACTATTACAATTTTACAAATATTTTAAATTAAAATGATATGAAAATTATATTATGAAATTTTTGGAAGCATTTAGTAATATTTACTCTATTTTCATAATTAATAGTTTATAACAATAAATACAGTCAAGAGTAAAATAAAGGTTCATTAAGAAAAAACATTTTTTGGGGGGAGAGTTGACAATGTAATCACTGATACTATTATATCCTCATTTAATTGTCCTATCAAATAATAGACAAACATGGTAATTAACTGTACCTCCGACATGCTTCTCATTGGCTAATCAGGGCGATATGCAAATTAACTGCCAACCGAAATGGCAGCCGGCAGCCAGGCAGCTGAAGCGAACAGGAGGCTTGCTTGCTCCAGTGATGGAGGAAGCCAAGGTTCCCCGCCTGCCACTGCCAGCCTCTGAGCTGCAACTCTAAGCAACTACGTTGCAATTATAGAAGCTAAACCATCCCCAGAAACCTGCTTTCAGCCGGCAGAGCTGGAGCGAGCAGGACCGCAACAGTGTTACAATTATAGAACCCAAACAAACCTAGATACCTGCTTTCAGCAGCCGAGGTCTCAGAGCTGCAGCCGGGCCTCAGAGCTAAAGCCTGTTCTCAGCTCTAGTGATAGCCATAGATGGTAAATAAATCCCAGAATTAAAAAAAAGAAAAAAAGGAGAGGTTGGGAGCTTCAGTTGCTCGCCAGCCTGAAAACGGCCCTCAGCCCCTCACCCAGACCAGCCAGGCACCCCAGTGGGGACCCCCACCCTGAAGCAACAAGATGGCAGCTAATTTGCATACTGAAGGCCTGCGGCAGCGAGCAAGGCTGTCCTTGGTCTGGGACCTGGATCTGTGACCCTGCCAGGCGGGGGGCAGTGCTTGAGGCTGTCGGTGGTCTGGGACCTAGATCCATGTCCTGGCAGGCAGGGGGCAGTGCTTGAGGCTGTCCGCGGTCCCGAGACCCGGATCTGTGACCCTGCCGGGCAGGGGGCACTGCTTGAGGCTGTCCACGGGACCAAGACACAAATCTGTGACCTTGCTGGGCAGGGGGCAGCACTTGAGGCTGTCCACGGTCCCGGAACCCGGATCCGTGACCCTTCCTGGTGGGGCGGCAGCATGCACAGGGGCGGATTGGCCAGGGTTGGGCAGGGCAGGACTCCTGGCTTCCACCCAGCCCCAGTCACTCTGGGCAGGTGAGCAGTGCAGAGAGCCTCTGGACAGGGGAGGCAGGCCGGTGGAGGGCGGCCTTTACTCCCCACATGGCGGTGGTGACAGCTGTGAGCACGCCAAGCGGAGCCTGCAGGCTGAGCTGAATAGCGCCTTCAGGCCATCAGCGCCCAGGAGTGGCTGCACAAGATCTGCCTCCTGGCCCAGAAGGTGCAGGATCACAGAGAGAGCCACCGTGGTGGGCCAGACTGACATCCTGATGCGCTCACGTCCTTTGGAGAGTGTCTGGGTGTTCTGGGTGCTGAGGGTGGGCACCTGTGAGATGACAGTGAGAGGGCAGAGTGGTGATGCCCTGTTCCCACGGCGGCCAGTGCAACTACGAGATCACCTCTGGGGGGTTAATGCAGGTGCTGAGGCAGGAGCATGTGCAGATAGGCAAACCTGGTGGGCACGGGTGGCCCTTGCTGAGGTGCCTTCGGTCAGCGTTCAAGATCAAGAACCCAGGGGCGGAGAGGAATTCCGTCCTCTCAGTGAAACAGTGGGATAGTCAGGGCGACTGCAGAGGAGGAATGTACACTTTGGGTGCCAGCACCCATGAGCGAAGGCTGCCCCGACTGAGCCTCGCTTGCTTGGGGCCTAGCTCACTCCTGCCGGGCAGTGGGTGACAGGACGTGCTTTTCTGAATTAATGAGAGAAAACGTTGCTTCTCATGCTGCCCATGAAGGTTGAAAGTGAACTGGGGAAACGTAGGGAGTGAGCGAGGTTCCCTGTCTGGGGGTTCCAAATCTGCTTTTGGTTTCTTTCACCACTAACTAGAAATATACAGGGTGTCCCCCCAAAATGTATATACATTTTGAATACCTACTAATTCCAATGGTTTTAAGCATAAGAAAGAAACAACAATGGAGCTGTTATCTGTTAAAAGTGTGGGCACGAACAGGTAGTTGGACATTCCCTGAGGGGTCTCAGATTGGAGAGGGGTGAAGGCCAGACTGAGGGGCCCCTTTCCCCCCCCATCTCAGTGCATGAATTTTGTGCACTGGGCTACTAGTTTTATATAATCAGATAAGCCTCTTTCCTCCTATTTTTTTTTTTTTTACAAATAATTCGTTAGCAAGAAAAACAGTCACTGAGACAAAGTATCTCTAAATATCTTCAATAAATGTAACACTAAATAAACTTACCGATATTAGTTTAAGAACATCTAAAATATAATTTTCTTGTTTTAACTAATTTAAGTAAACTTGTTTTTTAATTTAAAATATATATGCTTAAAACATATAAGCATCTCTAATCAAAAAGTTTCACTCTTTGCCGAAACCGGTTTGGCTCAGTGGATAGAGCGTCGGCCTGCGGACTGAAAGGTCCCAGGTTCGATTCCGGTCAAGGGCATGTACTTTGGTTGCAGGCACATCCCCAGTAGGAGATGTGCAGGAGGCATCTGGTCGATGTTTCTCTCTCATCGATGTTTCTAACTCTCTATCTCTCTCCCTTCCTCTCTGTAAAAAATCAATAAAATATATTTTTTAAAAAAAGTTTCACTCTTTGACTTCTAAATATCAAATAATTCAAGAATATATCAGGCAGCTGTGAATACAAATGTTCTACAGACTCGGGGAATTCTTGAAACCTGACATTGCCTTTCTGAGTCCACACTGATTTGATGCTTTGTGCCAGATACTTTCACACACGTTGTCTTGTGTAATCTTCACAACTACCCTGAGAAGAGGAGTTTATAAATGAAGAAATTGACATTTTGAAAAATAAGCTAGTCTCAGATCACGACTCAAAATGGTGGAAATAACCATTCCAAAACTGGCACTGTTCTATATTGCTAAGATATCATTGCTTGTACTAAAATTGCCATGCACAGTGATACAATTACAGCAAAAATTAGGGGGGAAAAGTTGTGTCAGATGAAAAATTTAATAAATGGTTCAGAAGGCAGAATGTTCCTTTTTGAGTGTGAGAAATACTGCACTTTCCTCATATCTAACATACAGTCACTATGAGGGCCTAAACTGGGTCGTTTGTCTTGCAAGTTTACAATCCTCTAACTTATTGCCATAGCCCTCCAGAAGCACTTAGAGCAGGAGCTCCTAGACTATCTTTCAGCAAGATAATAGAAATGTCTCAGAAAACATTTCTTTCTATGCTGTAGAGCTATCTCAGAGGATATGGCCGCTCTCTAGCTCAGTTCCAGGTATACTTCTTTGCAGTTTAAACCACCCTTTATAGAATTAATCATCAATATTGCTAAAACTGCAGATGGGGCCCTGTAGGATAGAGAAAGCTGAGTTGAGCAGACAAGTTAATAAGCTGGAAAAATACAGGCTGATATTGGCATACTCACAGGCATGGTTTCTTTGAGTAATATGACTTGGGAAACAAATAACCAAAAGGTTACCAGCTTATATATTTAACAAATAAAAGAACAAAAAATAAAGGGAAAATTTAAATACCTTCTCTTTCCATAATGGAAATAAGGTTGAAAAGGAAAAATAGAAATAATTTCCCACTAGAATCTGTATAAAAAAGTAAAATATTTTTTTTCAAATTATATTTTACATTTAATATTATTTGTATTATATTTAAAATGTTATATATATGTCTGGTAACATACATTAAGTGGCACTAATTACACAGGAACTATAAGGTAACAAACATGAAACCACAAAACTATAACTTTGTCACAGATGCATGAACTAGGGCCTCTCTGGCTGAGCACATTTTGAAAAAAACGGGATGCCCACTCCAGAGGTACCACAATGAAATCTGCTCAGGAGTAGAGCTCTGAAGTGGTAGCTTACCAGAGTACCTTGCAGCTGACAGATGACAGGCAAGGCATGTTAGTTATGAAGTAGTTATAGCCTGACTCACAAAAGTTACCATTTCTCTTTCTAGAAAGAAGCAAGAAGTTAAGGAATTCCTTGCATTAGCACCTGGTGTGTCAGGTGGGAGAGTAGAGGAGGGCTGTTAGAGCCGTGTCAGAGGGCCCGGTGGGCCAGGTGGGCTGGATCATGGATAATCATGGTTGGCTTCTAAATACTGGTAGCAAGATGGCTTCTGATTTGTAATCTTAGGTAAATTAGAGATAAATGAAAAAGGTCAGGAATGGGGGGGAAAGGGGCCCCTCAGTTTGGCCTTCATCCCTCTCCAATCTGAGACCCCTCAGGGAATGTCCAACTACCTGTTTGTGCCCACACTTTTAACAGATAACAGCTCCATTGTTGTTTCTTTCTTATGCTTAAAACCATTGGAATTAGTAGGTATTCAAAGTGTGTATACATTTTGGGGGGACACACTGTATATCTCTAGTCAGCGGTGAAACAGCACTTCAAAGTGAACCGCGTGAGGGCTGGGCTTGCAGCAGAGTTCACAAAACAAAGCACACCTATTTTTTCTTCCCGCGTCTGGCTTGCAGAGCAGCTCTCATGGCCTTTGTGAAAACCTCACTCACTCCACCTTTGGTCTTTGCTGAACATGCCATGTCCCCATGTTCCCATGTTCCCAACCAGGATGATGGGCTCATTGGGACAGAAATGCTTGACTTCCAGAGTCCATTTTACTGGGATGTTCTCTAAACTATCAGGGCTGTCAATGGAGAAACACATCAGGATAACATCAGTGTCCCGGTAGGAGAGGGGTCTCAAGCGATCCTAATCCTCCTGCCCAGCTGTGTCCCACAAAGCCAACTCGACCTGCTTTCCCTCCACTTCAGTGTCTGCCACGTAGTTCTCACACACCGTGGGTGCATACACCTCTGGGAACTGGTCCTTGCTAAAAACGATGCACAAGCCAGTCTTGCCACAGGCTCCATCGCCAAAATCACCAATTTCTTCTGGATGGCAGCCATTGCTTACAAATGTGCTGCAAGACCTACGTGCGGCCTGTGGCAGAAGTGCCTTGAACTTCTCAGATGAAAGGCACTTGGAAGATGCTCCCACTCCAGCCTCTCTGCCCCCAGGACACCGGCAGCGAGTTCCAAGCTTCAAGTAGGGAGGGCAGCAAAGGAGGCCGTGGACTAACAAGAGACCCAACGGGGGACGGTGGGCAGAGAGCCAATATTATTTTGTATTAGTTTCAGGTGTTAAGCATAGTGACTAGGCAATCATATATTTTACAAAGTGTTCCTCCTGATATTTCCACTACCCCCTGCCACCATACATAGTTATTACAATACTAGGGGCCCAGTGAACAAAATTCATGCACTGGGGGGGGGGGGTCCTCAGCCCAGCCTGCCCCCTCTCACATACTGGGAGCCCTCAGGGGAAGTCCTCTCTGAAATCAATAAAAATGTGGGTTTTTTAAAATAATTTTGTAAGAATTGAATAGTCAGCCCCAAGTCTTCTAGACCAGAAAGAAAATTTGGACAGGAGCCAACATAAAACATGTTGAAAAAGGCATTTCAGTATTCCCAGTTTATTAAATCATTTATTCATCACAGTGATTGAACATGCATTTAATTCTGATGTATTCAACAAATGTTAACTATTATCATTACTAGGGACTTTCCACAAAGACAGGGCAGTAAAATAAGGAAGTGAAGGAAGTGCCTTGTTTCTGGAGAATTTAAAAGCAAAGATAAAGCTAACTTAAAATTAACCTGCTCTATATTATCACAGTATGCCAATAATTCTAAACAACATCAGAGATAAGTACTCCTCAAAAAACTGTTGTTCTCAGTTCTAAATAACTGCACGGGTGACTTAGGATTCTTTGAATTAACTTTTAAGTAGAATGCGATAATAAAAATTCTTCTACAAAGTTGACTTAAAGACTTCTGAATCACCGATATATGCAGACACAGCTACGCACTCATTTTGAGAGTAAATTCATAATAGTTTTGAGTCATCAAGATCTCTTTGGGTGTCGTTAGCAACACTTGTCAAGCTATATATTCTTGAGTTAAATAGTAGATTCAAAATAAACAATGATAACTCATAATGGAAAACGATGAAGAAGTAGCACTTGAGCAGTTTCAGTTCTGTCATTCTGTGGTACCACTTAAAGTTTTCTTCTGTTCAAAATTTCTGAAACTTACAGTACAATGAGTTTTTATGAATCTCATCCCAACCTAGTTTTGTGTATGTGATTTTTGTCTAGTTTTATATTTGTGGCCTTTTGTGACAAAAACTTTGAAATTAAAGTGAATAAAAAGTATTCTTCACTTATGTGCAAAGATTGATTGGCAAATCTGGCTAGACAATCAGTTAAATAAAACTATATAAATAAAATCAACTTTGACAAAGCTATTGACAAATTTGAAAAAAAGCTAAAGTTCAATAAACAATTTAATGTTATATATTTATTATTGTAACAGACCAACATGTTGGTATATTAGTCTGCTCGGTCTGTCATAACAAAATACCATAGACTGAATGGCTTAGGCAACAGAAATTAATTTTCTCACAGTATTGGAGAGTAGATGTGCAAGATCAAGGTTCTGGCTGATTCAGTTTCTAGATTCCCCTTCTTGGTTGCAGATGACTGACTTCTCCATTCTCACATGGTCTTTCCTCAGTGGATTCACATGGAAAAAGAGAGTGAACTCTCTGACATCTCTTCCTACAAGGACACTAATCCTATCAGATCAAGACCCCAATTTATGAGCTTATTTGAATATAATTACTTCCTACAACCACACTGGGAGTTAGGGTTTACACATACAAATTTTGGGGGGACTCAATCATTCAGTCCATAATAATTAGCATAGCTAGCAACCTTATCTATTATTCTCTTTTTAAAAAATACATTGATTGCTCAGAGTGAGGGGGTGGAAAAGTGCATAGAGAGCATAGATGGTGAGGAAAAAGTAAAATAAAATAAAAATACATGAATGTGTCAACTGCACTTTAATAAAAAATGAGTGTGCAGCCAAACAAAAATACATTTATATAATTTTAAAATAATTACTTTTCTATATTTGTACTGTAATATTGATTTTATTTATTACTCATTTTCATATGTACAAAGTTTACTAAAAGAAAGTTTTTATGGCTGGCCTTTTTTCTAACCACTATTTTTGTTGGTTTCATTTCATGAGTAATTATTACAGGGAGTAATTTTTTGTTACAGACAAGCTATATGAAACATCAAATATGCTAAGTATGCCACTGATTATTTCTATTATCACAGGCCTCATAATCACCTTATTAGGCATAGGTCAATTTTTAAAAAAATTTTAGCTTATAAACTCATGGAATTTAATAGTACTTGACATATTTTCATCCATTGCAGTCATTATTCTTTTTGATGCTCTAATTGTCTAATCTATGGTTAGTAGGAGCACTTCAAACAGTCCCTGTTCCCTCTAGCATGTCCCCAGTATCAGTAGTCTGGTATCTTCTGACTAACTTCCCTTTCTGACTAACAAGATGTTCCAGGTTCATCTACTGTCTTTCCTTTCACAGAACTGGAACCAGCCATTTCTCCAAGAATCCCTCATCATTTTTATGGAAAACTAGAGGCTCAGTACACAAAATTTGTGCACTGGGTGGCGGGGGGGTGTCCCTCAGCCCAGCCTGCACCCTCTCCAATCTGGAACCCCTCGAGGGATATCCAACTGCCCATTTGAGAGATCTCTCTATGAGAGATCAGGCCTAAACCAGCAGTCAGACATTCCTCTCACAATCCGGGACTGCTGCTCCCAACCACTCGCCTGCCTGCCTGCCTGATTGCCCCCTAATCATTCCTCTGTCTGCCAGCCTGATTGATGCCTAACTGCTCCCCTGCTGGCCCGATTGCCCCCAACTGCCCTCTCCTGCTGGCCCAGTCACTTCCAACTGCCCTCCCCTGCTGGTCTGGTTGCCCCTAACTGCCCTCCCCTGCTGGTCATCTCGTGGCAGCCATCTTGTGACCACATGGGCAGCCATCTTTTGACCACATGGGGTGGCCATCTTGTGCAAGGGCATGATAGTCAATGTGCATATTACCTCTTTATTATGTAGGATAGTATTTAGAGACCATGGTCTAGTCCAGTGATGGCGAACCTATGACACATGTGTCAGAGGTGACACGTGAACTCATTTTTTTTGGTTGATTTTTCTTTGTTAAATGGCATTTAAATATATAAAATAAATATTAAAAATATAAGTCTTTGTTTTACTATGTTTGCAAATATCAAAAAATTTCTATATGTGACACAGCACCAGAGTTAAGTTAGGGTTTTTCAAAATGCTGACACGTTGAGCTCAAAAGGCTCAATATCATTAGTCTAGTCTATGCTACTCTTTTGAATTATGACTCCCTTTGATAGGAGCCAATGCTGGTAGACCCTTCATGTATGAATATGGTTTTCTCTGAGCTAAGAATATTTAAGAAGTTTGGGACAATTGTCCTGGTTCTTTTTTATTTTTTTAAATATATTTTTATTGATTTCAGAGAGAGAGAGAGAGAGAGAGAGAAACAATGATGAAAGAGAATCATTTGATTGGCTGCCTCCTGCACACCCCACACTGGGGATCGAGCCTGCAAGCCGGGGCATGTGCTCTGACCAGGAATCAAACTGTGACTTCCACAGGTCAATGCTCAACCACTGAGCCATGCTGGCTGGGCTGTCCTGGCTATTTGAAGTCAATCCAAAAGTAGGATTTTGTCTATGCAGTTAACATACAACTTGTTCCATTTTCTGGAGTTATCTACAGAATGAACAAGTCAGATAAAACTAGGAGAAATTTTTTTTTCAGTTACCTTGTTTTAATATTTTGTTTTCTGCAGATTCTTTGCAATAAACCTAATAGCAAAGTGATTTTTGTCATAAGTCACTGAGAATTTCCCAATAAATAAACATTGATATAATCCATCTTTTATTATTTGTTTTTATAATTTTTGACCATAGTAAATGGGATTATAATAAAAACTCAGCTTCTTGATACAAGAGTTGATAAATAAGTAAATATTTATTTATGGAGTAATTTCTTATTATCTATACTAGAGACCTGATGCATAAAATTTGTGCATGGGATTCAGTGGGGGGGGGGGGGGTCCCTCAGCCTGGCCTGTGCCAGGGACCCCTTGCTCCTGACTGCCTGCCTGCTCACTCCTTACCACTTGGCTTGCTGCTCTTTAGTGCTGCCACGGAGGCGGGAGAGGCTCCCACCACTGCCACTTGTGCTTGCCAGCTGTGAGCCCAGCTTCTGGCTGAATAGCACTCCTGCTGTAGGGGCACACTGACCACCATGGGGCAGCTCCTGCTTTGAGCATATGCTCCCTGGTGGTCAGTGCACGTCCTAGCAACTGGTCGTTCCGGTCATTCCGTCGTAATGATCGCTTAGGCACATATATATATATAGTATCTTTTACATTTTTATTGGGGTGACATTGGTTAATAAAATTATATAGGTTTCAAATGTAAAACTTGATAATACATCATCTGTATATTGTATTGTGTGTTCACCAGGCATAGGTCATATCTTAAAATTCTAGGAAAACAATTTGTGATTAGGGAGAATTAGATAGCTTCTCTGGAGCTCAGATTTCTACTCCATAAAATGATGTGTGTGCCTTGCAGGCATGGGGAGAAAAAGAGTAAGTAAATCATACTTTCCTAAAGTGTGTTCTTTGAAAGATTTTTTTTTCATAAGATCTTAATGTATGTTCTATGGTCAAGTTTAGGAAATGCTGGTTTCTTTATAGTATGATAGAGCACAACTCACCTCTCTAGCCCTCTCAAACCTCCTACCCTCCTCTCCTTTTTTTCTATAGCACATATGACTTTCCTTACACTGTATAATTTACTTTTCGTTATTGCGTGTTATTTATCTCACTCTAGAAGTTAGGAAATTGTATGTTTTACTTTTTGACACACCTCAAGCACTTAGAATAATTCTTGGCACACATCAGGAACTCAATAATACTAGTTGAGTGAATGAATGTATAAATTTATGAAGCTGTAATATGCTATTGTGCATATAAATTCCAAAAAAGCAATGTAATATACAAAAAATATTTTAAATGTATTTGGCCCTAGTAAATGATCATAGAGCTTTCCATTATACTAATGTGTTATTTTGAATAAAGGGTAGAAAAGGCTTCTCTGCAGAGGACGATAGTGAAGCTAAGATTCAAAGAAAAATAAACTATCATGCAAAAACCTGGAGGAAGAGGGAAATAGCAAGTGAAAAGGTGCTGAGATGGCAAAGAGTTTCAGCTCATTCAGGGAACAAAACAAGAACATTGTTGTTAAGACAGACTAGGCTACAAAGAAAAGGGTATGGAGACCTCCTCAAAGACTTTTTCCAGGGACAAATCATACAGAGTCTTGGCAATAAAGATTCTGGACTTTATTCTACATGAAACAGGAAACCATGTGCTTTAAGCAATGGAGTGACATAATCTTATGTAAATCTCAATAAATATTACTCAGGCTACTATGTGAGCATGAATCAAGCGAAGAAGCCAAGATAGTAGTTAAGAAGCTACTGCAATGTCCTCCCAAGATATGACTGTGGTTTAGACCTAGGTGGTGGTAGTGAAAGTGGAAAGAAGTAGACAGATTTTAAAGCACATTTTGAACATTCTGATGGGTTCTGTGAGGAGGGATGAAAAAAATTATGAAATCATGGATGACTTCTAAGTTGGGGCTTACCTAATTGGGTAGAAGATAGTGTCACTTACTGTGATGAGGAAGACAGCTTAAAAAAAAGATGAGGAGGGGGAGCAATCAACATTTATGGTTTGGAAGTTTTCAGTTTAAGATGCCTATTAAACATTCAAGTAGACATACCCAATAAGCAGTTGGATATATAAATCTGGACCTTAGAATATGAATAGGGATAGATATACTTAGTTTTTAAATTATTAAATTTTAAATAACTATGATTAAATTGAAATAATTTAGCTAGAAGATGTGGATAATGATGTTTTAAGTAGAGGAGACCATTAGTATGAGGATACTGAAAAGAGAAAGTAGCCTAGAGAGTCAAGTATTTAAGGAATGAGTGGTGAATTGTGTTGGATGCTGTTGAGCAGTAGGGCAAGATGAGTACAAAGAGGGTTCATTGGATTTGACAATGTGTTGTGATTGGCGTACTTGGCAAAATAAATAAAGGAAATAAGGGGTTTGGATAGAAAGGAGGAAGATAAAGTTTTCATGAAGTGAAAGAAATGGAATCCGGATTGGACTGGGTTGGTAAGCAAACGGTAGGTACAGAATGAAGTGAACAAGTTAAAAAAACATTTTTATGAAAAATGGAGTAAATCTTTAGGAGAATTTGAAGTTAAGGAATAGATTTTCTGAATGGATGATGTAATAGTATATTGGATACGGGTGGAAATAATCCACTAAAAATAAACTAATGATACAATTACTTCAAAAATAATGTCTTTTAAATTTTGAGAGAAGCTATTTTCTGAAGCACAAGCAAAACTATTGATAAGCTTTAAAGGAAGATAAAAATAATTCTCTCATGGAGTTAAGATTATAGCGATGAGTTAAGTAAATGAAAGCACGCTTCTGTGGTTGTTTCTCTTTTTCTCAGTAAAGTATGAGCAGTTCTTCAGCTGAAAGCTGGGTGGCCGTTGAAAGGAGATGTTACATACATTACAAGGCAGTAAATAGGGTTGGAATATAGGTAGAGGCCAGGATGTGAATGAAATCATAGGGCAGATGATAGGGGATCAAAAGATTTTTAAGCAGGGGGATGTAATGATTAAACCTATATTTTAGAAAGATGACTGTGGCAATGTGAATAATGGAGTTGAGACCAGTTGATATATCATAGCCCATGCTTGGAAAGGGCTCCACCCTAGGGCATTGGTAGGAAAGATTTTGTTGAGGTGGGGTGATGGTGGGGAGCCGGCTGAGAGAGCTAAGAAATGAGAGGGACCCTTGGGTGTGTGGGTGTGTGTGTTTGCCTACTTATCTATGTCTCCTCAAGAATGTAAGTTCCTTAAGGGCAGGGACCTTATTTTGCTTACTATTTTTTCCCAGTGCCCAGGAGATTCTCAAGAAATATTTGCAAAATGAATTAACACATAAATAGTTGGCTTCTAATGAGTGTTTATTAAATTTCCCTAAGCTCACGTTATGTTTTTCTTTGAATAACAAAATTACATATTTTGTTATATATATTGGAGTTTTATTTCTGGTCCTTTCAGTACACTGTAATTCTTATGAAGATGCTACTTACTTTTTTATACTTTTCATCCTTTTTTTACTCTTGCTTTTAATAATTATTACCCTTACTTTCCAGATTTTTTACCATTGCTTTTAAATAACTATTCATTCTTCCATATTTTTTACTCTTACTTTTAAATAATTATTTATAACAATAATAATCTAAGGTAAATTATAATAATGTAACATGAAACAAAACATAATAACAGATCATGATATTCCACTAGATTAAATTATGTATTTATTTGTGTTTGTCTCCTCCCACTAGAAATAAACTCTGTGAGGACAGTTATTCTGTGTGTTGTAGTTAGTTTCTTTTCACTGATGTATCCCCTAGTTCCCAGAACAGCATCTGGTACGTGGTAGACTGAATTAGTGATTTTGATGTAGAGAAAGAGTGGGAGTGGCGTTCAATAGAATTACAGAGATTTATGGCCTTAAAAGGTAGATAGTGATAATATTTAAAAAGAACAAAGGAAACAATTTGGTGGGGGGAAATAATGCTTTGATTTCAGGATACATGTTTGAGATAAATGTGTAACACATTAGGGCATGCTTTATAACATAAGAAGTACCCGTAGAAATGACTTCTAAAGTAGTTTGCCAACCTCCTGTAGTCCACTAGCATGGTGCAATCCAGTGACTAACCTTCAAGGGAGACATGTTGGTTACAGTAAATTTTTAAAATAAAAGTGGGGGAAAAAATCCTCCCTCTATTCTTCCATCAAGATAAGAGATGATCACAACTCTCTGTCTCTCTGTCTAAACATTCTTCCTTGGGGTGAAGTGACTAGACAGGTTTATAATGTCAATGCTCCCTTTAAGACCCTGAGTCACTCAGTCCTGGGCCCCCATCTGTTTCTCAATAGAGTACACGATCAGGGTGAACTGGATCTCAGAACACAGTGATCTGACATATACACTACAGGAACCAAAGTAGAAATTCTGTGTCTCAAAGACAAACTGTAGATTTTTATGTTAAAACATGTTTATAAGTTTTCAACCCCCCAAAATCAAACAAAATGAAGAGCTTAATACCAAAGATTAGCAAGGTAAATCTTACAAAGAACTATAAAATTAAATCTAAAATGTGCAATGCTTGATATTGCAGTTCCAGATTATGCTGTGATATTTGAAAATATCAAACATTTTCAACAATGTGTATGATAACATTTGCCAATTACAATCTAGCGTAAACACTTCTTAATAGTCAAACCACCTGAGAAAGCAATTCTGTACCTTAATGATAGCATCGGTGGTAGTTCAGAAACACTAAAATCTGAAATGCATTCATAATAATAAAAATTTTTGGAATTTACATATTATTTCTGTATTGAGACTGTATTGAAGCTGTTTACTTAGCATTACCTAATTTAGACTATCTAGCATTATCATTTTATGTATAACAAAAGGTCTACTCATTGCTCAGTCCAAAATACTCCTAAGGAACAAAGTACTAAGAATTCACCTCAGTAAAACGTTTGCTCTTCATTTAAATTTAGGCTGAAAATAATCCAAAGGAGTTGATTACTCTCCTAGATCAGTGGTTCTCAACCTATGAGGCCCAGAAATCAGGATTTTAAAAAGATTCCCAGGTGATTCTAATGTGCAGCCAAGGTTGAAAACCACTGCCCTCAATCAACTTCAAGTACAACTAAGAAAGGTTTCATGCGACTAAGTGTAATTTAGGATCACAGCAGCACAAACAGGCAAAAATATCCCTCAGACCCCTAGAAGGGCCTGTAGGACAGCAGCACGAATTCTGCAGGATATAAAATCCTGCCTTCCCCAGCCTTTCCAGAGGCCATCACTGAAGATCTGTCTGCTGGATCAGATTCGCCTGTTCCTCAACCAGTCTTGAATTAGGAATAGAAGAAGTACAATAACAACCTCAGCCCAACCAACTTAATGGGATTTTGCCAGATATGAATCCTCTTCAATTATTTTCCAGTTGCAAATGTCCCCTGAATTTTCATCTTTCTCCATCTTAAGAATCTATTGAATCCATCTTTGGGACTCTGCTTTGTGTTGGTTTCCCTACCTAGTGGAAGTTCTAGCTGTGTGTGTGGGGGGGGCGGGGGGGAGGCACTGTGTGTTAATCTCAGTTCTTGAGTTCTGGCTAAGAGGAAAATTCAGAACCAAGATTCAAATTATAAGAGAAAGTTTATTTAGAAAGTCATGGAGGTAGAGGTGAGCTGTAGAAGAAATGGACTCAGGAAACAAGTTACAGCAAAAGAAGGGCCATTGGAGCCTAGGAAAGAGAGAGCGAAAGAAAGAGGAAGAGAGAGACAGGGGTGGAGAGAGACAGAGGAGAAAAAGAGATGCACCTTGAGAGACAAAAAAGGGAGGAGAGGTTCTGACGAGCTTGGCAGGGCAGCTGGTCCTGATGTCAGCCATGGTGTGGCTTTGCCTGGCTTTGCTGCTTTTCTGGGCCTGGAACTGAAACATAGCTGAGGTCTAGATGTCATCTCCAGGGGTTAATGCTTAAGGGAGTGGTCATGCAAGGGCTTGTAGCTTTGCCCGTTGCTAGGCGCCAGGGCTCTCTGCCTGGTGACCTCTGCACCTGGCCCATTATTCCTGCTTGCTTATGCCTATCTAACAAAGTAATTATTTGTTAAATGTCAACTATATACTGGGCATTTTTCATAGCACCTAAACATTTATTATTTTCTTAAGTTTCAACATATTAACCCTCCTGCTTAGAACAAATATCCTTGCCACAGTTGAGCTTCTCTTTGGGTAGTGTCTTGTGTAATCCTCAGCTGCCTAAAAGTTCAGCTGGCATAACACATTTAACTTCTCCAATCACAATTTACTCAGTCTGGCTTCTATCCCACTCACCTCTGGCCTATTTGGTCATTTGAGTTACATTACAGGGTGGATTTGTACATGAGAATTCAGACTTCCACAAAAGAATGCAAATAGATGGCTAATAGCACCAAAGGACAGAGTCTGTAGGAAGTGGCCCTAAGGGGAAAAGCTACCCAAAGAAAGTATGCAGTAACAGGGCTGGGACAGTACTTAATAGTTATGTCAATGATGTTAACCTGTTATCTTTAAGAAGAACTTTGGGGAAGCAAGAGTCTTGGGTAAGCCGTTTTGATAGGTAGAACAGATTGAAAGTGGCAATGGAACTCAGTTAGGCTCATCATTAGAATTAAAATAGTAAAAAACAGCAGTTACCATATGCCACACTATATATATGCCAACAGTATGTTAGGCATTTTTATTAGGTTAAATCATTGGACAACCCTATATGGTAGGTAGTAGTATCCTAATTTGAAGGGTAAAGAAACTAAGTCTCAGAGTTTGAGTAATTTAGCCAAAGTGTTACAAAATTAGTAAGTGGCAGAGTAAAGAATGAAATCTCAATTTTATTGGTTAAAGAGTCTATTGGTTTTCCTATACTCCATGTTCATAGCAAAATAAGATCATGGCCAGCTACAATAGCTATTGCTGATGAGCAGGGACGTTTAAACATGACAGGGGCAGGAGCCATGGAAAACCTTGAGACTGCCCAGGGCCATGGTGGCAGTGGAGCCAGCAAAAGGAGCAACAATGACAATAGTGTTGGACCAGCAGAAATTGTCACAAAAATGAGACCAAGAGAAGTAGCAAGAGCAGCTAACACCAGAAATAAGACCCAAGCAACACTGGGGATACTGACGAGAACAGCAGGGTGGGAAAGGAGATGCTCAGCACCAGGTAGAGGTAGAGGCCCTAAGTCACCCCTAAGTCAGGGAGAATCAAGCATCGAAGGGTAAGAGATCCATTTTTTTTTTTTTACTGCTGCATGGTATTCCATGGTGTATCAGCCTGGGAAACATGGCCTAGGAAATTGTATATCATTATTATAGATTAATTGGTTGTTGAATTGTGCCTATTCTCCTTCTGTAGTACCTGTTTACTTTCTGCAGCCTTCTGCCCAGGGAGTATTTCCTTGGAATTATCACTGTTATCTCCTAAAATCTTCGTGTCAGTCCTAATTCATCTTCTATACTATTGCCAAAGGGGAACCTGATCATGTCACTCCCCCACGAAAAACAACTATGATCACTCTAAGCCAGCGGTTCTCAACCTGTGGGCCGCGACCCCTTTGGGGGTCGAACGACCCTTTCACAGGGGTCGCCTAAGACCATCGAAAAACATATATAATTACATATTGTTTTTGTGATTAATCACTATGCTTTAATTATGTTCAATTTGTAACAATGAAAATATATCCTGCATATTAGATATTTACATTACAATTCATAACAGTAGCAAATGTACAGTTATGAAGTAGCAATGAAAATAATTTTATGGTTGGGGGTCACCACAACATGAGGAACTATATTAAGGGGTCGCGGCATTAGGAAGGTTGAGAACCACTGCTCTAAGCTGTTCAAAACCTTCAGTGAATCCCTTTTTCCTCTAACCATAACACTAAATACTACCATGCTATTTCTTGCTTCTGTCCTTTGTAATTTTACACCTTCTACCCCTTTCCTCTTTCTCCATTTCACTCCTCACTCTACCCAACAAACTGAAGAATACACAAGCAAGGCTTAGTTTATTATATAAAAGCATTATTTCTTTTATAAATTCTTTCAAAGATTCCATTAGAATTAACCACTCCCTTTTCATACATACATGTATATAGATATTAGATAGGTGGAAAAATATGTAGATGATAGATAAATGATGATAGATAGATGATAGATAGATAGATAGATAGATAGATAGATAGATAGATAGATGATAGATAGATAATAGTGATCCAGTACCTAGGGTAGTCTGGAACATATTTGTTAAGTAATGAATGATGGTAGGAAGAAAGGAAGAGAAGAAAAATGGAAAGGAGGGAGAAATGGAGGGAGGAATGGAAGAGAAAAAGAAAGTAAGGATAAAGAATAGAGAGCCCTAACCGGTTTAGTAATGGAAGAGAAAAAGAAAGTAAGGATAAAGAACAGAGAGCCCTAGCCGGTTTAGCTCAGTGGATAGAGCGCCAGCCTGTGGACCGAAGGGTCCTGGGTTATGTTCCAGTCAAGAGCACATGCCTGGGTTGTGGGCTCAATCCGCAGTAGTGGGCGTGCAGGAGGCAGTCAATCAATGATTCTCATCATTGGTGTTTCTATCTCTCTCTCTCTCCCTCTCCCTTCCTCTCTGTAATCAATAAAAATATATATTTCTTAAAAAGAACAGAGAGAGGGAGTAAAGAGAGAGGGAAGAGAGGAGAAAGTAAGAATAATTTAGCTAAGTTTTGATAGCTACATGATCTTGAAAACTAAAATCAAAACATATTCATTTCACAAATTAAATAAAATGATGTTTTCAGTGATCTGGCTTTATGTATGCGATTTCACCAGGAAAGATTTAAAATATCATAGAATGAGAATTCTCTGACTTTTGGCTTCAGTAACAATAACAATATTATTTTTAGTATGTGGCAGAGGCTCTATTACATTGTTTATAAAGTGCCTCTTTAATCCTCACAACAACCCTATGATGGAGGTTCTGTTATTTCCACAATATTAACCAAGAAATTAAAACTGAGTTTGCCCATAGCCTGTGCATTGCTGGCAAGTGATAAAGAGAATACAAATTCAGGCATCCTGATTCCAAACCTGGGCTCTTAAACTTTTTTCTGCCAAGGGCCACTTGGATATTTATAACATTATTCTCAGGCCATATAATATTATCAACTTAAAAATTAGCCTGCTATATTTGGTCAAACATTTAACTAGCTCGCCCCTAATGCTTTGGCTGGGCCAGACCAAATGACACCTGGGGCCTTATACAGCCCTTGGGCCGGATGTTCCTCACCTCTGCATCATCCACTTGATCTTTTGATTTCCAAGCTTCCTGAGACTTTTCTGTTCAAAACAGCCCACTCTGTTTCTATTTTCTGTATGTCATGATGCTGTTTCCTCTGCCCCCACTGCCAGCAAAGCAAATTACAAGTTAATGGCAGGACCTCACATTGAGCCTTGGGGATTTGTAGCATTTCTTCAATATTAACACACTCTAAGTACACTCTGAGCATACTTTGCAAGCATATCAGTAAACTAAAGAATTAGATCATGTGTTCATTTAACAGAAAAAATGTAGCATTCTGAACTAAGTCTCTGTTCTGAATGACCTAGTATATTTTCTTAAATACCTAAGGGTCTAGATTTCTGAAAATATAGTTATGTTTGTCTGAAAGCAGCTTCAGTATTTCAGATCACAAAGAAAGGTATATACCAGCAACACTTTAAAATGGGAATACAGACTAATCCCTCTTTAGCAAGATGCTATACTACAATCACAAAATAATTATAAATCAAAACCTAGATTCATAGATAGTTAACGTAACCATTATAAAGAATGACTTAGAACATACAATAATGAGTACAAAAACTCTGCTTTATATTAAAATACTAGAGGCCCAGTGCACAAAATTCATGCATGGGGTGGGGGGGATGTCCCTCAGCCTGTCCTGCACCCTCCCACAATCTGGGACCACTGGTTCCCAACCGCTCACCTGCCTGCCTGTCTGATTATCCCTAACTGCCTCTGCTTGCCGGCCTGATCACCCCCTAACCACTCCCCTGCTGGCCTAGTTGCCCCTAACTGTTCTCTCCTGCCAGCCTGATCACCCCTAACCGCCTCTGCCTTGGCCCTGCCATAGTGGCTTTGTCTGGAAAATGTCCAATCTAATTAGCATATTACCTTTTTATTAGTATAAATAATGAACTTCATACTAAAGAATGAGAAACGTTGTAGATTTGAAGCTAAAAGACTGAAAATAAGAGAGCTACAAAAATATTACAGGTTTGGAAATTCAATATATTGTGAAAGATTATGTGGGCTGAAAATTTTCAACATGAAGAACAAAAGACTGCAAAATAATTTATTAAGTGTTAAAATAAGCAGTCTTAAAAAAAAATAAGCAGTCTTTAAAACAAAAGGTGTAAGCAATCACTTTCTAATTTCCTAAATGGCAGAGTCAGCAAACATAAATTCATCAGCAGAATTGGCATCATTCTCATTTGTATCATCATTGTAGAATATACTGAATGTATGGCATATGCCAGCACTGTGCTCAGTGCTTTCTTTACATATTTAACTTCATTTATGCTCAGAACATCTTTAACTTTTAATAAATTCTTTTGAGAGATTCAGAAAACTAGGCTCATAAATATTATGTAACTTTCACAAGATCACACACTGTTAAGGGGAGGAGCTAGATTGAAATATTTCACTCCAGAGCCAATGGTATGAACCATTACACTAAGTTAATTCTACCTGAACAAATGGAAATGTTTTAATATTTAGCTCGTTTCTTGGTTCTGTCCATGAATAGCACCTGATAAATCACATAAAGGAGGATTCTGTTTCCTCATCTACAAAATGATCAATTGATGTAATAATATCTAAGGTTTCTCTCCATCCTTTCATTTGGAGGCTCTAAGATTTACATAAACTAGCCGGCATCTTCGTGGACATTGAGAATGAATAAAAGACTGTGGATATTCCAAGAAACTCAAAATTGTTATTGTGGCTAGAGTGGTGACAAGTATGTGAAAAGTTGACACAGAAGTTACATAATTGTTCAAGGTGGAAAATGGTATATCATGGAGAAAATGAGTTCTTCGGGCGTTCAGAGGAGAGGAGGGAGTGGCCTGAGATAGAAGACTTTACAATGAAGATGAGATGTGAGATTATTAAAAGTGAGAGGTTAGATCTGTGGATACAGAAGCACATTTTATTGCACCCATATTACGTGTCAAGCACTAGGTTAGTTATGTCAGTCTGATATTGTATTGAGACTTCAAAATGCCAGTCCTATTGTACAAGTCAGGATTCTAAGATTCAAAGGGGTGAGGAAACATAGCTGGAACCTCACAAAGAGTGTATAACTGAGCCAGGATAGAAACAAAGGTTTATTTAAATCCAAATTCAGTCTCTTGGCACCGTGTGATGCATTCGTAGATGCAAGTCAGGAGCAAAGCTGTGGGGCAAAGTGACAAAGCTATCCAGTGGCCACAGGGAAGTCACTCTGATGAGACAGCAGAGTGAGGTCACGTCACACAGGGTTGGGAGCCTAAACCTGAGCAACAAATGTAATGGGGAAAAATAAGTGAATCTGGGGCAGGGGAGGAAGAGAATGCACTCAACCAGAATGACAGTTACAGCTGTCCCATTTTACCAGGCCACCAGCTGACCCTGACCTTCCAGCTGCTTTAATGTACAAAGTGCTTTTATAACTCATAAATAGTTGAAATTTAATAGTTAGAAATAAAGACACCAAAAATTCTGCCTTTTCTTTAAAAAAAAAAATCAGACCACTTAATAATATTGGCCAGTCACTTGTTGCCATTCCCAGAAGACAGCAGGCGTTTGCTTCTACAAATGGGGCATGCACTCAACCTAGTCAGTGTTCCTACTCTAATGCGGGCTCTAATCTCTCCTGCTGGCACCTGAGGGCATCTGAGATGGTAACCTCTGTTCAGATTAGCCTTATGCATCAAAAGAAACAATTCTGAAACTGAATTTTGAAGTCATTAAGTTGGGTGGACAGGAAAAGAATGATCTGCATTTGTTTATAATATCACCCTGAAAAATGAAAGGACTAGGGATGATTTTGCTGTTTTTATTTCTTCAATACCAAAAGTGGAGTGATAAAGAAAAAAAGAAAGAAATTGACACTTAGAAAGAAAAATTTAAAAAAAGAAAAGAAAAGTGGAGTGATGGGATTGAAGTCTATATATTTAATGAGGGGAAAGGGCACGCTCCTAGTGGTAAATTATTATAGTAATGGCCTCCAACGAATCACACCTGCTTGTATCCATTCTTCTGTGCTCCCCGCCCCCCTCCATAATAACTCTGAGATTAGCTATTGGCAATGTTCGATGCTTTGATTGATGAGACATCAGCAAATGTAACACAAGCAGAGGCTTTAAAATAGGTTTTGCTTTCTCCAACTTGGCCTGTGTTGCTGCTTGTTCAGAATCCTCTGGTGCCATGGGAAGAAGCCAGGCTAGCCTCTTTGACAATGACACCATGTGGAGAAGAGGCAAGCTATTTCAGCTGTCGCCCTTGGATCAACCAGCTTCCAGCCCAGTCACCTGCTGATTGCAGCTGCGTGAATAACCAGCCAACAGGTGAAACAACAGACAAACCCCTCCGTGGAGCATAGCTCCCAAGCCCAAAGTGCTGACCCACAGGATAATGAGCAAATAAAATGGCTGCTTGTTAAACCATTATTAGGATGGTTTGTAACAGAGTAATAAATAACTGGCATTTGTTTTGTTCTCTATTATATTTTCAACAGTTAACTCGGTGCTGGTAAACAGAGATCACTCAATACATGTTTTGAAGTGAAGAAGTGAATAAATTGATGACAAAGAGATTTCTAGTTGTGTCTCATTGAAAGATGCTAACCTCATAATAACCTAGCTGTTGCTTATCCTTATAACATCTACAATAAATATTACAGACTAGAAACCACATTTTACATCCTAGAGAAGTCAAATCTCACCAAAATATGTATAAAGATTTCTGGGATGCAAATTCTCATGGTTATGTTTTTGCCATCTTTAGTCCTCAAGGAGCTTACCTTATAATGAACATTAGTCTTTACACACAATAGCACACATGCATGCATTCCCAGAAGCATGCACACACATATATATACACACATGTACACACATACCCAGACAAGATGGGAAAAAACCTCACCCAATCACATCTAGATATGAAACAGACTTTAATAAATAGATAGGGGTCAGAGGGAGGTCTAGGGTTCCTTTTCCTCCACTTCCTTGCCAGAAATCTAAAACCGCCTGTCTTTCACACCTAGAAAAATTTTCTGCCTCCACTAAAACAGCATTCAGAGACTTTTTATGAGAGGAAGCCTTCGTAAAGGCTCTGTCATGGAATTAGAACTTGGAAGGGGAATACAGAACGGGTAACAGGTTTGGAGACGGCCCACTTGCACAGATCCTACATGGAAGATTCATTTTCTTTTTCTTTAGATCTGTCTTATGATCTGGATATTACAAAACCACAACCTGATCACCCTCCTTTCTGGATAAATGATGCCAAAAATGTTACAGTATCATTTGACAATTCCATAGGAGTATTTTGCCACAGACAGATCACAATCTCCATTGATTGGGATTGGGTCTGTGGTATAAAAGCTTACTGGTTATTATTACCCACAATTAGACAGAAACTCGTTACTCCAACAAACTAATGACTGCTTTCAGGGTTGTCTCTGATATCATCCAGAGCCCATTTTGTCACATTGAGCCCACGAAGTAGGAAACTTTGCTTGACTTTCCATAGAAGGAACTAATGAAATTATATCAGCAATTACTCTACTCTACTTTAACATTAGCTGACTTGACAGATAAAATGAAATACTGGAAACAATATGGCTCAGACATTCACATTTTATTTTTCTATTTGTCAAGTTTAAAGAGTTGAATTATAACATGTGGCTTCACGCCATGTCTAATAGTTCAAAATCAACATGATGTGCTGCTGTAAACAATGATGGGTTGACAAAAAAACAAACAAACGGAAAAAAAAACCCTCAAACTTCCTATATTATTTGCTCATTGAAATAAAAGCCTTTAAGAGCCTTGACCTAACTAGTTAACAACTCTATACAATGGACACTAATTGCAAAAAAGTAAATCATGTCACTGGGTTAAGAAAAGCCACTATAATTACATGATGAGAAACTTCTATAGAGGAAAAATTAAAAGGCATATTCTAGAATGTGTTCTCCAATTTATCTGTTTACAAAATCATCTGCTATTCTCATTTTAAGAAGATTGGAAAGTCTGGTTGGGTTGGGCTCAGGACTCTACTCTTTTTTTTTTTTTCAAGTCCTCCAGGTGATTTTTTGGTCAGAGAAGTTAGGAAAACACTTCTAGAGTATACTGTGTATTTTCTTACTAGTTTCTCAAATGGCTAATCTTACATTCCTCTGCCTCTTCCTGTTGCTCACATAGCCCTTGCCCACTAGGCAAAACGCCTAGGACCTCCATTTTAGTTTATGCCAGCAGCACTTGACATATTGAAAGACTAAAATAACCTCCAAACTAATAATCCTCGCTCTAGGCTCTTATACAGATGCCAAACTAATCCTCTAAAAATACTTTAGTAATCATGTTTAACCCTTGATAAAGAAAATATTTTTAAAAGCACAGACGTAAGAGTGTTGGTTCTGGAGCAGACTCCCTATAGTTGAATCTCAGCTTCACCGTTGACTCATTAATGCTATAAACTTGGCAAGATATTTAACCTCTCAGAATTCTACTATGTTTACTCATAAAAAATGTAATGCTGCACACCCCTTAGCCCTGTATGGATTAACCAAATCATCAATCAGTTCTGGCACAGACTAGGTGTTGAATCAATGTTAACTGTCATTATTATGTAGTCAGATAATAGCTTAAAATATTACCCCTTTTTCTTTCTTATTTCCTGCTATGTGATTCATCAGTCAATTGGAAGCATCTGCTTTGCCTAAATGAGATTAGAATTGTGAAGCAGGAATAAATATTAAAATTAACTGCCAGTGTTTAATGTTTGTTCTTGTTTAACTTAAGTTCTTGAACCTATATCAATAACAAAACCAGCCACGTTTTTGATTTGTAGGAACAAAGCTTATTGAGGGAAGAAAAGACTCTTGAGAATCAGATAGGAAACCCAGAAAGAAGCAAAGCAAAGAGTGCATGGCATTTTTTATGATTCAAAAAAGATCAGAGGTTGACCCTGACTGTTCTACTGGGGCAAAACTAAATAAGAATCAACTGGACTTGGGAGGAAAGAGAATTCGGTGGGATAGGCACTTGGAGATATCTCTGGAACCTAAGATGAGACACTAAAGACAAAACCTGGGGACCCCAGGGAGAAGAGTGAAATCACACCTGGAGCCTGCCAAGCATGGCCTGGCACCAGCTACAGGTGAGGTAAAGAGAAGCAGGTTGGCCTACTGTCCATCCTGTGATAAGGATCCCTACTAGGCATGCTTTTTGCAACCACCTGGTGGGGGACTTTCCTCAACTGCAGTCTGCGTGTCTCCCCCAAAACTATCAGGAGAAATGACACCCTCCAACAGCTAGGAATTTACTGAGTCCCATCCAAACTCTCCCATGTGGAGTAACACTTTTCAATAGTCTGGAACATTCAAAAATTTCCTAAAACAGAGTTGTATCCTCAGAGAAGTATCCTATATAATAAAAGGGAAATATGCAAATTGACCCTAACAGCCAGAATGACTGGCCACTATGACATGCACTGACCACCAGGGGGCAGATGCTCAATGCAGGGGCTGCCCCCTGGTGGTCAGTGCGGTCCCACAGGGGGAGCTCTGCTCAGCCACAAGCCGGGTTGACTGCTGCGAGTGCAGCGGTGGTGGGGCGAGCCTCTCCCACCTCCTCAGCAGCGCTAAGGATGTCCAACCACAGCTTAAGCCCACTCCCTGTAGAGAGAGGGCCTAAGTCTTAGTCGGACATCCCTCGAGGGCTCCTGGCTGCCAAAGGGATGTCTGACTGCCAGCTTAGGCCTGATCCTCCAGAGTAAACATCCCCTGAGGGGTCCTGGACTGCAAGAGGAATTTTCATGCACCGGGCCTCTAGTTATGAAATAAAAGGGAAAACCTCAACAATTATTCTTGGGCTGACAATATTGAAACCTTTGTCAATTACATTTTATTATTATAATGATTTCTTATTGTCTTTTATGCAATGTCTAACCTCAGAGCCTCATAATCTGAGCTCCAGACTCAAATTAGTTTATATTACTTCCCTTCTTACTCCCAGAATGTTATTCAACCAAATCAGAGCAGTCTTTCCTAATGTCTGCATACCACATGGTGCCAATCATGCTTAGGCTATTTTTTTCTGTTTCTCCTTTGTCTCTTCCAAACCTACCCATCTTAATGTCCACTTAAATCCAACCTTCTCCATAAGTTTCCTATAACCAACTCCAACAATTCACCCATCACTAAGCCACTTTTATGTTTAGAAACTGCACACAGGTAAGCCTTTGAATATATATTGCCTTGTATCAGTCATTGTATTTGTGCATTTTACTCATCTCTCCAAGTAGATTATGTGCTATAGTGGTTAAAGGCTACATCTTATTTGTCTTGTGTATGCTACACAATATCATTCCAAATTCTGAGTCACATAGCAGATACAAATGTCTGTTGATTAATTGGAAAGATATTCTGAACACTCTAGATTCATAAATCACTTTAGACCGTGTAAAATATGGATTTAATTGTACACTAGCCATGCATTTTAAAAATTATCTGTAGAATAACATCAATATCCCTCTGGTGAGAACAAGAAGGTACATATAAAAAATTTCTGAAGAAAAAAATCTGTAAATCCAATATATTTCTGTATTTTCTATCAAAATGTGTTTCATATGCTTTTCCACTTTTCTTTCCACCATCACAAAACAAATCAGCAGAAGTGTTTGAAAATCAGTTTAAAATATTCTCTTGACCTATGAAACTCTCTACCAGCAGAACCTCTGCCTTTTTGGTATATTAACCCATCCCTTACACTATTTTCAGTATTTCAGATTGTAATATACTTAATTTTTCATTAAGTAATAAAATTAAAATAGCTCAAATATTACCAAAATAAGGTATAGTAACATATGCTAATAAAATTTTGTCTAGGACTAATATCTGATTCATTTACATATTAGACCCACATAACATGGATAAGTCAATGATCAGGGAAATAAAGATCACAATTAGTTCTTCTGTCAGAGTGTTTATCTTATTTTCCTACCTCTAAGCAAGGGTGAACCAAGGGTGAACCAGAATTTCAGAGTAATTCTCTGCTAATTCTCTCCCATTTTCCCTTCTTCATGTGCCCTACCCCAGATATAAGGAGGACAATGAGTGTGGGAGCATTGTACTTGCTCTCGGGTGTGGCATTTCATTTCAGGATGCCATTCCCAGTCCTCTCCTGGTCTTCCAGTCTACCTAGCCCTGACACTAAAATTTATTGCCATTGGTCAGAATATGGGACATTTCAGTAAAGTAAATCTCTTTAAACTGGCCTGAATCAAGCCAGCTACATGTAGGTTTTCTAAGGAAAGATAGGAGAGCATATAAAACCTGTTTATATAGGCTGTAAAATCAGAATATCTTACAAAATAGTAGACTCCAAAAGATAGAGGATTTTCTTGTGTCTCTAATTTGACCAGAGTAGTGTGTGCTCAGAAACACACACACACACACACACACACACACACACACACATACACACACACACTGTGGCAGTCATGGAGACATGCTACTTGGATCTATCTTCAATAAAAAAAAATTGCCATTTAAATGCAAGGAATACAATTATTGACAGCTCCTAGTTGTTCCTGTCTTCAGTGTCCACCTTTTCTTTAAATTTATTTTTATTAAATTTATTGGGGGTGACATTGGTTAATAAAATTATATACATAGGTTTCAAGTGTACAATTCTATGACACATCATCTGTATATTGTATTGTGTGCCCACCACCCAAAGTCAAATCTCCTTCTGTCACCACACTCTCAACCACCTCTACCCTTCAGTACCCCACCTCATCCTCTTTTCCCTCCAGTAAACACCATACTGATGTCTGTGATTATGAGTTTTTGTTTGTTTAGTTGTTTGTCTTGTTTGTTCATTTGTTACTTTCAGTTTTATATCCCACATAGAGTGAAATCATATTGTTCTTGACACTTTCTGTCTGATTCATATTGCTTCGCATGATATTCTCAACAGCCATCCATGTTGTCACAAATGGCAGTATTTCATCTTTTCTTGTGGCTGAGTAGTATTCCATTGAATATGTGTGCCACAGCCTTTTTATCCAGTCATCTATTGTGAGATGTCTTGGCAACCATGAATAATGCTGCAAAGAGCATAGAGGTGCACATGTCTTTAGTAAATGTTTTCAAACTTTTCAATACATGCTCAGCTTCACTAGCTATTGGGGAAATGCAAATCAAAGCTAAAATAAGCTACAACTTCACACCTGGTAGAATGATTATTATCAACAAGGCAAGTAATAACATGTTTGAAGAGGTTGAGGAAAGGCACACTCATTAACAGGTGGTGGGAATGTAAACTAATACAGCCACTATGAAAAACAGTATGGAGGCGCCTCAAAAAGTTAAGAATAGGGTTTCCCTAATTCCCAGTATCCACCTTTTGAGTGGAGGTCAGTCTTCCCTGACAACCCCCAGTCAATAACTGAGTGTGATGAGAGTACCTGGACCTTGTGGTTTCTAACATTAGGCTCATCTACTAGGTGTTTTTGATTTAGAGTTCTCTGTTGGTTTGGCCAATGCTTTGTCACATCTGCATCATAGCCAGAGGCTCCCCTGACCAATGCCTCTCCACCCTCTTTTCATTTGCAGGTATCAAATATGTTTCCTCCTCCCTTTATTTCTCACAAGCATTCTTCCTCATTAAATCTCTTAGACTGCTAATTCTGTCTCAGCGTTTTCTCTTCACACATCAATATTTTTAATTTTATCATAACTTTTTAGTTTAAAAAATGTGTGTAATGGCCCATCTTGCCATGTCTCAGTGGTTGAGCATCGACCTATGATCCAGGAGGTCACAGTTTGATTCCCAGTCAGGGCAGATGCCTGGCTTGCGGGCTCGTCCCCAGTGGGGGTTAGGGGGTGCAGGAGGCAGCCAATCAATGATTCTCTCTCATCATTGATGTTTCTCTCTCTCTCTCCCTCTCCCTTTCTCTTTGAAATTAATAAAAATATATTTTTAAAATGTGTATGTGACATCCATATATATGCATAAGTGCACACACACAATTATCTCATGCACAGGATGAAGCAGAACAAATACTTTTCAATTTTTAGGACTATTTATCTCACCACAGCACTTATGTAAGTTACTCCTAAATGTATTATCCTTTCTTATTAGGAAATAAATCATGTCACTTCAACAGAAACTAAATTATAATGTTTAGATGTAAATTAAGGGAGTATAATAAGCAACGTCCTTGCATTACACAGAAAAAGTCTGCAGATTATTATTTCTTATAATCATAGCTATTTATAAAAGGGTTTTGTTTTTGTTTTTTGTGTGGATAAGTACAAAGTTCTAGGTTTTCATTAGGCTACTAATAAAAAACCCCAACATTTATTGCCACTGTTTTATATTGGGAAAATTGTACTCTTTTGCTCTGAGCATACCTCAGCCAGATTATTCTTCTCTCTAACCCATGTATTTTGTTCTTTAAAAAATATTCTTAGGGTAGCATTTTATCTTCTATCAATATCTACTTCCCCACCCACACAAAAAATAAAACAACTGGGGAAGTTTTAATGGAGAGTAAGTATGTTGTATATCTGGGGAAATAATATGAGTCTGGGAAAAATAGCTTTTGGATTCCATAGTTGGCAGCAATGGAAAAAACAGTTGGGAAATGACTTTTGAGTTGACCAAAGGAAATTGTCTGCCACAAACTCCTCTCATCCCCAGTGTTCCTAGGATTGGACACTATACTTAAATTGCTGCCTACAATAGGATCCAAAAGCTAGATTTTTATTTTCTCAGAATCATAGTAATAGATTGGCATGGGACAGAGTTCTGGCCAAACAGCCATGAGTCAAAAGGGGAAATCAAGGTCCCACCTACTGCAAAAATGAAGAACATTCTCAGCAATCAGACTGCTGGCATTCCAGAAAATTCTGACATCGCTCTGAAACAGTAATTTTCAACCATGTTGCCACAAGAATTTCAACCCTCTGTTTCAACAGCAGTGTGCCACAATAATTTTTAACACATGCGACAACTGACTATTTAGTCAAGGCACTGATCTCTTTTTCCTTATATTGTCAAATTTAAAAAAAAACAAAACGACAACAGCCAACACAACAATAGCCATCCAGTGTGAATGAATCAAAATTTTACCTATTTTCTTTTTTTATCAAATTGGCAAAAAACAATATAGTTGTTGGTGTGCTGAAGAATTTTAGTAAGGTAGTTTATGTGTGCCATGAATGAACAAGCTTAAAAATCAGTGCTCTGAAGCGATGCAGTTACTGTGAAGGGCCCAGAGGCACCCTGTGGAGGGACTTCATTCACATCAATGTAGAACTCAGTCTCCTCTGAAAGAAAAAAGAGGCTTCAGGTTGATAAATGGTGGGAAATAGAAAGAAACTGGCTACTGCTCACACTGTCTGCATTCATGCACAGGGCCTGATCTAAGGTGTTCCACTGGACTTCTCATATAAAATGTGGTCTGTGCATGCTCACTTCCCCATCAATGTATTTACTCAGGAGAATGACTCGTCCTTGTTGTGATATTTTAAATGTGCAATAAAAGCCATTTATTAATTTGGGGGAAGGGATCTAGTAGAAAGTTTCTGTGAAATATTTTATTTCCTGACATTAAAAAAAAAAAGCTATAGCTAATCCTACCCTTTTTTTCCCTTTTCTGTCTTGAATATTGGCATAAAGCCAGTAATTACAGCAGCAACCTTGAGTGTTAAAGTCGAAAAAAGATGCTGAGATGGTGGACATACACAAAAGATATGGATTCTGGGTGACACTGTAGAGAAGTTGACTTAACACCAGCCCAAACCCCTAGAGATTTGTTTATAAGAGAAAAATAAAAACCCAACTGATTAATCCTCTGTTTTCAACCAAGTGTATTTCTGACAGGCATAAGGCTTTAACAAATTAGAACAATTTGTATTTCATTTTGTCAGAATAAAATCAGTCTTAGTTGGATTTTAGAAGTTTCAATTAAATGGTTAATGGATTATTTATTACATCCTCTGCCTTGCCTTTTCCAGAGGCTAGAACATTTGGTGAGATTAAAGATAATGTCAGTGAGCATACAAGGAATTTGGGGTATATTACAGATTTTCTTTATTTTTTAAAAGTCAGCCATAGATGTATTTTAGGACTTATATGTATTTTTTCTCCCACAAGACCTTTCAATGTTTTATATTTCATCATTTTAAAATCAAAAAACCAAACTTGGTCCTGTACATTATAAAAATATAAAGTAATAACTAGTTCCTTTCTTTGTAATAAAAAACAATTAAATATATTGCTTTAAAAATTGCAAATACTTAGGTCACCAAGGTAATTCAGTATTTTAATACACAAACTATCTAAATAATTATTCACAAATATTAAGTATCTACCAGGGGTTTATTCCTAGGCTGAGCTGCAAATGTATTAAAAGATATTTATTGCCTACAAAATAATTTTATTCACTATTTTATGGTCTGTTCATGCATGTTAATCATTGCTCATGCTAGATAGTGTGGATTTCTGGGACAAAGTTTCTCAAAAATAAGGGAGCATAAGGATTGTTAAAAAGCACTTGTTAAAGATGCATATTCCTAGTCTTAAGTTCCAAATTCTGATTAAATGGATCTGTGATCACACCTATTGATCTGCTTATTTAATAAGCACTCCAGGAAATTGTGATGGAATCAGAATCAATAAAATAGCATTTGAACAACTGTTTTGAAAGGCAGAGACAATCTTTCTAGTTCTCTTTGTTCAGGAGGATTCTTTTTTAAAAATATATTTTTATTGATTTCAGAAAGGGAGAGGAAGAGAGAAACATCAATGATAAGAGAGAATCTTTGAGCCACTGCCTCCTGCATGTCCCCTTCTAGGGATAGAGACCACAGTTGACCTCTTGGTGCATGGGTCAATGCTCAACCACTGAGCCACAGTGGCCGGGCATGTTGAGGAAGATTCTTAACCAGTTGATAAGGGACTTGCTAATGAAAAGCGATATAGGATTCCTACATGCAGTTTTGAATAAAAGTAAGTATAATCTATATATATAAAGAACCAAGGTCTGAAACATCCAAAATGACTGAACGAACAACTGAACACTGAAAGTCAGACCCAGCACTGACTGCCGAAGGGGCTGCGGATCAGGCCCAGAGAGAGAAGCAGGGTCTGATGCACAGCCCCCATGGCAGTCAGTGCTGGATCGGTGCTGCCAAAGTCAGTCCTGCAGTCAGCGCTGGGTCTGCACTGCAGAATTCAGTCCTGCAGTCAGTGATGGGTAACCCTGGTGACCCAGCACTGACTGCACCGCTGTGACTGCCAAGGGGGCTGTGGATCAGGCCCAAATAGAGGCCCGGAAACAGAAGCAGGGTCTGATCCACAGCCTCTATAGCAGCTGTTGATCAGCCCTGCCTCTCTGATCAGGCCTGGAGATAGGCCCGGAGATGCTGACTGGCATAGAAACCAACCAATTAGAACCAAATATGGGTGAGCTGTGAGGAGCCAATGGCTGCCTAGGAGGCGGAGCTTTTGACACTGACTGGCATAGAAACCAACCAATCAGAACCTAATCTGGATGAACTGCGAAGGCAGAACCAAAGTTGGGGGTTGAGGAGGGGTTTTAAGGGCAACAAACAGCTGTTTGGTGTAAGGTGTAAAAAAGTGGCTCAATTTTTTAATGACCAGTTTGGCAGTATAGTGCATATGGCTGGCTATCAGTCTAGATATAGGGATTATGTATTTTTGTCTGCCAAGAGCATCTCCTCCTGCTCAAAAAGGCTTTTCCACCCCTTTAAGCAATCCTATCCTATATAATCTATCTATACTAATAAAAGGGTAATATGCTAATTGGACTGGGTTTACCAGCCATCTTCTGGACATCCAACTTCCTTCTGGACAAAGCCATGGTGGTAGGGGCTGAGGAGAGGCAGTTAGTGGTGATCAGGCCAACAGGGGATGGCCATTGGGGGCGAGCTCAAGCTGACAGGGGAGGGCCATTGGGGGTGAAATCAGGCCTGCAGGGGAGGGCAGTTAGGGGTGATCAGGCTGGCAGGCAGGCAGATGAGCAGTTAGGAGCCAGCAGTTCCAGATTGCAAGAGGGATGTCCAACTGCCAGTTTAGGTCCTATTCCTGTGGGATTGAGCCTAAATTGGTAGCTGGACATTCCCCAAGGGGTCACCAATTGGAAAGGGTGCAGGCTGGGCTAAGGGACACCCCCCCACCCCCCGCCTTCCCCACCGTGCATGAATTTCATGCACCAGGCCACTAGTATATAAAATTAAAAAGTATAAAGTGTTTTTGTTTACTATCTTTGTTTTTGCTATTTTTTGTTCATTTGTTTTTACTGCTTATATTATCATACTCCACTGTTATTAAAAGATGGTAGCTATAATACAAGTCCTAACAAAAATTAGAAATTGTATATATTCTTTTATATTTATTAATATTTGTGGTCTTTGTTGATATTGACAAGGTTAGTTATATTAAATTTGACTGGATTATAACCAAAATCTCTATTTTAATCCTCACATTTAAATCAAGCCATAATTTTATTAATATCTCTCCAGCAATCATATGCATATAGCTTATTTCATGGAAAAGTTTGTAATTCAAAATTCACATTTGCCTAGAAATCAGAATTGTCATAACAGCAGTTTTCTTCAAACCTCTGATCCTCTAAGGTAGAATTTTTGAAGATAAACAATTTTGCTGTTGCTTTCTTTATCCAATTTCTCTTGTCCTTTTTTTTTCTTTTATGTGATCTAATGTGTTCTATCACTGAGTCCAAAGTATTTCTTCATGATTGGAAAGCACTTTGCTTCATAAAATATAATAATGTAAATTTTTCTCCATGTGATGGATGAAGTATTCCAACAAATACTGTTCCTGAATGTCAGAAGCAGGATGAATAAAACAAGGGCGATTAGAATACAAATTGCTGCCTTGGCCAGGTGGCTCAGTTGGTTGGAGCATTATCCCATGCACCAAAAGGTTGTGGGTTCGATTTTGGGTGAGGGTGCATGCATAGGTTATGGGATTGATCCTTGGTTAGGGCATGTACTAGTATGTGAGGCAATTCTCTCTCTTTCTCTCTCTCTCTCTCTCTCTCTCTCTCTCTCTCTCTCTCTCTCTCTCTCTCTCTCTCTCTCATCTCTCTCACTCCCTCCCCCTTTGTCTAAAATCAATAAGCAGATCCTCAGGTGAGGATTTAAAAAATTACTGACTTTGAGTGAAATATATACTAACAGATACATCAGAAACATTGGCCTGTGAAACTAGATGCTTCTATATAGCTCTTTGTCTTTAAACAAACATGCCCTCACAATTTCCCTCACCTCTCTGATCTAGCTTCAGCTTTTGGTGTTACATTTGCCTTTCTTCTATGTCTCTAACATTCAATTTCCCCTTCCCTGCTTCTCGGTTGCTGCCTGGGACTGGCCTCTCCTTTCCTCAGTCACCCCTTTTATCAGATGCTCCTTCACCTCTCATACCTCTGACTGACATGGATCCTTCCAGATGACTTCTCTCTCATCCTCCATTATCTTTCAATCCCCAGTCACAATTGAAAATTTATTAAAATCTGGCCGGTGGTTGAGTGATGACCTAGGAACCAAGAGGTCATGGTTTGATTCCCAGTCAGGGCTCATGCCCAGGTGATAGGCTCAATCCCCAGTAGGGGTGTGCAGGAGGCAGCCGATCAGTGAATCTCTCTCATCATTGATGTTTCTATTTCTCTGTCTCTCTTCCTTCCTCTCTGAAATCAATGAAAATATTTTTTTAAAGAGTGTCAAGCAGCATGTTGAGAGAAGGATGTGCTGACTTTCACCAACCAAGGAAAGAGGGCTTGTGCAACTAGTATATTGATTCTTAAATTTTGGAGGTATAAAAATAAAATGATTTTTATCTAATTGCTGATAAAAAATCCTTTAACAAATTTTTTCCTGTTTGTTAACTGTATTTTAAGTATTCCATATATCTCCAGAAACTTTTGGCTATCCAGACTTAGTGCAGTCCATTTTAAAACTCCAAAACCATATCCAATTCTAAGCTTTCCCCAAGATGGGCTATGTGGAAAGGAAGGGATGGTCTTACCCTCTTCTTTCCTAGGTTCAAATGTGCTCATTATTAGGGCAGGTGGAAGAATCCTGGGAAATTTCAAATGTCCTGTACTTGCCTAAGTGAGATCATGTAACTGCCTGTAGATTATCGATGCTGTGAGCTGGCCCTGACAGATCTTGTTTCTCCTCCCTGGAGGTCAGGTGTCCAAACTCTGACTCACATGGGTCACATGTGAACGTTTACAAGAGCCCTGCAGAGAATTCCCTGAGATAAGATCTGAGTCTGGATCACCTTCTTCCCTCCTCTCTCAGTCCTGCAACCATCTGTCCGCCCATACCCTGGCAGTCTGCCCTCCTTTGAGCACTTCTGGTAGGAGAGTTGGAACCTGACTACCTCTGCACTATCCACTAGATTTGTGAGAAGTTCACACATATTTGCTAATCCAGCTCTGCCCCTTCTCTTCTTTCCCCAATACTCTTTCCTGATCAGATAGACACAAGGGCAGATCAACCAGGCCACTCCTTCAGCAGATGAGATACAGCCAGAGGATCTACCAGACTCTTTTTCTTGCAAAACACTCAGTGGTTTCTCTTAGATCCTCAGCCTATTCTCTTTGCTTCCAAAATAAAAGGGAGCAACCTCTCACCACAAGCCCTGCACTTCCTCCTAAAGCAGTGGTTCCCAACCTTCCTAATGCCGCGACCCTTTAATACAGTTCCTCATGTTGTGGTGACCCCCAATTTCATTGTTACAAATTGAACGTAATTAAAGCATAGTGATTAATCACAAAAACTATGTAATTATATATGTGTTTTCCGATGGTCTTAGGCGACCCCTGTGAAAGGGTCGCTCGACCTCCAAAGGGGTCGCGACCCACAGGTTGAGGACCGCTGTGACCTAAAGTGTTTTCTGGCATCTTCCCTTTCTCCTCTACAGACTTTCCTTTAAATGTTTTAGGGGCAATACAGCCATGGTGCAGGGTGGTGAACTCTAGTTTGGCCTCCCCCATAATAAATGCTAGGAAGATGGTGCCTAGTCCTAACTTGTAGTGACTTGAAGGAAGCTTTTATCAGAATGAGGGATACTTAGTGCCTCTTATCCTCACTTTGAGCATAAGCTGCAACTCAAGAATAGAGGTGATTCCACTCAGCATCATGTTAAATTACATCAATAATAGTGGCTTTAGAGATGAAGTTGATTTTATACAAATTATTTTGAAGATTCCTGCAAATCACATCTTTAGGAAGAAGATGATATTCCTCCATAAGAGAAGCTCAGTGATTTGTCCAGCTCATACCCTTGTAAACAATAGAGCTAAGCCTATTCTCTTTGCTAATTTCTTCCCTCTCTGCTATGTCAATGTACTAAATTGCTCCTAATTATCTTCACCCTCCAGTTATGCTACTACTAAATTAGCCTTGACAGATCTGGGACTAAATGAGCAAAGTTGAAAAATCAATATCCAATTTAAATGAGAAAGCTTACTTGCTTATATAAGGATGATCCAAATGAATTATGGGGCATGTTTTCATGAACTGTATTTGTAAGTTTATGGTCATGGCTTCATGGTACTTTGCAAACTTCCACAGGAATTTTTGTTTTAATGTTTCTGTGGTTGCAAGCGAATGCCACCACTATCATGACAGATGATCATTCTAACCAAAAGAAGAAACCCTGACATTGGGAGATACCAAAGTGACTCACAATCCATTGAGTAGCAATACAGATCTGAATTAATCACATATCCAAAAGGCAATGACTTTTTCCTTAGTTTAGACTACAGAATGACCATAAGAAGAGAAGGGCACTGAAATAAAACAGGAGAAATAGAAACCACAGGTAGTAAAACTTTACTATGTGCTGGAGGCTAAGAACAGCAGTTAGCATAATAAATGGGAGAAGTTCATCAGAAGGCTGATGAATACTTTCAGCAAGGATGAAAGTCTACATGTTATTACCTGCTGCTGAACAGCTGTAGGCATTTCCCTTAACCTGATAATCTTTTCCTATTTACCAAACTTTACCTTTGATATGCCTGTTTGCATTCCTAAAGGGCCAATGTGTTTTCCAGTAAATAAAAAGCTGTGGGTCCAGGTCCGGAGATTCGGGAAGCCACCCCACTAGAGGGTGAAGCCTCTGCCTGGTTCCCCCAAATGCCTTCCAAATTTATATTTCTTGTCTAGTCTCTATTCATTTATGCGTAGCCCTTTTCCAGATTCCTGGACCCTTGCTGCGAAAAGACTGTGGCAACTATGACTCTCAAAACAGTTAAACTGTACCTAACCATGATGTGCAACATAAACGAAAAGCACAAATACTTTAACTTTTAACAACCACTCATAATGAACTCCTGCATGAAAACAAAAGACATACTGTTGTCCAGCAACTTGCCTAGTTTACAAATTCACTAACCAATAAATCTCTGCCCAGACCACCCTATTAGTACTCTTTTTGAACTTTTTTTCCCTTTGGAGACACTACTGAGGTTCTGTCATGGTGATGTTCACCTCTGCCCAGAAATTTTGTATGATAAACAAGTTTTCTTGATGCTCTTTGCATGGGAGCTTCAAAGGTTTACAAGCACATAGGAGCAGGGCCAAACAATACAGGTCATTACTAATGACTGAATGATGTTCCCCTAAAAATCGATGTGGTGAAGTCCTAAACCCCAGTATCTTAGAATGTGACTGTATTTGGGTTAATTGAGTTAATATAAGGTAATTGGGATGAGTTCTAATCCAATATGACTGGGTGGCTTATAAACAACAAACATGTATTTCTCAGTCTGGAGGGTGGGCAATCTAAGATCCTGGCACCAGCAGATTCAGCATCTGGTGAGAGCCTACATCCTAGATGGTCTTCTCACTGTAACAAGGCAGAAAGGAGGAGCTGACATGCTGTGGTTTCCTTTATAACAGTAATAATCCCAATCATGAGAGCTCTGCCCTCACTTTTATCCAGAGAAGATAAATGTTTTTGAATGTTAAACTAAAACAGACCTAGAGGTTCCACCCTCAATACCCCCACCTTCTAATAGCATTGCCTTGGGGGTTAGCATTTAAAGATATAAAATGTATGGATAGACAAACATTCAGGCCATGGCACCTCTGAAGAATTCCAGCCTAGAACAGGAGTGGGTAATAATCTGACCCAATTTATATTCTGCAAATACTGATTAGACTACAAGGTGGAGAAGCAAGGGGGAAGTCTACTCTGAATTATGTAGACTAGTTAGAAAACCACTGCAATAGTCTAAATCAGTGGTCAGCAAACCGCAGCTTGCGAGCTACATGTGGCTCTTTGGCCCCTTGAGTGTGGCGCTTCCACAAAATACCACGTGGGGGCGCGCACGTACAGTGCGATTGAAACTTCGTGGCCCATGCGCAGAAGTCGGTTTTTGGAAAGGAAATAGATGTAATAAGTATACAAGATGAGTGTGGATGGGAGAGTTGGAAGGGGTCAACCTCAGCAGACGTACCTCAGATTGAGGGCGTTTTTCGCGAAGGCCAGCTTAGGAGTACCCTAATTAAGTTAATAACAATGTACCTACCTATATAGTTTAAGTTTAAAAAATTTGGCTCTCAAAAGAAATTTCAATCATTGTACTGTTGATATTTGGCTCTGTTGACTAATGAGTTTGCTGACCACTGGTCTAAATGCTCAGTAAAGCAGGCAGGCTGGCAGACTAACGGTGGTGGTGGGAGTATTGGTGGTAAGGAAAATGAGAAGAAGGAAAGAATAGGACCCATTTAAGAAATATCAAAAGGAAACCTGAAAGGATTAGGTGTTGAATTTCCCGCAGTAATCGTTAAAATTAGATTCAGGCACATTTGGCAGAAAACCCCAAATGGCTTAAACAACATAGAATTTTATTTATATTTTATGTAAATTAAATCTATAGATAAGTAATACAGGGATCCAGGTTCCCTCTCTTGCCCTTTTATTATCCTTAGCTTGTTACTCTACATTCAAGGTGGTGACTCCAGCTCCAGCCACATTACAGATAGCAGGCAAGAGAGCGACAGGAATAAAAGTATGCAACTTCCTGTTTCAGACTTCTGGAGACCCCACAGCTAAAACTTAACCATATGGCCTCTTCCAGCTGAAACTTGGGACTTGTTGACTTTGAATTGGATTCACTGCAGCTCCAAATAAAATTAGACATCTGTTAATAGGGAGGAAGAGAACACTGAATTTGTCCCCACCCAAGACCTTCTCCAACAATTCTGAGCAAAGCAATAAATATTATTGGGTTCCATGGTCATTAACTGTAATGCAAAAGAAACTAGATAGGGTCAAAAGAGCAGTCGTCAGCTTAAATCAATCCCTACAATATGTCAAAGAATATACCCTACTTTGAGAGAGTTAGTAGCATCATTCTATACAAGAAAAAATATGGGTAGATATTAACAAGAACAATAGGTTGAGGGCCTATAATACTTAAGCTATTTTTCTTCACTCTATACATCTCCTCCCAAACACTTACATAATAATTTATAATGAAACAAATACAAAAAATAATTCAAAAAGCCAAAGGAACTACATTTGAGGTTGTGTGTTTTTTAAAGCGTTAGGATGAATATAAAAATGTTACATTTTCTGAAATGGAAATGGTATTTCAAAAAAGTAGAAGAAAACTGCCTCATCTTTCTAGAAGAAAGAACCAATGTTTCCATCTGCCTGGACCCCCTCCCTTTATGTTTTAAGCTGGCTGGTAAACCCTTTCAATATCCTCATCCTGGGCAACCAGATGCAGAACTTATTGACAGCTACGTGTATTATTTCCAAATTATTTATCATGGTTTGATTTCTGAATCCCCAGGGTTTGAAATCTCTTGAGAAAAAACAAATGTCTAAAATAAGAGAGACAAGATGTCCTATCCAGAAAAGCCAGAATGAGAATGCAAGTATAACAAGGACCAAGAGTCAGACACCTAAGTGGAAACTGTATAAAGGTGGAAGTAGGCCAGCAGTGAATGAGGAGGATCTAAGAAAATTCAAATTTATATTTAGATTGATATTGATGGACAAAAGCTATATGTGGAGGTATGTGAATGTGTAACTCACACAAAGACAAAGATTTAAGACAAGCACTGTACTTTCACTATGTTTTTGATCATGGATTCAAGCCAAACAATCTTTTTCTTTTTCATTCATTAATCTTCACCCAAGGATATGTTTTTATTGATTTTTTTTTTTTTGAGAGAGATGGAGAGAGAGAAACATCGATTGGTTGCCTCTCATACACACCCTGACTCAGGATGGAACCCACAACCCAGGTATGTGCCAACCAGGAATCAAACCCAAAACCTTTTGGTATACAGGATGGTGCTCCAGCCAACTGAGCCACCAGGCCAGAGCACCAAACCATCTCTTACAGGTGAGAACATGTTACATTGTTTCCTCTGGAGCTTCTTTCTTCCTTGGATGAGTTTGTAGGGCATGTAGAAAACTAAATTATGGTTTAAGTATTTTCAATGAAAATTTCTTCGACTAAATTAATATAATTTATTATCAAGAGCCAATCTTACATGAATGCAAATTTGTGGGTGGAAGTAAAATTAGACTTAGGCACATTGGCAGAAAACTCAAAATGGGTCAGTATTTTAGTAGAACTCTATGTCTTCCTAGGGAATGTTGTACCTTTTAAACTAAGAGGGGCCATTTCTGGGCCAACCAGCTCCTGAAAGCCCTGCTCTGCCATGATATATCTCTGAACCCAAACTTCGGCCCCAGGAGAATCAGTCTGATGTTGTGCATGACCACCTCACCTGCTGCATCATCTGCCTTTTGGGTTTTCCAGCGTGCCCAAGCTTCTCAACCATCAGATCTTCACCTGCTAGACCTAGTATCCTATCTCATTTTTTCCAACAAGCTACTTATTCTAGTGAGAAGGTCTAGACATAATTCCTATCAATTTGCCTTGCTCTTTTCTGTTCTGCCTTCCATTTTTCTGGTTTATATTGCTTTGTGGTGGGTAATTGCCCATGTGCAATAAAACAGTATATGCTTTACATGAAAAAAATTAAGTCAGAGTGCAAACCAGAGAATGAAGCTTGAAATAAGAAATCAGGTGGTAGACGCTGGCTGATGATGAACTTAACTTACTAAGGCTTGAAACTTCAAATCAAGAGGAATAACTTACTTGAAGGTCTGGCCTGAAAGTTTCAGAATAACAAAATAATATTCTATGCTATTAGGTGCGAGAAAGGCAAAGCAGAGCCTCCAGTAAGAACCAGCTCTGGGGACACCTTGATTTCAGGCAAGTAAACATCCATTTGAACTTTTGACTGCCAGAATAGTAGATACTGAAGATTCCATTTGTGTCAGTGATAAAGAAAGGTCAGATAAAGAAGAAATTTGAGGATATTATCCTATATAATGAAAGGCTAATATGTAAATTGTCCCCTCGACAGGGAATTCAACTGGGAGTTAGACCAGAAGACAGGGCTGGCCAGCCAACCACCTGTGGCCCCTCCCCCTAGCTGGCCCTGCCCCTGATCAGCCCCTCCACCCCGATCGGGGCTGGGCAGCTGGTGCACAAATTTGTGCACTGGGCCTCCAGTGTGAATTAAAAGGAGAAGAGGAAAAAGAATAAAAAGTCAAAGGGATTAAAAATAGCAGCAGAGTAAATGGATGCTGCATGGACATGCTCTCTGGATCAAACTGGTATTACAACTAAAATACAGAAAAACTTCCTGAAGAATCAATGGAAAACTTGCAGGAGAGAACCCTGATACATCATTAAAATGTCCATGCTACCCAAAGCACTTCATAGATTCAATGCAATCCTTATTAAGATACCAATGGAATATTTCACAGACCTAGAATAAACTCTCCAAAAATTCATATGGAGGAAAAAAAACCAAAGAACAAATAGCTGCACCAATCCTAAGAAAGAAGAACAAAGTTAGAGGGATCACAATGTCAGATATCAAGCTATATTAAAAAGCCACTGTCCTAAAAACTGCCTGGTACTGGCACAAGAGCAGACATACAGACCAATGAAAGAGAACAGAGAACCTAGAAGTTGACCCAAGCCATTATGCTCAATTCATATTTGACAAAGGAGGCAAGAGCATACAATGGAGTCAAGATCGTCTCTTCAATAAATGGTGTAGGTAAATTGGACAGATACATGCAAAAAAAAAATGGTGAAACTAGACCACCAACTTACACCATACACAAAAATAAACTCAAAAGGGATAAAGGACTTAAATGTATGACAGGAAACCATAAAAATACTAGAAGAATCCAAAGGCAACAAAATCTCAGACATATGCCGAAGCAATTTCTTCACCGATACAGCTCCTTAGGGCATTGGAAACTAGAGAGAAAATGAACAAATGGGACTACATCAAAATAAAAAGCTTCTGCACAGCAAAAGAAACCATCAACAAAACAACAAGAAAGCCCACTGTGTGGGAAAGCATATTTGCCAATGTTATATCTGATAAAGGCCTGATCTCCAAAATTTATAGGGAACTCATACAACTTAACAAAAGGAAGATAAACAATCCAATCAAAAAATGGGCAACGGACCTAAATAGATACTTTTCTAAAGAAGACAGAAGAAAGCCCAAAAGACATATGAAAACATGTTCAAAGTCACTAATAACCTGAGAGATGCAAATCAAAATGACAATGATGTACCTTCTCACACCTGTCAGAATGGCTATCATCAACAAATCAACAAAGGACAAATAGTGGTGATTATGTGGAAATAGCCCTCTATCTCTCTCCCTTCCTCTCTGTTAAAAATCAATAAAATATATTTTAAAAAAAATAGAGCCAGAGGGAAAACAATTTAGAATATAATAGAAGTAATCCTGTTATTTGCAGATTTTTAATATTTCCTACAACTTTTGTGATATTATACTATGTTAATACAGTTTTAGTAATATTATTATATTTAAAATATCTTTTTTGAGATATTAATGTTAATTGCATGTAATATTATTAAATATATAAAAACTTCCTGTTGAAGATGAAAAGTACATCTCTGTCTGTTTGGGGTAATTGATGATGAGTGGTAGGATATGAAAGCTCCTTTACAGGCCCTCCAAACTCCAATTTAAATAAGGTTTCTGTTTTTTGAAAATATTTATAGAATAAAGCAGTAATAAGGGTAGCACTTTCAGGGGGAGAGTGAGAAGCGAGGTATAATGCAGGAAAATGTTCAACAGAGCAGTCTGCATCCCAAAAATAATGACTTTAAAATCAGGGACAAAAACTTCCTTTTCTTATTCTGGGTTAGCAATTCTCCAAATGACTTCTGAGAAATTCTGGGACTGTGAGATGCTCTTTAATAACAGGTCTTCGTGGTTAAATAAGTTTCAGAAACTCTGAAAAATATGTCTTCCTTTATCAGAAAAAATAATAATACTCTATCATATACTCTATAGAGTGTATTTAATACTCTACTGAATAAAAGAAAATAGAATTCAAGGAGAACAAAAGCAAACATCAAAGAGATTTAAGTTGGAGGAACTCAAATTAGGGTTGCCAGATAAAAAATGTCTCATTAAATTTGAATTTTAGATAGATAACAATTCAAGTGTAATTATATTTTAATTTTCTAAATCCTGTGAATTTTTAATACATCTCCATTTGGCCATTCAAAACTCATCTCTCCTCCATTTAAATGTGCAGGCGTGAGTCAAAGAACTGTAGACTTTGAAGAAAGAAGAAGGAGCCAATATCGAATGACCCTTACACCTCTTGGAATATTTCAAGGGACAAAATTTATGGGTATAACCTATATTAACAAATGTCTTCATGCAATTTAATTTTCCAGAGCTTCAAACCTACACATGAATAATGACATGACTGCTTTACAACTGAATCCAATATAGGGTTATGTAGAATTTAGGAAGCTTATCTAAGATATGACAAACGAGTCAAGTCAAGTAATTATGGGTATGAATCTCATTTCCACTTCATCAAGGTGATCTTGGGACACATAAAACTTGCCTCAGAGTTCCACATATATACAGTGAGAATGATTAGTAGGATGGCTATGAAGATTTAATAATACTAGATTTGTAAAGGGCTTGGCATAGAATCTGATCCTTAGAAGTAGTCAACAAATATAGTTACTAGTTAATTCAACATACACATATATTCCAGAACATATCAATCGCATTTAAAAAATACCGGCTACTAACTATTTTTAAACAAACATTATAAGTGTTTCTCTTCCTAATGAGCACCTCTGGAATTTTGGAAAATCCCATCAGCCACTCCACGGTTCAAACCAGTTCCTCTAATAAGGTTACTTCAACAGAAGTGAAAAACAGGGAATGTGCTCTTGATTCCTGGTACCCTGCTCTACTCAGGAGGTGTTCTCCTCTCCTAAATCAACCACTAATCAGATCTCTTTGCTTCTTTTGTCCTACAATTTATGCAGTGACATTTTCTAATGATAATTGCTTTGTAAGGAACAGATTGCTTCAGTGCTAAATTTATCTATTGACACTAAGACAGACAAAGATGTCTAGCAATGTTATGAGCATGCAGACCCTCAAAAAAATAGTGTTTTGGATAGGTGAGATGCATTTCCCAGTGTTGGCATAGCCAAAATTACCTCTGACATTTCCAAATGTCACAGTTAATCCACTCTTAACAGCAGTGTCTTAAAATGTGCCAGAAGGAAAACTTTCAAAAGTCATGTCTACGATAGAGGATACATAGTGATTTCAGCTCAGGATCTCTTTAAAAACAAACAAACAAAAAACAAGACATAGCAGAGTTATTTAGACATACATTTGGAAAGTTAATTATTAATATTTTGAGAATCTCCACAAAATTCAACAATAAAAATGTGTTGAATCCCTCCATGGCTAATTTAGCTTTACTCTATTCTGTGATTACAAACTATCAGCCAGAACATCCCACTACACCACTATTACACACCAAATGTTTGTGTCCCCCTAAAATTTATATGTTGAAACTCTGTTTTTCTATGTGATGCTATTAGGAGGTGGGGCCTTTAGCAGGTAATTAGGATTAATTGAGATGATGAGGGTGAAGCCCCCATAAATGGGATTGGTGCCTTTATAAGAGTCACCAGAGAGCTTTCTTGTGTTCTCTGTTCTCCCCTATGTGAGAATACAAAAAGCCAGCAATCTACAACCTGAAAGAGGAGCCTCACCAGAACTTGACTCTACTGGCACTCTGATCTCAGACTTCCAGCCTCCAGAACCATGAGCAATAAGTTTCAATTGCTTAGGAGACACCCAGTCTATGTTACTTTGTTATAGAGGCTGAACTGACTAAAACAACCCAACAACTCCTTGACCATATATAATTGGTCCAAAAATTGACAGCTGACCTAATTCAAGCCAATCAAAATCATTCTATGACAGTGTATCAATGAATGCCATCTTTTTACTCAGCCATAGGTCAATAAACTAGGATGATATAATCTGGAGAGCTCCATGGCTATGCCATCATTTCCCTTATCAATGGTTCTCAACCTTGGCTGCACATTAGAATCACCTGGGAATCTTGTTAACATCCTGATTTCTGGGCCTCATCCTCCAGAAATTCTGTTTCTTTGTTACTAATGTGCAGCCAAGGTTGAGAACCACTGCCTTACATGGAGAAAATCTGTCTATACTAATAAGCCAAACATACCAATGGAAAGAGAACCAAGTGACGAAGGATAGATGAGTTGGAGATAGATCAAGAAAAAAATATCGTTCTTTGAATCCATGCGTTTTTAAAGACAATCCCACCCTCTTAGAATTTTTAGCTATATGCATGATTCGGTAAATTCCTGTTTTTAAACTAGTTTATTTGCGATTTTGCTATTGTAATAGAACACTATCTTTTTTAAATATATTTTTATTGATTTCAGAGAGAAAAGGAGAGGAAGAGAGAGATAGAAACATCAATGATGAGAGAGAATCATTGATCGGCTACCTCCTGCACACCCCACACTGGGGATCGAGCCCACAACCCAGGCACGTTCCCTGACTGGGAATGGAACTGTGATCTCCTGGTTGATAGGACAACTCTCAACAACTGAGCCACACCAGCTGGGTTAGAGCACTATCTTAATCACACAATTTAGCCTACTTAAACAAAAAGAGGATTCACATTTTATAGTGTGAATAAAGTCTTAAAGATTGCTTTGAAGATTCAGTTACTATTTTCATAGAATGTTTTTAATGACATAAATGGATTTAGATAATCTCTTTAATTGCAGTTGTAGTGGAGTTCAACTGAAAAGTTCTAGTTCAGTAATCATAAGCACATAGTTTGTCAGTGCCAGGAATTATCCATACATCCTTTGCCTTTGTGCATGAATTATTTTCTAATTGGATTTTTTAACTTTTACAGGAAAAAATATGGGTGATCTCATTTTCACGTAGTTCTCATGAAAGCCAATTTATAGGAATAATTTCTGAGTTTTAAAATAATAAAATTTGTATCCTCTTTCTCTTGATGTCAGGCAATGAATATAAAAATGTTTTTGTTGTTTTATCAGTGGTATAGCATAGTGAGTTGAATAGTAGTCCCAAAAATTATGTCTACTTGGAACCTCAAAATGTTCAGACCTTATTTGGAATAAGGGTTTTTGCAGATATAATTAAGGTAGAATCTGGAGATGAAATCATCCCAAATTAGTGTGGACTTGATATAAAGACAGAAAAGGAGAAGACACAGGGGAGTGCAGAGAAGGGCATGTGAAGATAGAGGCAGCGATTAGAGTGATACAGCTATAAGCCAAGGACCACCAATAACTGTTGGAAGCCACAGAAACCAGGAAGAGGCAAGGACGAATTCTTCCCTAAGCCTTCAGAGAAAACATGATCCTACAAACACATTGATTTTGGACTTCTAGCCTCAACAACTGTAAGAGAATAAATTTTTGTGGTGTTAAGTCAACAAATTTATAGTCATTTATTACAGCAAGTCCAGAAGCTTATGCATACAGAAATGCATATTTCCTGTAATTAATTTGAGTATTCTTTTTGTTGGTTTCCTAGTGGCTACAAAGGTTATGTTTTTAACACTATTCTTAGAAAACCTACTGTAACACATTTTGTCATGTGTGAAAGTTTCTGGAAGTTTTGACCTACTTTTCCCTGGATTACTATTTTTCTTGAAACAATTTCCATGTGAGAGCATTGATTCAACTATATTCTGCAGCTAAACGGTATTTTTCAACTATATTTTTACAACTGGTTTTCTTAAGCTTTATATTTGAACAAGATGTCTGCTAAATGTCACTTTATGCTGTCATTTAGAATGTATCTGTTAAGTCTTATAGTTAACAATTCCATAAACAATTTATTTTTCTGACATAGATGAGGTTTGTTTTGAGGGTCTTTCTAAGATTTTAAATCCTATGTTTTATACAAAATCTCATGAATCCTTTGCTCACTATAAATTTCATTGGTTTCAGTTTCCCAACATAAAAATAAAAACATTTTAAGGCCATTTTACAATTTAAGAGGCATTTCTGCATACCATTCCATGCAGTTTAAATATTTTTAACTAATATAATTCTACCTACTTAACATTTGGCATCTCTGTTTTTTACATAAACTAATAGTATAAATAGCCTTTCTGGGCTTCTTCTTGTGGTTGGATTACTTCACATATCCCCCAGTGCCTACAAAACTGGTATTTATATAGCTATCTACTAAATGCTTTTTATTTTAAAATTTTGGGGGTTATTTATTTTTTATTTATTTTATTTAAAAAATATATTTTTATTGATTTTCGCAAAGAAGAGAGAAGAGGGATAGAGAGATAGAAACATCAATGAGAGAGAAACATTGATCAGCTGCCTCCTGCACGCCCTCTACTGGGGATCGAGTCCACAACCCGGGCCTGTGCCGTGCCCTGGAACTGAACCACACCGGCCGGGCTCTGAGCCACACCGGACGGG
>NW_006287916.1:102426-107402 GCF_000327345.1 Myotis davidii | reverse complement strand
TTAGGCCCAATTCCCCGGGGAGCAAGCCTAAGCCAGCAGGTGGTCATCCCCCGAGAGGTCCCAGACTGCAAGAGGGCACAGGCCGGGCTGAGGGACCCCCTACCCCCGAGTGCACAAATTTTTGTGCACTGGGCCTCTAGTTTCCTATAAAATAATTATGCATACTCCTGTAGAGGAACTGCATAACTTTCATCACATGCGCAAAAGGTTCTTAACCTAAAAACAAGCTAGAACCACTGATTCATAGGCTTCAGTAACACATATCAAAGAGAGAAATGTTGAAGACATTTTTATTGTCCTAAGAAAAATGATAAAGCTATGAGACAGTATCTATGTAGCTAGCTGAAATAATCTTAGTTTTTGAGTCATGCCCTGTAACATTAATTTCTTAATAGATGGGTAAGCCTTTGTAAAACTACAGTCAGAATCAGAGTCATCTGTCTTGTTTCCAGTCTCATAGGAAGAAATTTATACTCACATAAAAGGCTTCATTTACATGCATCTGCCTTACTATAAAATTTCTCATGATTTATTCCCACATTTGTTATTTTATCTTACTCAGATATAATTGACATTATAAAAAGAGTAATATTCATCTTAACTTAAAATCCATATATATGCAAAATCCGCATTAGAGTTAGCTTAGCACTTCTAATAATTATTTGAAACAAAAGTATTTATTAAATGTAAAATGTCCACCATCTGGAGAGTTTTCTGACTCCTAGACTGCCTCTCATTTCCTGTAGCTTAAGCTTTTTTTTCTGAGTTTAGATCTGGGTCCAAGTCTCCGTCAGATAACAAGACAAGCACAGTTCCCTCAGAAGAAATGAAGTAAGATTGGGGCATATTCTAATTATGTTCAAGGGGTCTCTTGCATCCAGACAATAAAAATTAAATTTTTGAGAGATGTGGAGCCAAATAAAAACAGAGAATCAGGGCACGTATTTTAAACTACTAAAACAGAATTCTACACCTGTAACTGTCCATTTAAATGCTAATTTTCCCATAGGATTTTTTCATACTTAGTTGCTTTCTTACATCCCACCCCACCTACAATGGCATTCATGTCCTAAGCTTCTACTTTAACTCCTACCAGCATAAGCTTTCATTGGGCATTAACTAATTTTTAATTGAAATGAAGACTTTATTGAACCAAGTGTGAAGTTTCCCTAAGAAACAAAAGATTCAAGAATGCACAGAGCAAAAAGTAGCTGAACATCTGGTATTCAAAGCCATAACATGAAGATAGTAAAAGGCATATGATCGCTGTTACATATCTCCCAAAGTATCTCTTTAAAGCCTGGGGTCAATTAGAGGTCAACATCTGCCATAGTGAAGAGCTACATGAACTTTTTACCTAAAATATCCAAATAATCAAAAGCTTTTTACAGATGCATCTTTCTAACCAGTTTAGTATTTAATGTTTAGCTCCCATGGTAAAATTCATTCCTTCATTTCTAAGGCATATTATTCAATCATACTTTTTTCCTTTATACAAAAGTGATATAATGTTTCCTTCAGAAATCTTGGAACAAGCAAGTAAGCAGAGGGAAATATCTGTTATTTATCACTTTAAATCTTTTATACTATATAGGCATTGTGGATGGCAATGATAAAAAAAATGATCAATACCTCACATGCAATCTTCCACATTCTCTTCCCATTCTACATGTGCCACATGTTGAAGATGGCAATGCCACAGAAATAAGAAACTGATCTCCTTTATTACCAAACATCCAATTAGAGTGAGATGCAAGTAAACATAAGCATATTAACCCACTGAAATTTTCACATTGATTTGGGGGGGGGGGCAACAATTAGCTTATTCTGACTAATAGTAATTTGTACTTTGAAATAAGATGTTACCTTAACAAATCCTTAAATATATGCCATTAGCTGAGTAACTGGATGTTGTGTGTTGAAGAAAGTTACACATAGTAGAAAGTGGTTGGAGAAAATAAAAGAAGAGTGTATGTTGACTACCATTATAGGAGGGCGTCTAATTATTATGAGAAATAAACAAGCCCAGGACAGAATTTTCTCATTTGCAAGGGCATAGATAAAATCAACAAATTTGGGGCCTTGAAGAACTGGAAAATCTGATCATGTCCAGAAACAGGAAGGCATGACATAGAGAAAGTTGTTGAGGGATCAAGCCCTTTAAGACGTGGCCTTATGAAGAAGACAGAATAAGGTGTGGATTTTTGACTTTGATAGAACCTTAGATTGCATCTGTTGGAAAGAGTATGTGAGATTAAAAATAAAATATACATCTCGTGACTAGAAGAAACAATGCTATAGAGGATAGTGCAAAGTAGGTTTAAGTTGTAAAACAGACTTTTTTTCTTGTTTTTTTTAATTATTGTATTATTTTCCATATGAACAACTGTAAACCTAGTTTTGCCCCACCCTGTATGTTCATTAAACAACTTTTTCTCCTTTGAAGCAAAAGGAAAAAAAACTTATTTTCAAGTCTCCTTACATCAAAATCAGACCTGTTCGTATTTCTCATTAGAGAGAGTGACAGGGGTGGGCAAACTTTTTGACTCGAGGGCCACAATGGGTTCTTAAACTGGACCGGAGTGCCGAAACAAAAGCATGGATGGAGTGTTTGTGTGAACTAATATAAATTCAAAGTAAACATCATTACATAAAAGGATACGGTCTTTTTTTTTTTCAATAGTTTTATTCATTTCATACTGGCAGGATCCGGCCGCGGGCCGTAGTTTGCCCACGGCTGGAATAGAGGTTGTATTTTTTGAGCAGTTAAAAGCAACTAGGCCTTCTCTACACTCCTTTTTTCTTTCTCTGCTAATTGATGGCACAGGTGTAACTTTCAAGCTATGCAGATATGAAGGAGCCTCGAGATAAATTGTGATTGATCTTTGAATGACTACATGGGGCAGACACTCCTCACACTCCTTCCTACACCACCTTCACAAACTGGTCCAGATCAGATTATGAAATGAGAGACAAATAACCTGGTATTATATTTAGCAGCTGTGATGAGATTGTGACAGGAATTAACATTACTTTCCAGATTAATATACTGTATAGCATTGTTTTTGTGTAACGGAATACAAGATAGCAATGCAAATGAATGAATTGATGAATAGTAGGTACATACTATATCAAAGGCAAATCTCAAGAATAATGTTCCTGAGGTAGAAATAAATAAGTAAACAAAAAACCAAACACGTTTAGGAAGAAATGTGAGGGGAAAACAAGTTCACAATGTTAGTTATCTCTGAGAATGAAGAAGGAAGTAAGAGATTGGGGAGGAAGATCAGACACAATGTTCAAAGATAAAGGTAATGTTTTATGTCTTAAGTAAATTGTTCTTTGTATCTTTTTTTTAATATATTCACATGTTTTACAAAAATTATTCATTATCCAATCAATATTTTCCTTAAACTTAGTAGCAACATTTTTGAATTTACAAGTATACATCTACAGGGTAAAGAAACAATTTTCCTAATAATATAGAAATATGTATTTAGCACTTTTAAAAAGCCTCCAGTGGCAGCATTAGGCAGGCTTCACAGAATGCTGCATCTCAAATAACTTTGCAGTCAAGATAATGTTCTCTGGACAGCTGTTAGACAACTCAGAAAGCGGCTCTAACAATGAAAAAAATTATTAATATCAAATACACACCTGAAGAGTTTGAATAAAATCATTTCTTAACATGTGAACAGGCAATATTTACATTTTCAAATTTATAGTCATTATTTTATATAATAAATGGTCTGAAATATCTATGCATAACTATAACTTAAATATAAAGAGATATGTAGCTGTGGGTGGTATGATTTTTATACTTTTTTATATATTAGTCAGTTCTGATGAATGAGCATAAATGTTATTTTTACAACTACCATAAAGTCACTCTCTTGGACAGTTCTGCTACTATGAACAGGTTCCAGCTGGCCTTGACTGAGCTTGCTTGGGCTTTTCAATCAGCTGGCAGGTGAGCTGGGTAGCAGGATTAATTTCCTTTGTTCAAAGTTTAGTATGGCTTGTGGGGGAAAAGAACATCAATTGAACTATCAGCTGTTAAAGAGTGTATACATGTTTTTTGGGACACACTATATTTGCTGAATGAATAAATGAATCTCCGCTTGAGTTACCCCATAAAAAGACGATGCAGCAAAGCTTATCTACTAATATTTTATTAGATCATTCAATCCCAGAACATCAAGAATGTGGGAGAAAGGGAAAAAGACAGCAAAAACAAATGCAAGGAATAAACTGCTGAGCCACCCATAGCTTTAAAGAAAATGAAGGTTGATTTCTTATCATGAAGAACGTTTCCAGCTTCCATAAAATCACTGTGCCTTGGAAGAGGAAGGGAAAGAAATTGACCTGCCAGTTTCCCATCTCTGGAATCTCACTGGTTAAAACGTGTGCCAAGGATTAATCTTTGCACAGTGCCTCCGAATCAGCTGCTGAAGAAACCAGATCTTGGGCTCCTGTCCCACGCTTCACTTGAATCTAGATGTGGTGTCAGGAACCAGAGTCTCCATGGGTGTAGTCAGTGGTGCTTCAGTACAAGAGATACAGATGCTGTTACTGCAGCAGCAAGCAGGAGGGCAAGAGGGTAATTGGAACTGAGCAAATCTGCAGGTCCAATACAGAGCATGAATAAAAAGGCATCACACATAAAGTAGAGATGAACACAATCATTTCTATCATCTCCTAAGTGAAAGTATGCAGAGCAAATTATACTTTTTAAAAAAATGGATCTATTAACACATTTAGATCTGCATCTCCATAGGGAATTTTTATATTGTTTAAAGTATTACAAATAGAAGTACTAGTACATATGTCTCTTTTCCCCCCATTGACTTTCCCCCAGCCTCTTCCACCCCTCACCCCAGGTACATGCCCTCACCACCACCCCTCCAGTGTCTGTGTCCATTAGTTACCCTTATATGCATCCATACAAGTCCTTTGATTGATCTCTTACCTCCCCC
>NW_006287916.1:99352-102357 GCF_000327345.1 Myotis davidii | reverse complement strand
ACTCATCTGCTGATGGGCACTTAGGCTGTTTCCAAATCTTGGTTATTGTAAATTGTGCTGCTATGAACATAGGGTGCATATATATTCTTTCTGTTTTCTTGAAATATATTCCTAGAAGTGGGATTATTGGGTCAAATGGAAGTTCCATTTTTAATTTTTTGAGGAAATGTCATACTGTTCTCCACAGTGGCTGCACCAGTCTGCATTCCCACCAGCAGTGCAATATCTGCCATGCCATTCTTGTGATCTCTTCTTTGATTCTTAATAACCTTAAATTTCCCATTTTCTAAATATCAAAAGCAATTTTAATAAAGTTCTTTGTGAGAAATAAGAATAAATTTAATTAGCTCTCAATCTTTGCCAATACCTGCTCAGTGAAATTTAACACTCTGGAGCCAAGTGAAAACATGTGATCTTAATGATGGCTGCCATAAATTCAAGGATCTGATATTAAAATCTCATTTTAGAAGTTTTGTGTTTTTTATTGATTTTTAGAGAGAGGGTAAAGGAGAGGGAGAGAAAGAGAGAAACTTTGATGTGAGAGTGAGACATTGATCAGCTGCCTCCTGCATGTCCCCTACCAGGGATTGAGCCCAAAACCCGAGTATAACCTGGGTATGTGCCCTGACTGAGAATCAATCCAGCAACCTTTTGCTGCATAGGACATTACCCAACCAACTGAGCCACACTGGCCATTGCACACTGTAGAAGTTTTATGCCTTTGGCAACTTTAAAAACTGTAAAATGGTGATTGTAATTGTATCTACATCACAGATTACTGTATGGATTCAATAAGCTTACATACCATTAATTTACAAAGATTTTTTTTAACACTCTTGGAAGGTCTCATTTCCAAAGACCAAATACTGCCAGAATTCTTAGTTACAATCAATTTTCCATGTTTCATATACTTATGTCATTTTGCTTCCTAACATTTTACTTTTTATCTTTACCAGATACATTGTTAGAACTATTAAGAAGGGAACTGAATAGAAAACAAGGGCACTTTTTATTATAAACAGAATTAATAAAGAGAATCTTGGAAAAACCAAAAATTTTAAAATGCAAATTACATGACAATTCAAGAATGCTAACAAAGTAGGTAATTCCAGTTGTCAAACTAGAATTTTATTAAGGTTTAACACATAACCTTCAAAAGAATATGGGTCAAAATTAGGGCTTTAAAAATTATACATTCTTAATAAATTCTCTCCTTTCTCATCCTGGGATTGAACAATCATAAATGTGAATGAGCTCCAACACATTTGCCTGGACTCTTACTGGATAACATTCCATTATTTTTATGTCTGCTATAGATTCCTTGCTTATACTTAAAAGGCCTATACTTTATTGTCCCCTTGGCACTATAACTACAAGTTAGATTCTGTCACAAAGGAAGTTGTGGAGAGAAAGCTAAATGTTCCAAGAATTTCCTAGGCTTGGAACAGCATATGATCTGATCAAACAGTCTATTTTTCTAAAAAGTAAAGCAATTCAAGTAACATAAAAATAAATTAATATGCATTCATACATTTAAATGTAAAACAACACTTGAAGAAACCAAACACTTACATGGAATTAACAACTCAACAAAATTCAGAATAATTGATAGAAATGGAAAAGAATGGAAATACTAGAAAATAGGTATTAACAAGATTAGACAAACAAGCATCTACTATTTTTTAAGTATTTTTTAGATTTATTATTACAGTATTAATTTTCTAGGGCTACCATAACAAAGTACCATAGATTGAATGGACAAGCAACTACTATTAATCAAAAGTAATGAATGATTATTGTGTATGTGTACCTTTGATGGACAATAGGATGAAATAAATGACTTGTATAATCAGTATTCGTGACTCATTTTAATTCACAAGGCCATCACCAAAAGTCAGTCTCTTATATCCTACATACATGGTGAAAGGTATCTAGTGTCAAGCTCACTCTCTTGCACTCCATAAATATGTAGAACATGACAAATGGAAGACTACTTAGACTAATAAACCTTATATTCTACATATTAGCCTTTCTGTAAGATTCTCATTTGGCATTAAACAGCAGAAAACTCCATTTGAGTATCAATTAGACATCTCCAAGTTAATGTTCAAAACTGAACTATCTTGTAATTCTCCCCCTCAAACTGCTCTGCCTACACTGCTTTTCCATCTCAGTCAATGGCAATTTTATTGTTCAGGCTACTCAGGCCAAACTTCATTGAATTGTCCTTCTTCATTCTCTCTCCCATAGCCAATCTAAACTTGGCAGCTCTCCCTACAAAATATGTCCTGGACCTGACCCTCTCTTACCACCTCTACCAGCAGAAGCCACCACAACCTCTCTCTTTTATTATTGCACTAGCCTGCAAAGTGGTCTCATTGCCTCCACCCTTTCATGTTATAGTTTTGTTTTGTTTTGTTTTGCCTCTACATGTAAGAGATCCTTTTCAAATAAAAGTAGAGTATGTTACTCTTTTGTACAAATTCCTTCAGTGCCTTTCCATCTCACTCAGAGTAAACACCAAAATTTTATACATTGGCCTACCCTCTCCTAACATCTCTGCTCTTAACTCCTACCAGTATCCGCGTGCTCACTCTACTCCAGCCACCGCAGTCTATTCCTCATGGCCCTATTCCACAAACACACTGCATGTTCCCACTGCAAGGCCTGTACCTTTGCTATTCCCTCTCAGGGACACTTTTCCATCAGAAATCCACATGGCTCACTCCCATGCTTTCTTCACATCTTTCCTCAAATAGAGTTAATTCATATTATTTAAAATAGTAATGTTCAATATGTCATGATTCATAATATAATCATGCTCAGAACATAGAATGCACTCAAAACGTAATTGTTAAATAAATAATATTGATCAGGAGAGTGGAAGCAGCTTTCTTCCAGATGCAGATATCACCAAGAAAGATTGAAACCCGGTGTAGATACCAAATTGGGAAACGTGGGGAACTAGATACTCTCTCCCATGGAGAACTTTTAGAAAGGGCCTA
>NW_006287916.1:97182-99320 GCF_000327345.1 Myotis davidii | reverse complement strand
GGAAAGAATTGTTAAAATCTTTTACATCTTATCAGAAAGAACAAATTTTATTACAAGACAAAATATTCAAGGTGGGGAGGAAGGATTGCCATGATAAAATTACATACTCTCATCCAGGGCCAAGCAAGAGAGAGTAAGAGGGAACCAAAAGGCAAGAAGAAGAGAAGGGAACTCTTTGATTTGCAGCGGCTTCACCCTTCTAGCCAATGATCTTTTTCCTGGGCTAGATTCACAGGCAAGCACCTTCTCTGTGTCACCCCACCTTCACTGTGCATGTGCTCATCTCCTCCTTTGTTCAATTCCTTCCCCCAGGGAATGGACCAATGGTTTCTGGGGAGTGTGAAGCTGTAGCTTCCCAGTGACACTGCCCAGATGACAATGCTTCTAAGTCTGGCCTCCCCTCTCCCCTCTTCCTCTTATTAATATTAAGAACATGCTAATTACAACAATAACAGTATCACATGCTGTTTCCAAAATTTTCTATACAGGAAAATAAGACTTGTTTTTCCTAAATAAAGTATCTTTCAAAGTCTTCAACATGCTAATCTCAATTAAGAAATAATATAGCAAGATTTCCTTTCATACTCATATCTAGCATTTCATTTTTCTTCTCACCATCTCACCCCATTTTCAGATTGACAAATTGACTGCTGTGAAATTAGAGTTCTTGGCTTGATAACATAAGTAGAATAGGCTTTTAGATCATTTAGAAACTAATAAACATATGCACATGTAAGCTGTATATTTGTGTATTCATGTGGTTGTAGTTCTTAACATTTGATAATATTTAAATTCTGCCTGGCTGGCGTGGCTCAGTACTTGAGCATCAACCTATGAACCGGAGGTCACAATTCGATTCCTACTCAGGGCACATGCCCGGGGTTGTGGGCTCAATCACCAGGGTGGGGCATGCAGAGGCAGCCTGTCAATAATTCTTTCCCATCAATGATGTTTCTATCTCTCTCTCCCTCTCCCTTCTTCTATGAATTCAATAAAATATATTTTTAAATAATAATAATAATACTTACAGTCTATATTTGATTGGCTATCATTTAATTCTGCTCTTTAGAAAATGCAAATTAATTGGCTTTTTTACAAGGAATATTTCATAAGATTTTCAAAGCACCACTATTTTATTCTTCAAACTGATTAAACCTGACAAAAGCCAACTGTGATCATGAGTTATTGCATATCTTTTTTAACAGTCACATTTTGTTTAGCATCAGTAGCCTGGCCCCCATGCCAAGAAAACATGTTTATACTATGTAAGTAGGCCAATGGGGAGACCTTTACACGTGGATATTTTCACAAAATTTTATCCCCCAGAGCAGTTATAAATGTACATCTATAAACAAATGCAGTCTTAAGCAATAACATTGTAGCTTTCCAACTAACACCTCACAAAGATGAATAATGTCATCCCACTGTTATAAGCATTTTCTCAGCAAGTTACCTTCTAAAGCAAAGCTGTGTTTTGAAAAGCATTATAATATATTTGCATCTTCACATTGCTAAGCGTTTTGAGTGCCATTAACTCAGTATTATACCAGCTCTTTAGGCAAACACAAAATATTAGAAAATAATGCCTTCGCCATCAATTACAGAAGATATTTCTAGTCTAAAGGATCAATTTAGGCCAAAATAAAAAACAAAACTAAGACAGCACCTCAGCTCGCTCTGTGCTGTGCAGGTCAAGGGAACCTGTCAGGAAGAGCCGGGTGCCCTCTGGATGGTGGTGAGCCAGGTACACGCACGTCGGGGTGGGATCGCCCCACCTCGCTGCTGGCAGGGCCGGCCTCTCCGGCTGATGCGCAGCTGCCTCAGTCCCCCGCTGGGAAGGAGCCCTGTGCCTGTGCTGGTGAAAGCCCGTGGCCAGGCCGCCAGCTCTGCTCTGCCTCCACTCACCACTGCCAGGCGGGAATCGCCTCCGATTTGTAAGAATATCCGAGCCTCCCAGATACCAGGCTGTGGGGAGAAGCCCAGTGACAAAGGGGCTTCTGCTTCACAAACACGCAGGAAAGTGGTGGTTGGACATCGGTCTTGGAATGACGGGAACATTTTAAAGACCCACGGGTGAGAGAAACCAAGATGGCGGCATAGGTAAACACCAGAGATTGCTGCCTCGCACAACTAAAAGA
>NW_006287916.1:92314-95616 GCF_000327345.1 Myotis davidii | reverse complement strand
TCCAGGAAAAATAGAATCAGGGACATAGAAAGGGAATGGACTGACTATTCTTGGGGGGAAAGGGGTGTGGGAGATGCAGGAAGAGATTGGACAAAAATCGTGCACCTATGGATGAGGACAGTGGGAGGGGAGTGAGGAAGGAAGGTGGGGTGGGAACTGGGTGGAGGGGAGTTATGGGGGGTGGAAAAGAGGAACAAATGTAATAATCTGAACAATAAAGATTTAATTAAAAAAAAACTAGAAACAATCCTAAGAAATAAGATTTGGAATATTGCTTGGATGAACTAAATGGTCCTCTACTTAACAATATTCGAGAAACATTGATCAACACTTTATTTCATTTTGCTTGGATTGAAATAGCTTGTACATGCATCAAAGAAAATTATCATGACCTTCCAAATTATAACTAAGTGACCGTTACCTATATCTAGTGAGGGTATAAAAAAATAACTTTCCATCTTCTAAGTTCTTCTACATGGTCTAATAATCAAATTAATAGAGACAGATTCTAGGAGAAAATGTACAAAGTGTATTATGAATGTACATGCCAGAAGTGTCATTAAGATATGTTAACGTAAAAAAACCATTGAAACCTGTAAAGAATTTTTGTGAGTTTATTTGAGCCAAACTGTCGACATATGCAGGGAAGCAGAACCTCAACGAATTGAGATAATGCTCCAGAGAATGGCGGGTTACATTTGTATTTATACATTTGCAATCAAAGGAGGGACATTGGTGGGTTACATGAAATCCATTGGTGATAGATTAAGGAGGAGGGATAAAGCAAAGCAGGGAAACCCCTGGGATTGGATAAAAAGTAAAATGATGGACACATATTTGGGTGGGTGCAGGATCAATTAACATGAAAATGAAGGAATTTGTGGTATCTGTCCTGGTGCCCAACATATTCGGTTGTGCCCCAGGGGCTCCAGATAAAAGGGGAGTTACAAGTTACCCAGATGTTTCAAGGATATGTTATCATATATGCAAAAAAGACAGGCTCAGTAAAGGTAAAGGTTGACCTTGTCAGTGAAGATACTGGCCTAGGACGTAACTGCCCACCATAACTGCTTTTAAAGTTTAATTTCAGACCATCCTTTGTGGTTACTTTAGGTCTCTGAGTTTGCAAGACTGCCATGCAGGCCTTCCCTGAGCCTGTCAGGTCAGCATGTTGCCCCTTTCATCCACAGATATGAGACTCAAGATGCATCAGTTGAGGCTTATGTGCCATTCTGGTCGAAGGAGAAGAGGGCTAGGGGCCTGGGATTCCCAAGGGAAAATCGGTAATTTACAAGTAGGAGAAAGAGCAAATATATGGTAAAGGAAACCTTACTGGGTGACCAGAAACAATGGGACACAGAGGGGAACAGTCTTTGTTAGATTTCTTCCTGTCCATCACATACGTGCTAAGGTTCCCTCCCTAAAGCAGATATTTTTTATCTGAATTCTTTTAGCCAAGAAAAGAAGGTTCAGAGGTTCTTTCTGGGTTTTCCATTTCTTAATAACCAACTCAGAATCAATATCACAAAAGGCAGGTTTTTGGGTGGCAGTGTATTCTGGACCGTCTGAAAACTATCACCTAGATGGGAAAAGTGCTTAACTCTTCTTATTGTTTCTGAATGAGGACCCAAAAAGCCAAGCTCTGTCCATGCTCTGCTGCCTACAGCCTGGATGGTCTTAACAGTTACTAAACCTTTTCAAACCAGTATGTTCTCCTCTGCACAATACAGAGTATTTTGCCTTTCAGAGTTTTGGTGAGTATAAAAGAAATAATGAATGAAGATTTTGGAGAAGAAATTCCAAGTGCTACAGCAGTGTAAATTATTTTTCATAGGTGTACCCTATGAATAAATCACATACAACTCGTCAAATATATGCCTAAATGTTATTTAAATGTTGCCACAGCCACTAGGTAAATAAATAATTTCTGAATTTTTTTTACTTGAAGTTTTGCTAGCCAACAGAGGAGAGAAACAGATTCAGATATATTACGACTATATTTTTAAAGGTATTTACACTTTTAAAATTAAATTGAAATATGTACAAATGGAAATATTACGAGATTTATTTGTATCAACTGGGTAATCCACCACAGGTGGACAGAAAGATCATTCATGAACTACACAGGTCTGTGTCTTTCACATGAAGAAGTAACATCTTGATTGCATCCCCTTCTTCACGCCACTTATCTTTTTCATCACTGGCCATATTCTCCTAAATATATCTTAACTATGCCCATTTCTCTTCATCCCTTTGAACACTGCTACTGGCCCTATTCTAGTCCAGTACACCAGCACAGAAACTGTACAGATACCTAGTTATTTCAAGATAAGAAAATTTATATCCCCAAACTTTCCTAGTCTGTCCTCCATCTACTCTAAAAGTATGTATAAAGTATCTCTTGTTTCCACAAAGCTATACTATTTTGACTCAGAGTTGTTTAGAATGATTCAACTTCAGATAATAATTTCAATTCTCTATCCAGGCATAAAACCATGTAAAGTTGTGTTTCAAGATTATGTGAACATAGAGTTTATGGAAGGACCAGCAGAGTATTCATCTTTATTTGCAAAGAGTAATACTAGCACCATAACATTGCGTATCATTCTCAGGCTTGATTTTATCTTTTATAACCTCAGTTAAACTATCAAAGTTAAATATTGAAGAAAAATATTTGGTTCTTTTACAGACTATCTTAGTCACTTTCCACTTCCATATTCTATATTTCAACAATACAGATAAATTTTCAGTTTTTAAAATGTGCTACATTCAACCTCACTATAAAACTTTTTACAAATGCTAATGTCTTTACCTGGACACTCTTCACCCAGAGACCCTCCTCAATCAGTTAACTTTAGTTTATGCATCGTTGGGGTTTTTCCTCAAAGACACTCCTCCGGGAAGCCTCACCTGACTGTTCTTGAGCGCATGTGTCCCTGATACAAGCTCACACCTGATTTAATTATCTTGCAGCCCCAATAGAGCTGTGTCAGAGCTGTCGTAATGAAGATTAATTTCTTTTTTCATTGGACTGTAAGCTTCATGAAGGCAGGAACTGTGTCATGCTGGCTCACCTTTTTATCCCAAGCGCTTACTAGTAATACCATATCTGGGATATATCAACAGCTTATAGCAGCGTTTTTCAATTGGTGTGCCACAAGACTTTTTAAAACATACAACACCTGACTAGTTAGTAAGGACACTAACCTCTGTCCCCTTAGATTGTCAAATCTTAAAAAAAAAAATGACAATAACCAACATAGCAAAAGCCATCTGATATGTATGAATCAAAATTATACCTT
>NW_006287916.1:91550-92289 GCF_000327345.1 Myotis davidii | reverse complement strand
CGCAGAGGGAAGGTACGGGATGGTGGGGGAAGGGAGAGAGATCAACCAAAGGACTTATATGCACGCATATAGGCCTAACTAATGAACACAGACAACAGGGGGGTGACGGCATGAGTGTGTGTGTGGGGGAGGTAATGTGGGGATAAGGACACATGTATTAATCAATAAAGAAATTTTTAAAAAATAAAAAGGTTGAAAATCACTGGCTTATAGTATTTGTTGAATGAACTGAGACTCCAGAACTCAACATCTATCTCGTCGTGAATCTTTCCCATCTTCTTGAGCCTTTGTCTATCTCCATCCTATTACATTTATATGTCTAGTCAAAATAGATTTTACTCTTTTCTTATTCATTAAAGATATGATAGTTTTTAGGCTTGGTTACAAGCAACACACAACAATTCTCATTATATTAAAATAGAAGCCCGGTGCACAAAAATTTGTGCACTTGGGGGGGAGGGGGGGGTCCCTCAGCCCAGCCTGTGCCCTCTCGCAGTCTGGGACCCCTCGGGAGATAACACCCTGCTGGCTTAGGCCTGCTCCCGGGTGGCAGAGGGCTGGCCCAATCCCTAGGTGCAGCCCCTGGTCGGGCTCAGAGCAGGGCCGATTGGGGAGTTGGGGCACCACCCCCTGTCATGCACAGAGCAGGGCGGATCAGGAGGTTGCAATGCCACCCTCAGTCATGCTCAGGTTAGGGCTGATTGGGGGGTTGGGGCACCGCCCCCTGTTACACTCAAGA
>NW_006287916.1:87625-90970 GCF_000327345.1 Myotis davidii | reverse complement strand
AGGTTTCTGGCCGTTGCTTACAATGTTGCGATTCTGCGGGCTGAAGTCCGGCAGTATTCCTTACAATGTTTCAACCGGCAGGCTCAGAGGCCTGAAGCCGCAGGCGGGGAACGTTGGTTTCCTCCGTCACTGAGGCAAGCAAGCCTCATGTTAGTTTCAAGCTGCCTGGCTGCCGGCCGCCATCTTGGCTGACAGTTAATTTGCATATCTCGCTGATTAGCCAATGAAAAGGGTAGCGGTCGTATGCCAGTTACCATGTTTCTCTTTTATTAGTGTAGATGTGTTAACTCAGAATCCTTAAAAGCCCTGTATCTAGTCGTAAAGGCTTCCCACCCAGGGAAGTGCCCAAATTAGTATCATAGAACTGGTCTCATGAAAACATCACAGCTACCGCCCATGGATGCAGACACCCTAGGTCAGTGGTCGGCAAACTGCGGCTCGGGAGCCACATGCAGCTCTTTGGCCCCTTGAGTGTGGCCACAAAGTTTCAATCGCACTGTACATGCACGCCCGCATGTGGTATTTTGTGGAAGAGCCACACTCAAGGGGCCGCAGTTTGCTGACCACGGTCCTAGGAAATTCCATGACCCCAACAATGCTAGCCATTGGGTGTTCCCACTACACCCCCATTACTGGTGTCTGTTGCTTCTAGAAAGAGGATGCAGCTGCCTCGCCTCACCAGAATGCATTCTGAATGTTTCCCCATGACTGAGCATGTGTGGCTGCTTGTCAGAGCTGGGTTCAGGGCCAGGCCTAGATGAATGAGAAACTGGGAAAGGGGTTTCTTTAGAGGGAGGTACATGCAATCTCAAGAGGTTAAAGATGCTGTAAACACTGAATGTGGTGTTGGGGCAGAAAGGGGTCATGCCTACTATCTCTCACCCAATCACTTCATAAGTAGGATAAATAAACAAGGAAAAAACTATCTTATTGTTCTGTGGTATCTCTCAAAACACCCAGAACAAAGTACTGCACACAGTAGAATATAAATGATTAGCATTGTAATACAGTTACAGACTTTTAGGGAAAAATAGCAACTCGCATTGAACATTGCCACTGAGAGGGGCTTCAAAAATCGCATTTCAAAGCAGAATCTAAATTTTACCACAATTCCTGTGACTTTATTTATGCCACGCTGTCAGCGATAGTACAAGAATTGAGCTGTTTAACTGTACTGCAAACGTGTGAAGCAAAGTCCCCTTTCAGCAGCCAGTAAGTGCAGGCTGCTTAGAAACACGGAATAATGAAGCTATTAAGCGACTCCATAAAGAATATTGTAAACTTATACAGTACTAGGAAGAAGGCGTCCATAGCACGCAGAAGCCAACACTGGATAAGAGATTCTCAGACAGCTGGTCACCCACATCGCTCAGCGGAACGTCTGGTATACAGAAGTTGTAAAATTGGGCTCATTTATATTTGAAAGCAAGCATCCTGCCAATGAAGCGATGACAGAGAGATGGAAAACAGATTGTATAGAGGAACATGGTCTTTGAGTAATAAAGCAGTTGTTTGATCTTTTTCTATGAGAGCAATTCTGTGAATTAGAGCAGCAATTTTCAACCGGTGTGCCGCGGTATGCTGCAAGAATCTTTAAAACGTGCAATACCTGACTATTTAGTGAAGGGCACTCACCTCTTGTCCCTTAGGTTGTCAAATAAAAATAATGACAATAAGCCAACACAACAATAGCCATCTGATGTGAATGAGTCAAAATTATACCTATTTTTCTGCCACGTTGGTAAAAAATATATTTTTATGTGTCGAAGAATTTTAGTGATTCATTTACATGTGCCATGAGATGAAAAATGGTTGAAAATCGCTGAATAAGAGGATGCTTAGATTTTTAAACTTCATTTCACAAAGCCAGGATTAATAAAGATGCATGGCATGGTATTATTTATGTGAACAAGAGAGAAAGCTTTTCTTTCCTGCCAGAAATATTGAAGAGCTCATATTTGAATGAGCTTCACGCAGTGGGCTGTGACCAGACCAGACAGAGAACAATTATATTACTAGCTTGCTTTTTCCCTCTAAGCTTGGATATAAAATTTAATCTACACAGAAATAATTTAAAAAAAAATAAGAGAGATTATCATGGTTTTTCTTTTTACACACATCTGTTCAATAAAATCTTAATATCTGATGTCTAGTAGTCAGTCAGAAAGAATAAAGAAAGAAAAGTTTTTAAAAGATAGAACGATATTCAAAGGTTATACTGTGGTGATGGAATTTTACACACAGCTTTCATAAATTAAAAGATCTGAATACTGTTATGCCTTTAAGTTTTCAGTCCTTCCTTGTATATCTTTTATGGAAATGATTACAAGCCATGCAAAAAGATAATTTCCAAAATATTTAGTTAAATATCTGCAATAGGAAAATCCAGTGTCTTTTAGTACTGTTTTCTTTAATCCCAACCAAAATACTAAATTGGAAAAAAATTGGACATAAATTAAACAAATAATTTGTGTGACTTCCCATAGCTTTCACATGCCTTATCCTAAAACAGTTCCTTTTTTAAAAGATAGTAATAAATACATTAAGATTATGCCATTTATTAAAAATATTTTTATTGATTTCAGAGAGGAAGGGAGAGGAAGAGATAGAAACATCGATGATGAGAATCATTGATCGGCTACCTCCTGCACATCCCCTACTGGGGATCAAGCCCACAACCTGGGCCTGCCCCTTGACTGGAATCCAACCCGGGACCCTTCAGGCCCCAGGCTGATGCTCTATTCACTGGGCAAAACTAGCTAGGGCAAGATGATGCCATTTTGACAAAAAAATAATCATATTGAATATTCCTTTATGCCCAACATAGCTGAGACTTCTAGCAGCCCCTCCATTCCACTCTTTAAGGCTTCTCTTTCCATAGGCATCAATGTTTAGGTAGACACATAGCCACTCATCATAAAAGATGCATTTCTCAGGCTCCCTACCAGCACAGTGTGACCACATGACTAAGAATCAAACCTCTGAACAGAGAAGTAGAGGGTTTCAGAGCAGCTTCAGTGCACATTACCGAATGTCCGCCAGCGCATGCCCTTTTGATCCTTTATTGACTTAATTCCTTTCTCAGCCTACTGCTTCGAATAAGTCACCATTTTAAACTATGGGGGTGAGGCCATTCTCTAGGGATGGCAAAGTGGCAATTTGGAAGGAATCGCATTCCTTGTACTACCTGCTCTAAACTTTTATAGGAGAGAAGTATCAAAATACTTATAGAGTGACCTCAAAGCCTTTTTGGAACAGACAGAAGCATAAGTCAATAAATTAAAAATAAAATCAAAACTTTGGTATTCAAATGTTCATAAATCTAATAATAATCAAGCATAGCCC
>NW_006287916.1:85279-87376 GCF_000327345.1 Myotis davidii | reverse complement strand
CTACCTGCTCTAAACTTTTATAGGAGAGAAGGATCAAAATACTTATAGAGTGACCTCAAAGCCTTTTTGGAACAGACAGAAGCATAAGTCAATAAATTAAAAATTAAATCAAAATTTTGGTATTCAAATGTTCATAAATCTAATAATCAAGCATAGCCTACATACCTCATAGATTATTTATTGTTTTTGAACTTTTATTGCTATTTTGTAAATGTCTGTTACTTGAAATTTGAGGATCTGTACACATAAATCCTAAAAGCCAAATGGGAAATGAGACATTTCCTTAATAGTTCTGAATTCACTTACGTGGTACACTTTTAAACTAGTATTTTGCTTTTTATTTGTTGTTGTTGCATCTCTGTTTTTATTATTGAGGTAAAATTTGCATGCCATAAAATGAAATACTAAACTTTTAAAAGTATACAATTCAGTATAATTAAGTATATTCATAATGTTCAACTTTAACTTCTATCTATTTCTCCAAGATATTTCACCATTCCAAATAACCTCAAAAGAATTAAGCACTCACCCCTATTCCCTCCCCCACCTGCCCCTGACAATCACTGATCCGCTTTCTGTTTTGATGGACTTATCTATTCTGGATTACTATGTTTTCTTGGATAACTGGCCCCCTTATCATTATGTACAACCCCTCTTTATCACTAATTACCCTTGTTATGAAGTATGCTTTTTCTGAAATTAATAGAGCTACTCCAACTTTCTTTTAACTAATTTTAGCATGGTATATGTTTTTTCAGCTCTGTAGTTTTTCTTTCTTTTTTTTAAATATCATTTTTTATTTAATTTATTCTTTTTAAAAATCAGGAACATAGATGAGTTAGCAGGTAGCAGTTACAGTCGACTAGGCACGCACTACAGGCACAGTGAATATACTTCAGAGTTTACTTTGACAACTCTGGCAATTCTTTCACCCTGCATTCCCTTTATGGTATATTTAATTAAATCCCTTCATGCTCTCAAATCCAAAATCATAAATATGACATGTTTCCATGTCCACTTGGATATTGTCCTGTCTAACCTTATGACTGCCTTCTGAGATTAATTCAATTCAATTTCAACAATTTTCTAAATGTCTGCATTTGCACTGGGTGCTGGACAGATACTAGTATGGCATATTATCTCCCAGTTAATAGCAAAAAATGCCTTGAGTATACACATTAATGTTTTGCTTGCATTAACTCATTTAATTTTCAAAATTACCTCCATTTAACAGATAAAAGAAATTAAGCACTAATAAAAAGATAAGAAATTAGCTAAAGTTGCATAGCTGGGTGAATCTTAAATCCAGGCTGACTGATTCTTGACTGCCATGCTTTCTGCCCTCCTTTAAGACAATTAGATCTATACATACAAAAAAACCAAAAAACAAAAACTATGCAATTAGGGTATTTACCAAAAACCAATAAAGGAAAGTGCATGAGAGCATCTCTGTGATTTATTTTCTGTAAGAAAACTGAGAAGAGCTTTACAAAGCAGTTAGCCTTTCGGCTGAATAGTAAAAGGCTGAGATTATCAGCAGAGTTGAGAGCAAAAGACCTTTCAAGCCAAAGGCTCATCTTGAGGTGATCGCCACACCCTGCATTGGTGGTTTTTAAACTCCAGAGTGCACAAGAATCACATTTGAGATGCTTCACAGCCATGCAGATTCCTGACATGCACTCAGGCATGTTCAAAGATTCTAAAGATCCACATTTTAATAAGTCTTCCAAATTATTTAAATGCAGGTAATTTTCAATGTATAGAAATTTAGCATCTGTCTTCACACTTCCATCTTTCTGCAGGCTCAAACCTTTCACCACCACTCTTGTCCCAAGCAGGAAATTCTAAAACTAATTCCAACCTCCAGCAGGCAGACTCTACGGGACACCAATTCAATATTAGATTTAGCATCCATCACCCTCACTTCTGGTCTACTCCTAATCTTGCATTTGAAGGCAAATAACTAGAGTATTCCACTCTTCATTTTTTTCTCCTCATAATCACTTCATACTAGTCTTTTTATTGTTATTAAATACTTAAAAGACTCACCTGTTCCAAAGTCTATATATGAAGTGAATTGGAATCCTTGCTTCCATC